>NC_085140.1:100023890-100341323 GCF_024139115.2 Armigeres subalbatus
TTTGAGTCAATTCTTGGAGCAAGAAGAACAACCAGAATAGATTTTCGAAAAAACTTTCTTATCGAATTTCTGAAGCAATTATAGAAGAAGTTTCCAAAAAAAATATTAAAGAAATTCACTGTAGAATTTCCAAACAAAAACCTATTGGAATTTTCATTTAAATTTCTAGATTTCTATATATTTTTTTTCTGAAATAGCTTCAACAACTCCTGCAAGAATTTCTTCAGGAACACCTGAACGAATTCTCCAGGAATTTATCCGAGAATTCCTTCGAAAATCCAGACAGAAGTAAATCAAAACTATGTTTTGAATCTAAAAAACCCAACAATTTCCGGATTTCAAGGGACGAGTGTCAAAAGGAATTCCTAGTGTAATTTTCTTAATTATTCGTGCATGAGCTCTCTAAAGAATTCCTGAAGGATTTCCTACTCCGAAGAAATTCCTGCATCAGTATCTGTTTAGGATTGTCAACGATAATAAATTCTTCGGCGAGTAAAGACATCAACATTAGTTTGCCAGACTGTCCGAACGTATCGGTCGATTTACAGGCCTTCGAACATCTTCTGCGGCCACTAAAAATCACATATATTTAACAAAATTATAGAATACAATCTTTCTGTGTCAATGATTAGTAATAATGGCTGTCTAGTAGCGAATAAGGGACCAAAAGATTGTATTTTGGCGTAAACTACGTCTAAGGGGTAGACTCAGATACAGGGTGTAAAACCGAAATTTCCAAATTCGAGACCGTCTCGAAATTAGGATAGATTTCAAACGCTAATAACATCTTTATCTTTCGATGGATTTTCGACATTTGCTTATCAATCGATTCAGAAACTCTCCAGCAATTTGCCGATTCTATTGATACTATTGATTATCAACGTTAAACTATTGAAAATGTTATTTCTTTCCAAACCGGGTGAAAAATTCAATTCCGTTTTTAAATCCCTAACACGAACATCAGATTGCAGTAAGGTGCGGGCCTTTTGATCCACTACTTCGTATTCCCTGTGTATAAAAAGCCCCGTGTTTCGCGTGCGCGCGTCATTTTCATTCTGGATGTCACGGCGAGCGGACACGGGCGTCCAGAAGCGGTCCCAGTGACAACGGCTGTCTCAGCGGTGGTGGTGCGGATAAATTTTTTTCGGTCGGTGGAAGCAGCGACACATCATTTTCATCCGTGTCCCATCTTCGGCAGATCTGGCAATCGACGGCGTTCGTTGAGCCGAATCATCAGATGGCAGTCGCGCAGCCCAGTGGCTGCTGTTAATAAGGCACATAAGTGGCAATTAATCGGTTCCTTTCAGGACCATCATTATATTTGGGAGGAAGGTTAAGTTGAAATAATTTTCCTAAAGTGCAACCGTTAGGAACTGGAAAATTCTTCGGTGAAATTTTCTAGCGTAATTTGGAGTTATATGATTTTAGTGATTGAGAATGTTGATATTAGACGAACTTTCTTCATAGAACAAAGCATAATTGTTTGGCATCGGTAGCGGAATCATAGCATTAGTGCCGGTCCGTAGCGTAGCGTAGGCTGTCATCGGAAGATTGCGACAGCAATTTATTCACTAATGTGGCGTTTGCAACGGTTTGGATGTCGTTGTCACAAAGTGAAATTTTCCCGCGATACTCAAATTTTGTATTTTGTTGATGATTGAAAATAAATCGGTTCCGAGATGAACTTTATTCAAAGCGCAACGCTAACGTAGAAATGAAGAAAATTGTATGGCGTCAGTATTAATGTTTGCTACAGATTTTTTGACGTAAACTACGTCTAAGAGGAAGACTCAGATACAGGGTTTAAAACGGAAATTTCCAAATTCGAGACTGTCACAAAAATTAGGATAGATTTCAAATGCTAATAGCGTCTTTATCTTTCGATGGATTTTCGACATTTGCTTATCAATCCATTCGGAAACCCTTCAATAATTTGCCAATTCTATTGATACTATTGATTATCATTAATGCTTAATTTTCTACAACAAATATGATTTTGAAAAAGTATCACCTGCGCGTGCTTACTCGCAATCTACATGCTGATACATTTACAGTTACATCAAACAACTGAAAAACGAAATACGCCACTCCAAAATTACGAGGTGACAATGTTAGAAAAAGACAAAAGATAGGAAAAATAACACAGTGTAGTGCCTCCCCGAGTCACCTTAAATGTAAATTTTTAATTGTTGAATTCAACAAATTTTATGTTTTGAATATTGCTCGAAACCAATGTTGTCTCAAAAGTAATCAAAAGAATAATTTTGTAATATCCATGAATGATGGGACTTGCTAGGTTCTTCATTTCACCAAATGGTTTTACGTAGTTTACGTCGGGCGGTCGTGTCTTGTACACAACCGTTATGATTTTTTTTATTTTGTTAAATACTATGTGTCCGCAGAGGATGGTCGAAGGCCAGTAAATCGACCGAAACGTCCGGATGGTCTGGCAAAAACGTTGTTGTCTTTACTCGACGAAAAATTATCGATGGCAATCCTAAACAACAATTCGCGGTGATCGATCCACTGTTATCCTACATTAAAATCTGAAAAAAAAATTCGAAGGTTTTTCCAAAACAATTTCCGTAGGTAATCCTGAAGGACTTTTCTTCGGAATTTCCGAAGATAGGAATTCCGTAAAGAAAATTCTGAAGAAATCTTCAAAATGATGTATAAATTTTTATTTATTTTCAATAGAATGTCTTAAAGAATTTTCACTGGAATTTCTTGATTTATCTGTGAAGTAATTTTCAGACAATTTTTCAAAGAAGTCCATGAAGGAAATTTCGAAAAAAAAATTTGAAGAAATATAGGAAGACCGAAAATTCCTTCAGCAGTTCCTTTTGCAAATTCCGTTGGGAGTTCGTTCGGAAATTTAGTTAAAAATTTCTGAAATTTTGTTCTATAGTTGTGGGAAGAATTCTTGGAGGAATTACTGGGAAAAAAATCTAAAGGGTTCCTGTAAGTATTTCTGAATTTTTAATGAAATATTTGCAAAAAAAATTCCTGAAGCGAATTCCCAAGGATTTTTTTAGAATACAGGCTGGACTCGATTATCCGGAGGCTCGATTAACCGGAGGCTCGATTATCCGGGGCTCGATTAACCGGAGAAAAGGGCTCGATTATCCGGAGTAATATTTTTACCCATCTTAGAAAAATAGAAATCTTATCTTTGTGTATTCGTAACGTATTTAATATGTGCAAGACATGATAGTGACATTCTCGCTTTATTAAGGAAGCATCCATAAATTACGGAACGCTTAGAGAGGGGAGGGAGTGTTGCCCGATGTCACACTACCATACAAAAATTTGCAATCATACTACTAAAAGTGTGATATAGGGGGAAGGGGGGTTTAAAATGACCATGTTTTGCGTTACGTAGTTAATGGGTTTCCCTCCCAAGGGACTGTTCACAAATTGCGTAACGCTTTAGGGGAAACAAGGAAGTCAGACCAAGCGTTACGATCCGTAAAAAAATAAACCTTCCATAAGTTACGAGAGGGAGGGTGGGGTAACAAAATAATTAAATTCAACGTTACGGATTTTGTGAAAGAACCCTAAGGAAACGGAGATCAAGAACATTCATAATTGGTCATTTCATGAATTTCAATTCAAAGCACCGATATTTTTTTAAGCATTCGTATGTACATTCTGAGTACAGCATTGACATTGTGATTCATGCCACCAAATGGTCCTTCGGAATATCCGGAATGGATTCATTCACAAATAACGTAATGCTAAATTTGAAGATTTTGGACCTCCATTCTCCCCCTCGTAACGCTTTTTATATGGAAGGTTTAATTGGTTTGTATGAACCGTAACGCACGGCCTGACCCCCTCCCTCTCCTTCCAGCGTTACGTAATTTGTTAACCGCCTCAATACTTATATGAAAAAAAAAATCAGCGGTGATCCATGTATGGATTAAAACAATACTTCTATATTCATAGTAACAACAAATGGCGCTGAAAAATCCTTGTGTTCAGGGAACATCCGTAAATTACAAAACGCTTAGAGGGGGAGGGGAGTTTCCTGAAATGTGACAATCCATACACATTTTTTAGATACTTCATACAAAAAGTGTGACAAAGGGGGGAGAGGGGGAATGTCGGGCAATGACCCGGTGAAAATGGTTCCTGATAGGGATCCGCAGGGGACAAGAAGGCGAGGTGCGCAGAGTGCAAGGTGGATCGATTTGAGGTCCCTCCGTGGACTACAAAGTTGGCGACGTGCAACTACAGACCGAGCTGAATGTAGGGTTACTGCTCCTGGACTTATAGCTCCGATATTGGTCTCACAAAAAACAAAGCAATGAAAAGGTATTTTGTTTGTTTATTATTTTTGTGATTTTTTTGTGTTGTCGATGTTTTTTGAACCATCTATTTTTTTAGAAATCGAAACTAAACAGATTGAATATATTATCTGACCTTCTAGACATGATATCCAATTATCAACAAAACAATTCTAACTCAGAAATTTGAGATATTTATAACAATATCAATTTATTGGATATTCAACAGCTAAAACCGTTTTTTTTTTTTTTTTTTTTTTTTTAGCTAATTTTATTTGCTAATTATCTAAAACATGCATTCATCTCTTAGACTAGGTGTTCCGTGTTTTCTTAACACTATCATCCTTATTTGCTATGTTACGCTTTTAGTTATTATTAATACATTTCAATTGCCTCTAGCAGTTAGAATGTTTTCCTTTGGTTGAATTGAACCATGTAGGAATTACAATGTTTTCTACTTAAACTAAACTTAACCTAGTTTATACTAAGGGTACAAAAGCTAATCGTTGCAATAGAAGATTGCAACGATTTTTGTCTAAAATTGGAATTATTTTGTTGGACATTTGTTGCAATGTCTCAATATTAGAAATTCTATGAAGTTCATTGGTACTATACCACGGAGGCAACTTCAGAATCATTTTCAAAATTTTATTTTGAATCCTCTGGAGTGCCTTCTTTCTGGTATTGCAGCAACTAGTCCATATTGGCACAGCATACAACATGGCAGGTCTAAAATTTGTTTGTAAATCAAAAGTTTGTTCTTAAGACAAAGTTTTGATTTTCTGTTTATAAGTGGATATAGGCACTTAATATATTTGTTACATTTGGCTTGAAGGCCTTCAATGTGATTTTTAAAAGTTAATTTTTGATCTAGCAGAAGTCCTAAATATTTAGCTTCGCTAGACCAATTAATTGGAACACCATTCATAGTGACAATATGCCTGCTAGAAGGTTTCAAATAAGAAGCTCTCGGCTTATGTGGGAAAATTATAAGCTGAGTTTTGGAAGCATTCGGGGAAATTTTCCATTTTGCAAGTAAGTGGAGAAAATATCCAAACTTTTGCAATCTACTACAAATGACACGAAGGCTTCGCCCTTTGGCTGAAAGGCCCGTGTCATCTGCAAACAAAGATTTTTGACACCCTGGTGGTAAATCAGGTAAGTCAGAAGTAAAAATGTTATACAATATGGGCCCCAGTATGCTGCCTTGGGGAACACCAGCCCTTACAGGTAATCTATCAGATTTAGAATTCTGATAGTTTACCTGCAGTGAGCGATCTGATAAATAATTTTGGATCAGTTTAATGATGTACAGAGGAAAATTAAAATTCATCAATTTTACAATCAAACCTTCATGCCAAACACTGTCAAATGCTTTCTCTATATCAAGAAGAGCAACTCCAGTCGAATGTTCCATTTGGATATTGAATAGTATAATATCCCGCAGAACAATCTTCAAATAAAATTTTACCATTGGAATTGCTTTGAGCATTATTCCATGAACGGTGTTTGGCATTGAAGTCACCAATTACGAAGAATTTTGATTTGTTGCGAGTCAGAATTTGAAGATCAGCTTTCAACAAATTCTTTTGCTGCCCATTGCATTGAAAAGGCAAGTAGGCTGCAATGAAGGAAAATTGTCCAAAATTTGTTTCAACAGAAACTCCCAAGGTTTCAAAACTTTGGTTTCAAACGAAGAAAATAATTTATGTTTGATACGTCTATTAATGACAATGGCGACCCCACCACAGGCGCTGTCAAGACGATCATTTCTGTAGATGAAATAGTTTGGATCTCTTTTAATGGAGAGTCCTGGTTTTAAATACGTTTCAGTTATAATGGCAATATGCACATTATGAACTGAAAGGAAGTTGAATAATTCATCTTCCTTACCCTTTAGAGAGCGGGCATTCCAATTTAGAACTTTCACACAATTATTTGGATCCATTGAAACGGAGTCCGATAACAATTTTTGTGTGTACTTTATACCAACCTGAACAGCTTCAGGAATGGTATTTGCTTTGAACATTGCATCAATCATGTGATGCAATTGTTCAGTTAAAAAATCAAAATCGGAAGCAGTCATGCTACCTGAATCGGCAACATGACCGTTATTTTCCGTTGGGACATGGGTATAAACCTCATTTTGAGAAGAGAAATTTGGTCTACCAGCAGCGATGTTTGCATACGTAGGTACATTGGAAAAATTGAATTTACTGAAATGCTTGCTACCCGTTGACGAGCGGCAAAATTTGTTTGTGAATTGTGGTGGGTATGAATTGCTCGACCGGTAACCGGTTTCGAAATTTGAGCGTTTGAAAAATTTCTACCCGTCGAATCTGGGATCCGATTGGAATTTCCGTCATCAATTTTGCACGGGAATTCAAAACTTTTTGCGTGAAGGGCATTCCCAGAAATTGGATTTATGATTGCCCCCACAGTTTGCGCACTTAAATTTATTGGAATCTTCTCTCACAGGACATGCGTCCTTGGCGTGAGAGGTTCCACCACAAATCATGCATTTAGCATCCATGTGACAATGTTTGGTTCCATGACCCCACTTTTGGCACTTACGGCACTGGGTAGGGTTTTGGAAATTTCCCCAGGCCTGCGGAAATGTTCCATGTAACACGGACATGAGACATAATACAGGCCTTTTCCAAACTTTTCATATTATTTAGTTCACTTTTGTTAAAATGAACTAAATAAAATTCTTGAAATGCCCCTCTGGGAAGTACCAGAATGGGATTTCTTTTTCATCTTAATTACTTGGACTGGTGAAAATCCAAGTAATTGAGAAATTTCCATTTTAATCTCATCCAGTGATTTATCATCTCTGGGGAGACCTTTCAAGACGACTTTGAACAATCGCTCAGTTTTGTCGTCGTATGAGAAGAATTTATGGCGCTTCTCAGTTAAATAGTGAAGAAGACGTTTGCGATCGTCATAGGATCCCGGCAAAACGCGGCAGTCACCCTTCCTAGCAATCTGAAATGAAACCTTGATCCCCTGAAGGTTACTCAAAATCTCATTCCGGAAGCCAGAAAACTCGGTAACAGATACCACAATTGGCGGAATCCTTTGCTTTTTCGCATGAATCGAATCCCCTGGGCTAGAGGTAGATTCGATTTGCTCAATTTCATAATTTTCATTAATCAAATCGAACTGATTGCTCAGTTCGATTGGAGAAAAATTATTTCCGATATTAGAGTTAGAAGGAATGTCTGAAGTTTCCAGCTTCCTTCTATTTTTTCCGCGCTTGGGCAGGACGGTCTTGAAACCTTGTTTCTTTGAAGGAAGTGGAGAATTCAGAGACTCCTTCCTCTTGTTTTTGTTAATACTCATTGCTGAGCGTGGAGACGTGACCTTCTAAGAGGTTTTTTCCCAGAACGGTGTCCCTGCAGGATTACCACCGCTTGTCGGAATTTTACTTCCGCAAACGGGTCCAACGTAAAACGAAGGCACGGGTCCTTGCAAAGATCGTAACGGGAACAGTGGGTACAAATAGCGCTAAGAAGCACCGTTGAAATTAAAATAGCTTCGGGTAGTATTAAAAACTTCCTTCCGCAAAGAGAGAAAGAACCGCACAGCACGAAAGCACGATGCGGTCTGCGCTAAAACCGTTTATATTCCGTTTTCGGGCTGTCACAGGCTCTAATGTTTCTGGATAACGACAAATCAATGACAGTGTGTTTCTTTCTGATCTTCTTGATGATTTTGTTGACATCCCGATTTACATTTTTTATTATAACTGTCAATTTAGCTTATAAAAAAATGTGTTGAGAAACTTATGTTTACACGCAATTCGAGAAGCTTTGACAATAGGCGCCATTTTGTTGGATTTGAACTGTTTTACCTCTTTTTAAAAATTACAGTTGATTGACAGTGTATTATAATATACGATAAAGCAAATTCTATCAAAATTGACCAATCTGTCTGTTTTATATCGTCATGTAAAAATGTCCTCTCAATAAACTGAACAGTCCTTAGATGAATTTTATGTATTGCAGAGGCCTTAGTTTGAATAAATCAAATAAAATAAATTCCGATGTTAGAAGTTCAAATGGTGCTAGGGACACGGCAGGTATTTTCGTCTGTTCGTCATAGTCTCGAAAACCAATAAAAGAGGCGCTTTTTTGTAAAACTCATACGTACCAAATCGTAAGCTCAGGAGAAACGTTCTGCTATAGTGGAGTTCTAGCAAATGTACGTTGCTTTCGTTGGTTTTAGCCCCTATGACGATGGACGGAAATACCTGCCGTGTCCCTATGCGATGAAATTAATTATTTTTTTGTTTTATTTCATGGACGTTCCGGAATTTTCGGAAGGCCACGACATGTATAAGCCACAACATCAAGTGCATCTGAAAAACCTTGATGCTTAACGATACAATTTAGAAGTTTTATTTTTTCGGATCTTCCACACGATGGTTAGAGGTATGCGCCGTCGCCGCCGACAGTCTATGGCTATCCCGTTGAAACTCCAGAGGATTTCTCGTGAAAAAAGCTATTTTTCTTGAAAATTCCATAAATTTTTCGTTGAAAAATCGAAAAAGCTTTTCGTAAAACTAAGAACTTTCATTGAAAATTCTGAAGAATTTCCTTCGATACCGCCATCGGGGGTGACAATGGGTCTGGGGGGTGAGAATGGGTCATCGCTCTCACCGGCAGTCTGGAGGTCGTAGAGCAAAATCGTTCAAAAAGGTCTCTTATATTTTGGTCTTCTTGCCCTCAGATGTATTCAATCTTTTCTACAAGCATTCTAAGTAGTTGAAACAGTGACCCATTCTCACCCCCGACGACGGTATGTCGAAAATACTACCGTTGAAATTCTAAGTAAATTTCCCTAAAAATTTGGAAGATCTTTTTGTAGGATTTAAAAGAAAGGAAGTCAGGATCACCGTCTTTGACCAGAGGTCGCACAGACTGAATACTTAACACTTAGCATTAGACAACGGACAGGACATTCACACAGCACCCAGTGAACCAGCGGAGCGTTTTCCGCTTCACGAAATGTTTTCTCCTGACTAGGGCGGGAATCAAACTCCCACTCTATGGCTAGTAAATATGCTTAGACAACTGACGCCACTAACCACACGGCCACGAAGCCCACCAGGTGCAAATTCCAGAAAATTCCGGTGCAAATTTTAAAGAATTTCCTTTGGGAATCTCAAAGAATTACCTGCGGAAATTTCCAAGGACTTCCTGTTGAAATCCACAGAATTTCACGTTGAAATCAAATGTTTTGACGGGGAAGGGCCGTTTGTTGTTTGGCCGATTATGTCATTAATCTGAAACTCGACTGGCATTTGGTCGAAATAGACATATGGCCGATAATGTCGTTTGGCTGAACAGGTCATTTGGCTGAAAAGTCGTCTAATTGAATAGGTCATTTAGCCAAAAACATAAAAGGCCCATTTGGCCGTAATGAACATATGGCCGAAAGTGTTGTTTGCTCGAGCTGCTGAAAAAAAATCGTTTGACCGAAAATGTTGCTTGGTCAGACGAGGTGACATAAGGTCGAAAACGGTTTGGCCAAAAATGTAATTTGGCTGAAAGCGACGTACGGGTGAAGGTCATACGGCCGAACTAATAATTTGCTCGAAAATATGTTTACTCCTCGGTTTACTCCGACAGCTCATTTGTTCAAAAATGGAGTTTGGCCGAACGGGTCGACGTTTTTCACCATATAATCCGATCGGCCGAATAACATTTTCGGCCAAATTGCCGTTCATGCTAAACTACCGTTTCGGTCAAATGGAATTTTCGACGACAATGCCTATTCGACCAAACGACCTGTTAGATCATATGGCTTTTCCAGCCAAATGACTAGTTTGGTTGTACCGTCAAACCGTTTTCCACATAATAACCGTATCGAACAAATGTAATTCGGCTAGATAGCTTTCGGCTTAACGTATTATTCGCCCAAGTGGTATTCGACTTTCCACTCTCCACCGAATGATTTTCAACCAAACAACCCTTCGTCTTTTGAAAATTTTCTCGTAGAATTTCCGAAGAATTACTAATGGACAACATAAAAAATTTCACGTAGAGATCCAAAGAAATTCCGAAAAAAAAATCCAGTTGAAATTCCGTTGGAAACAGTTTTTGTGAAACTTAAAAAAAATCACAAGGAAATTCTGTTTAGAGGAAACTCAGGAAAATTCTTGACGAGAAAAAAAAATCGTTGCGTGCCCGGTGGCATAGGCAAACTTCTAAACTATGAAAAATTTCATAGAAATTCCGGTGAAAACTTTAGAGCACTTCCTGTTTAGTTCGAAAAACTGCTGGGACAGTTCATTAGATCAGAGGTTCCCAAAGTTTTGGATATGCAACCCACCTAGCAGAATCCCATATTGCTTGCGACCCACCAGGTACCAAATGCATTGATTTTGTGAAATTAGATAAAAATGAGATTGGGCAAATTATAATAAATTGCCTTATATTTCATCATTGTATTTGTCAAAAATTCGTCAATTTTTTGGATTGGGTGTGGATTGGATTTGGATGTAATTTGAATTGAATTTGGGTTGGATTTGGATTGGATTTGAAATTTATTCAGATTGATTTTGAATTGGATTTCGATTTGATTAGGATTGGATTTAGATTGAATTTGAATTAGATTTGGATTGGATTTGAATTAGATTTGGATTGGATTTCAAATAGATTTGTATTTGATTTAGATCGGATTTGAAATGGCTTAGGATTTGTTTTGGATTGGGTTCGGGGTTTACATTTGGATTGTATAGGACTTCTTTCTACTTGCCCAAATATCGTGTAACAAAAAAAAAGGCCGTTGACCTTGTCAGGTTTGTTGTTCTTTAATCATCCAATCATTAGTTAGATCTTAATTCAAAATATGGAATAGATTTGTGGGATAAAATAGTAACAAAATTATGAATTAAGATTTGTCCCCCCTGGGGGTCGCGACCCACAGTTTGGGAACCTCTGAATTAGATTTTTTCCGGCGAAATAAAAAAGATTCTCCCGTTAATGTCTTAAAAATATCCTGAAAAAAAAACTTTACGCCGACCAAAACTATGACAAACGCCGCCGCTGACGATTTTCGGATCGGCGCTGATCTCTAACGGTAGTCAGAATCCATGAACGGACCAACGGGATATTTTATTAGATTTTATATAGCTAGAATAAAGATTATTCGAGCAAAAATTAAATTTTCAGCGACAACAAAAAATGGCTCGATTATCCGGAGGGTCTATCCATTATCACACTTCTTTGGATACGCTCAAGATTTCTAGGAGTTGAAAGTTTCTAGAAAAACATTTGAAAGACTTTCTTTTCAGTAAACTACTAAACAATGTCTTGATAATTTCGCCAAAAATGCTGGTGCTCCACCATTACCATAGGTTTGGATATTCCGGAGAACCTCAGGTTCATCAAAATGGGTCCCGACAATCATTTGCTATTTAGAGTTATTTAATTATCGAAAAGCTTTTTTAAAAACCGCGCTCTTCTAGCATTTCTCAATTTACCTTTTGATATGCAAAAAATCACGCAAAAAATTTACCTGGAAATCTATGTTACATTAAAATCAATTCCTATGAGCCATAAGACCTGCAACAATCAGTCCGTAATGACATCTGAGCGGTCTAGTTTCAATTTGGTCCCAGAAGATTGAAAATTGGTTCGAAAATGAAGAAGCGAATTGGAGTTGGGTTCATTTTTGACCTGCTAATGCACTATGTGTCACTTTTCAATTGTATCGTTCCTAGAGGTCGCTGAAAGCTTCTCACTACCGAACATTTTTCGTTTTCAAAAGTTGGGAAAAGTAAGAAAATTTCAAATGCCTGTCTCACTTATTCGGAACGGAGTTAATATTGATGGAAATGAGTTCTAGCATCTGAAAACCTTGAGAAATTTTGCAATTCTTCACCAAGTTTATCGGGTATGGCGAACCATATCAGTTTCCTTTTGGTAAATTTCCCGAAGGGTGGTAAGGCGCATGCATTTCCCATCCCTCGAGATAGACTTTACGACGTTGCGATCCGGCCGGCAACACCACCCCTCGGGTGATGATTTCTAAGTGCAAACAGTCTCATACGAGCGTGTCGCGTGGGACGAAGGTACGTTATGGGAAACGGAACTTGACGGATTTTCCTAGCTTCATTATTTTTTTTTCTATAATCCATCAAAGTATAGACTTGTGTGCAATTTGAGGCTCCCTCATGGTAATTTCTAAAAAGTATGGAAGCGTGTATGCGTGTGAGAAAGAGATAACCATACCAGTCGTGGCCACGCCCATCGACGTTTTTGACTGTGTTAGTGATGAAAAATGCTGTGCCATTTGTTTCACTCTCTCCTTCATGTTACCGGCCATGGACCTCGATCGCATTGATTGAAGGGTGGAAGTGCTACACGCCTTTGCAGAGTGATGGTGCTTCCGTTTAATCGTCATTATTCTGCGGTTTCTCACTCCGTACACCACCCCTCAGTGGCCGTTGATTGAATGGGAAAATGTGTGAACCGCAATCAACATCGCCATCATTGCCACCGCTGCCGTCGTTGTCAGCGTCGTTATTATAACCAACGTGTATTCAAGCTACAAGACACGGCTGGTTGACTGGCGTTCGTTTGGTTACCGGAATTGGATAGCACTTTGGTTCCGAAGTTAATTGGATGTGAAAGCATCAGCAGCACGGCATTATTGGGTCGGTTCGATCATGGATTCAATGGAACGACGATGGATGACGCATATGTGTGGCTGTGGATGTGTTTGAACCGTTGTGTGGTCTTCTGAGTGCGGTTTTATTGGATTCGAGTGCTGGGGGAAAATGTGTGGATCATTTATACGAGACGAGGTTTATGATATTGATATTAAAGGCGAAGTGTTCATTGAGTTATTTCGGAATGCAAGTCTTATACACAAGATTCTGTTTTCCGTCACTTTTTTTCCAATCGCATTTCTTTCCATGTGTCCCTAATTTATCATCAACATCCTTGTTTCAAAAATCCTAAATATATTCAAGGAAGATAATTCCAAATCATTAATATGCGGTGGTAAACAGTTCAAATGAACATACAATTAAGAAAATTTGAGAATATAGTTCTGTGTACGTGAAATACCTTCATCATAATCAGCCCTATCGTTCTGCTTAGTCAAACTAAGTTGACAACTAAGGAGCTTTGCCAGAATGCAAAACAAAGTATTTTTGTCTATTTAAGCAATATGTGTGGATGTGAGCGTGTATGTAGTGTGATTTGCAGCCGAACTCCTTCACGGTGCAGGACGTATAAGATGTCCCAAAATTGAGCATACACCGAATCTGTTTCTATGAAATCTCTTCCTATAGACGTGAGCAATATAATTTAATTTCAATTTTTTTTATGTTAATGCATAAAGTAATAAATATCCACTACTTTGGCATTTTTAAATTAGAGCACTGCTCGAGTTTTGATCAAAATGGCGAACTAGTGAAAGGGAAGAACAATGCTTTGTTAAAATTCAAAGCCGCAGGGTAAAGTAGTTGTAATACATTGTAACTTTCTTCGCAGTACTGCCTTACATATGTTAGATAATCAGAAACGAGTTGAACATACCTAGCCAGTAGCTAATAAAAAGTGATGTAAATATGGAGGGAAAACGACAAATGTTGAATATGTCCAATGTGTCCAAACCCAGCCCCCCCCCCTTTCCCGTGGCTACGCTACTGTGCCGAGTCTCTATCCCTTATATATAACAAACTTAAGACGTTTTATGTAAAAACCCCTTTAAAAATTTATTTTCCATTCTAACTCTTTCCAGTGATTTTTCCCATTTTCCATCTCTTCTACAAAGTTTTTAAACAAGCAAAATAACATATTTTTGCTTAACATTGTAACATTAAATCTCACATACATCAAAAGTTATTCTTTAGGGTAAATCCGGGTCGGCATCGCACTTCAGAGATCTGGTAGAACGGATTTGATTTATTGGCACAAATTTACGTGAGGTGTGTCTTTTGTAGCAAAAACAATAACGTACAGTGAGTCCAAAAAGTAGATATTCGTCTAGCTGTATGTTTTCTAGAAAATGTCAAAGATAGAATCAAGTAAGCTCAAAAAAAAATAAAACTATCGATTACATAGTGCAGCAAATTAATCAATTCATCTTTATTGATAAAAATCAAACGAAAAAACAAAACAATAACAAAAACAAAGGTAAAAATACATAACGATTCATTAAATATGGGCTCAAAAAGTATTCGTCTATACAGGTTTGGCACACTTTTTGCATTCGACGCAGAATCCTGTCCCATTGTTTCCTATTTGAAATTGGCCAGATCGGACTATGGGATCGAGAGTTATGGCCAAAATACAAATTCATACGAAAAAATCGCGTAAAAAATGTCACTCATTTTTCAGGCACTTATCCTCAACCGATTTGCTCGCAACAAGTTGCATTCGACGCAGAATCCTGTCCCATTGTTTTCTATTTGAAATTGGCCAGATCGAACTATGGGATTAAAAGTTATGGCCAAAAACAAATTCATATGAAAAAATCGCGTAAAATATGTCACTCATTTTTCGGGCACTTATCCTCAACCGATTTGCTCGCAACAAGTTGCATTCGACGCAAAATCCTGTCCCATTGTTTCCTATTTGAAATTGGCCAGATCGGACTATGGGATCGAGAGTTATGGCCAAAATACAAATTCATACGAAAAAATCGCGTAAAAAATGTCAATCATTTTTCGGGCACTTATCCTCAACCGATTTGCTCGAAACAAGTTGCATTCGACGCAGAATCCTGTCCCATTGTTTCCTATTTGAAATTGGCCAAATCGAACTATGGGATCGAAAGTTATGGCCAAAATACAAATTCATACGAAAAAATTGCGTAAAAAATGTCAATCATTTTTCGGGCACTTATCCTTAACCGATTTGCTCGCAACAAGTTGCATTCGACGCAAAATCCTGTCCCATTGTTTCCTATTTGAAATTGGCCAGATCGGACTATGGGATCGAGAGTTATGGCCAAAATACAAATTCATACGAAAAAATCGCGTAAAAAATGTCACTCATTTTTCAGGCACTTATCCTCAACCGATTTGCTCGCAACAAGTTGCATTCGACGCAGAATCCTGTCCCATTGTTTTCTATTTGAAATTGGCCATATTGGACTATGGGATCGAAAATTATACCATTTTTGCCTTTCTCGTATACAAAGTATACGTAAAGGCTATATGTTCGCTCCAAAAATGAACTTTTTATAGGAGGCCCGGAGACCCTTAGTGTTATATACCAATCAGCTCAGTTCGACGAATTGAGGTGATGTCTGTGTGTGTGTATATATGTGTGTGTCTGTGCGCACCAACCCAAAAAAAATGTCACTCATTTTTCAGTTACTTATCCTTAACCGATTTACTCGCAACAAATTGCATTCGACGCAGGATACTCTACCATTGTTTCCTATTGAAAATTGGTCTGATCGGACTATGGGCTCGGAAGTTATGGCCAAAATACCACTTTTTTCATAGAAAAAATGAGTAAAAAAATGTCACTCATTTTTCGGGCACTTATCCTCAACCGATTTGCTCGCAACAAGTTGCATTCGACGCAGGATACTTTACCATTGTTTCCTATTGAAAATTGGTCACATCGGACTATGGGCTCGGAAGTTATGGCCAAAATACAACTTTTTATAGAAAAATAGAGTAAAAAACCCTGATTAATCCACCTAGTGGAGATGGTGCCTTTCTCGTGCATTATAAAAATAGTATGTTGGCCATTACTCTTGAGCCCATAGTCCGATCTAATTTCAATAAAACAATGGAGAGTATTCGTCGAATGCAACTTGTTGCGAGTAAATCGGTTAAGGATATGTGCCTGAAAAATGAGTGACATTTTTTTTGGGTGGGTGCGCACAGACGCACACACATACACACACACACACATACACACAGACATCACCTCAATTCGTCGAGCTGAGTCGATCGGTGTTATATATGAGTCTCCGGGCCTTCTATAAAAAGTTTGTTTTTGGAGCGATCATATAGCCTTTACGTATACTTAGTATACGAGAAAGGCAAAAATGTCACTTATTTTTCAGGCACTTATCCTTAACCGATTTACTCGCAACAAGTTGCATTAGACGCAGAATACTCTCCCATTGTTTCCTATTGAAAATTGGCCAGATCGGACTATGGGCTCAAGAGTGCTCAAGAGTAATGGTCAAAATACTATTTTTATAATGCACGAGAAAGGCACCATCACCGCTAGGTGGATTAATCAGGGTTTTTTGTTTTGCAAATGACTTCTCAGCTATGTAGTTGGATCTCTGAACTACCAAAAAGGATGATTACGACATTGTTGTTTCAAAAGGGCGAAAGTCGCAAACGTAAACATTGACTTCTCCTGCTGATTTCAGGGAGATTAGAGACTTATGGCGGTATTTTCCACTTCCGTTCGATAGAAGGCGCGGAGCACTACCAGTTCCAAGTGGTTGTTAGCTGGAAGCGGTCCTGGTTATCGAGGAATTTGCAGGAAAAGGCATTGTTTACGTTTGCGACATTGGCTCTTATGAAACAACCGTGTCGATTAGAGTTTTAATTTAACGGTTTGTTTTGAAGATATATCGATTTTTAAAAAGGTGTGGCATCTCACCCGGATTTACCCTAAATTATACATATTTTTAGAAGTATTTCCACTTTCCAATTTCTCCCTTAATTGCAAAAAGTCGCAAATTTCTTCACGATATGTTGAAAGTTGCCCATTTTAATTCGATTGCTGTGCTAAAAACTTGTAAGCCTTGAGACTATCTTAGACTCACGGTATACAGAAAACATGCCGTGTCTTAGACTTATACGGGATGCTCTCAAGCCTCACGACGACAACGATAACTAGCTCAGCAGCATGGGACCCCTGAACTGTGTCGCAGATTCGGCATGCTACTGGGTAATTCGGAGGGGCTACGCGGAACAACGGGTATGCAAACTGTGGAATTCTTTAAATATTAGGATGAACTGTACGGTATGTGTGGGTCTAACTATGGGTTTATTTGAAACTATTGTTGATTAGGAATGGTTTTTGGGTGGTTGGTATCTGTTGTAGTTAGGTACCGTTGGTTATGTATCTCGCTTACCAGTATTTTGCGCTCGATAATGGCTGCCGAATGAGTGCCTTTTTGACATTCAAGAGGTAGAAAATTGTAACTTATTTTGGTCAATGTAGGCCTTGATTAATTAAATAACATTGGCACTCACCAGATTGCATCTGATTGCATGAAAAACAGCAAGACGTCAAAAATTTCCTACATGTTGTTCATGGGTTGGTATGTAGCTTTTGTTATGTATTTTTTTTATATTTCTCCATTTTACTTTCTAGGAATATGAAAGCCATAATACATCAACAGATGGATAACTGTAGCACCTTGGTAGTAAAACACTTATTGATACTTTCGGGTACTGATATTAAGTGAAGTTTATTTCATCTCATATTGTCTAAGCCTCCTAGGTTTATCTCTCATTCTTAGTATACTACATCCCTCCTTGCCTTTATTTTGTTAGAATTTATAACATAATTTATTTATTTATTAATTTAACTCCTTTTTTTTAGCTTTAATTATTATTAATTTTACTAATTTCATTTACGCAATAATCTTGCAAATAGCTTGGTAATCGTCGTTCACGTTTTGAACTTTTGATCGGTCCAATGGTGTCTTTCTTTCTTTCTTCATGACTATCGGTAGTGCTATCTTGACCAGGCTTGAATAAATCTTCAGTATTCGCAACTTTAGCATTTCGGAATGGATTGTTCGATGCGAGCTTCTTCGTTTGATTCACGTGTCGCTCACTTTCAACTCCTGTGTTGAGGTTTTTGACTGCTAGTCGTGTCCCGGATCTTTTTAGAATAACATGCGGCTGAGGGTTGAATGTGGTAGTCATTTTATTTTTCTTCATATGATTTTTCAATAGTACAGTGTCGCCAACATAAATATCAGAATATTTTGCCTTTCTCTTCTGGTCACCATATTGCTTTCCTTTTTTCTTGTTTGTTTTATCAAACTGTGTCACATCTCCTGCTTCTTTCTTTTGCAAATCCGGTAATTCAGGGATTTTATCTCTTACGGGCCTGCCAAACATAAGGACCGGAGGTGGTATACCGGTTACAGAATGTGGAGTATTTCGGTATGGTAGAAGAAAACTGTATAAATCATTTTTCCAATCCCTGCCCATAGCCATAGTTCCTGATAGTTTTTAGTAACGTCCTATTTTGACGTTCTATTAAGCCATTTTGAAATGGGGCATAAGGAACTGAGTGATTTATACAAATTCCGTTGGAGCTGCAGTAGCTCAGGAATTCAGCTGACTGAATTGGTGGTCCATTGTCGCATACAATTTCCTCAGGAAATCCGTATCTTGAAAAAATGATTCTTAGTTTGAAAATTGTAACATTTGCTGTTGTAGATGACATGAGCTCTTTTTCTGGAAATCTTGAATGATAGTCCACAATTACGAGAAGATGAATTCCATTGATTACTTCCATTAAATCCAAAGCAACTTTTCTCCGTGGTTTTGTAGGCATTTCGATTCGAATCATGGTTTCTATGGATGGCTGTGAAACAAGCATACATCCTTGGCATCGTTTGACAAAATCTTCAACCATTGAGTCTATACGGACCCACCAAACTTTTCCCCTTAATCGCCTTTTCGTAGCTTCCATACCGAGATGAGGCTCATGTGCTAGTTCAAGAATTGTGTGATGTAAGCTTCTTGGAATAATAATTTTCTGATTTTTCAATATTATTTCACCATCGCATGACAAATCATTCGCGATCATTTTGTATCGTGCTATTGTTTTGGGCCTCCTTTTAATAGGGTAAGGTAACCACTGAATTAACTCCATCATTTCTACATCGTGCTTAGTATCTTCTATTATTTCAGAGACCGAAACCGCTACAGGAGCGACATCACATGAAATCATCCTCACAATTCTTTCGCTTTCTTCATCGTAACTGCTCGAACATACGGTGGCACAACCGTGAGAAGAGGTCTGCAATATTGGACTTTCCTGGTCGGTATATGACTTTATAGTCGTATGACATTAAACGTAACTTCCACCGGTCCATTCGTGCGCATGGTTTTGATCTTTCCCCGAAGATGGCTACCAATAGTTTGTGGTCTGTTATGAGCCTGAAAAACTTGCCATAAACTTGCTGAAACAAGACCGCGCCCAATCCCACTGGACTTGTATCTGCGACAACAAATGTCTCCAAATCAGGGTTGAAATAAGCTAAAGTCTCCTCTTTAAGCAAACTACTTTTCAATAGATCAAAAGCTTTTCGATGTTTGTCGTTCCAAATGAAAGTTGTACCTTTTTTTGTTAAAGCTACTAAAGGGTTCGCGATAGAAGACATATTGGGAATGTGACGATTAACAAATGTCACCCATCCGTGGAAACTGCGTATTTCTTCTGCAGATCGTGGTTGTCGAAAATTCTTGATAGTTTGTAACTTTTCGTTGGAAACCTGTATACCTTCTACCGATAGATTTTAGCCAAGGAAGTCTATCTGTGTTACACATTCTATAGTTTTAGATTCATTCAACATTACGTTTTTCGCAACTAAGCTAACGATCTGTGTTCGTATCTAAAAGAATATATGTTAAAATTTTCAGTATAATTGATTGATTATTCATTTATGTAATACCTTTAATGTTACAATATCTGGAGCATGGATCAAAATATCATCGATGTACAAATATATTTACCGTTATTAAGATGGCCGTAACAAAACTAGATCTAAAATTATGTAGGTTAGGCGAAAACAGTTTCAAAATAGTGTATGGGAAGGTAGGAAAAACCGAAAATTTCCACATTTTGAAGAAACATCTAACATTTTGGCGAGGCAAAATGCCCTAGTGGCAGTAACCTACAGTGTACTTGCGTCTCCACGCACTATCCATACCAGAATGCTGATTCGCCGACGCATGGTGCTTTGTTCCCTAGGAGCTGTTAGCTCAAAGGCGTTTTGCCTCATGAGTTTTCCGGCGACAGAATGTCACCATTTTTTTTAAATGTGAATATTATCAATATGATTGAGATTTTTGACATTTTTTTGATTGGCATCAACTAGCTATCTTGTTTAACTGTTGCATAATGTAAAAATACCCATGAATAGCGTTACAAATAAGACAATAAAGCAGTGTTTGCTTAGCTAGGGCATATTCCCCCCCCCTTCCCCTAAGCACACTACATTGCGATGGAAAGCAGTGACATTGTGGTTATATAAAGTAGCAAAAATATGAGAAGCTTTCGAATTCCTCATCCAAGATTATTCAGTATAATTTGTGCACAATTTGTGCAGAAAAACATGCAGCAGTCGTCCGTAATGTGTCCTTTGTTTCATCTATTTTACGCCTAAAAATGAGAAAATATTGGGATAATTACAAATATCATTCAACTAAAATATTTAATATCCAAAACGTGAATCCTTGTTTTCGTTAAAGATAGCTGACGTTTGTTTACTTTACAAATTCTTTTTTATCCATAGCAAACTAGATGAGTTCCAATATTTTCTACCTCTTGAATGTCAAACTGGAGGGAACCCACGCCGCCATTACCGAGTGTAAAATACTGGATTAAAAAACGCATGAAATTTATAAGAAGCAACACTGTGCTCTGGAAGCGATTATTCAGGAATCCCCTTTTTTTTAACTAATTTTATTTGCCAATTATCTAATACATGCATTCATCTCTTAGACTAGGTGTTCCGTGTTTTCTCCGTTACATTGTTAGTTATTGTTAGTGCATTTCAATTGCCTCTGGCAGTTAGGATATTTCCTCTGGTTGAACTGAACCATGTAGGAATTACAATGTTTTCAACTTAAACTATACTTAACCTAATTAATACTAAGGGTACAAGGAGCTAATCGTTGCAATAGAAGATTGCAACAATTTTTGTCTAAAATTGGAAATAATTTTGTTGGACATTTGTTGCAATATCTCAATATTAGAAATTCTATGAAGTTCATTGGTACTATACCACGGAGGCAACTTCAGAATCATTTTCAAAACTTTATTTTGAATCCTCTGGAGTGCCTTCTTTCTGGTATTGAAGCAACTAGTCCATATTGGCACAGCATACAACATGGCTGGTCTAAAAAATTGTTTGTAAATCAAAAGTTTGTTCGTAAGACAAAGTTTTGATTTTCTGTTCATAAGTGGATATAATAAGTTAATATATTTGTTACATTTGGCTTGGCATTTGGCCTTCAATGTGATTTTTAAAAGTTAGTTTTTGGTCCAGCAGAAGTCCTAAATATTTGGCTTCGTTAGACCAATTAATTGGGACCCCATTCATAGTGACAATATGTCTGCTGGAAGGTTTCTCTCGGCATACGAGGGAAAATTATAAGCTGAGTTTCGGAAGCATTCGGGGAAATTTTCCATTTTCGCAAGTAAGTGGAGAAAATATCCAAACTTTTTTGCAATCTACTACAAATGACACGAAGGCTTCGCCCTTTGGCTGATAGGCCCGTGTCATCTGCAAACAAAGATGTTTGACACCCTGGTGGTAAATCAGGTAAGTCAGAAGTAAAAATGTTATACAATATGGGCCCCAGTATGCTGCCTTGGGGAACACCAGCTCTTACAGGTAATCTATCAGATTTAGAATTCTGATAGTTTACCTGCAGTGAGCGATCTGATAAATAATTTTGGATCAGTTTAATGATGTACAGAGGAAAATTAAAATTCATCAATTTTACAATCAAACATTCATGCCAAACACTGTCAAATGCTTTCTCTAAATCAAGAAGAGCAACTCCAGTCGAATATCCTTCAGATTTGTTGAGCCGAATTAAATTCGTAACTCTTAATAACTGATGGGTGGTTGAATGCTCATGGCGGAAACCGAATTGCTCATCAGCAAAAATAGAATTGTCATTAATATGAACCATCATTCTACTTAAAATAATCTTTTCAAATAGTTTGCTTATTGAAGAAAGCAAACTGATTGGGCGATAACTAGAAGCTGGATTTTTGTCCGGCCTCAAAATTGGAACAACTTTGGCGTTTTTTCATTTATCTGGAAAGTATGCCAATTGAAAACATTTGTTGAATAAATTAACCAAAAATGATAAAGAGCTCTCAGGAAGTTTTTTGATAAGTATGTAGAAAATACCATCATCACAAATTAGTACCCAACGAAGGGTCAAAAACATTCTCTTGATTGAGAATGTCTTCGAAGCTCCGTGTAACCTGATCCTCAATTGAACTAGTGAGACCTAGACTAAAATTATGGGCACTCTCGAACTGCTGAGCAAGTTTTTGAGCCTTTTCGCCATTTGTTAATAAAAATTTTTCTCCCTCTTTAAGCGCTGGAATTGGCTTTTGAGTTTTTTTTAAAAGAATTTTCGTTAATTTCCAAAAGGGTTTCAAACTGGGATCCAACTTCGAGACTTCTCAAAGTTGGTATTTCTCAGAATAGCGAAACGTTTTTGAATTTCATTTTGCAAATCTCGCCAAATAACTTTCAACGCAGGATCGCGAGTTCTTTGGTATTGCCTTCTTTTCACATTTTGAAGACGGATCAGTAGCTGATGATCGTCGTCAATAATAATGGAGTTGAATTTAACTTCACATTTCGGAATTGCAATGCCTCTGGCTTCGACAATTAAATTTGTCAAAGATACGAGCGCATTGTCAATATCACTTTTGGTATCCAAAGGAATATCAACGTCGAAATTCCTATCGATATATGTTTTATATAAATCCCAATCAGCTCTATGATAATTAAAAGCAGAGCTGATTGGATTATAAATAGCTTCTTGTGAGATTTCAAATGTCACAGGAAGGTGTTACCAATTGGCCACACAGCTGACTTGAATGCGTTAAAACCAAATCAATTGTCGAAGGATTTCGACTGGAAGAAAAACAAGTTGGGCCATTGGGATATTGAATAGTATAATATCCCGCAGAACAATCTTCAAATAAAATTTTGCCGTTGGAATTGCTTTGAGCATTATTCCATGAACCGTGTTTGGCATTGAAGTCACCAATTACGAAGAATTTAGATTTGTTGCGAGTTAGAATTTGAAGATCAGCTTTCAACAAATTCTTTTGCTGCCCATTGCATTGAAAAGGCAAGTAGACAATGAAGGAAAATTATCCAAAATTCAGGTATCCTTAAGTTGCTACTTTACACGGTTAAAAGCCTATTATTCTTCCATTTACTTAAATAATTTTTATGTATCAAACAGATACGTAAGTCGTTTTCTACTTGGAAACTTCTTCAGTGTTTCAGTTTTTCAAGTAGAAAACGAAATACGTATCTGTTTGATACATAATATTAATTAGTGGAAGTAAATTGAAGAATAATAGTCTTTTAACCGTGTAACATTTCCCCTAAGATGCTCACAAATAATTAACCATTGCTGCTTTAGTTTCGATTTGTTTGTGATGATTAGCAAATTATCAATGTAAACTGTATCGAAAATCATCTCTCAAATCAACCACTTTTCTATAGTCTGCTGGACAGAATGACGGGATCCAATTGATCCACCATTCTTAAGATCCTGTTCCAAAGTGACAACTTCCATTTGCTGATTAGGTATCCGATGCATGCATTCAATTCTTAGACTAGGTGTTTCGTGTTTTATTAACACTATTATTCTTATTTACTATGATCCTTTTATTGATTAATAATAATAAATTTCAATTGTTTAAACTGAACTTAACCTAATTCATACTAAGGGTAAAAGGAGCTAATCGTGGCAATAGAAGATTGGAACGATACTTGTCTAAAATTGTAAATTATTTTATTGGTAGCAGTGTCTCAATATAAGAAATTCTATGAAACGGAAAGGCCGCTGGGAAGCACGGAATCCAGGCCTACTTGGATAGAGAATGTGTGTATCATTTAATATATGTACTAAATGATAATAAGTGTTGTAAACGTTTTGAAAACATGACCCTCCCTTCTGTATCCTATAACCCTCACACCCAGTCCTCAAATCGCCTTTTTAGGATAGAAAATATGTGTTTCAAATTTGGTCGATATCGATCAACAGGTTTAGAAGTTACACTAAATGGTTCGTTATCTAAACAATACACAGATAGAAAATTTCACGGAGGTTTACCCTAAATATCATGCACATAAATGGAACGCTATTATTAGCGTAATTCCACACGGGATATAGCCTAAATGTATAATCGATATTGCATACAAGCTGTAAGCAATCTTCTTAAGAAGAGGATTATTTCAGCGTAGAATAGCGTGAATTTCCGCATGTCTAGTTTTTTTCTGTGTACCCCTCCCTCTATACCCTTCCCCTTTCTCGAATGATCCTCCCACTTCCACTATAATCGTCTGATAACAGTTCTCACCTGAACAGATTTGTAGAAGACGCCAGCTCTTCTTCTTTTCTTCTTCTTATTGGCATTATTTCCACAGTAGTTAACTGCGATGTTTCTTAGCCGAGTTGCCATTTTTGTCCAGGGAAGTCTTTAAAATTTCCAATCGGAAAATTGTTCAGACCAGACCGGGAATCGTACCCAACCACTTTCAGAATGGTTTCATGTCGATATTTGCATCAGATAAAATTAATGCCATCCATATAAATACAACAGCGCGCTTGCTCGAGTGTTAATAAGAGTTTGCATGATTTGATTTAAAAATATATTGTATGTGCATATTTTGAAAAAAATAAAAATATATGGAGTATATGGAAAAATATATATAGTTGTGCGATTATGACAGAAAAATTTCTACGATGCTTTAGTTCTGTGATAGTAGGTACCGTTCTACTAAAAATGTCTTGTATAATCGCACATTATTAGACTGCTTAATTTTTCTATTCATGTGGGATGAATTTGTCATTGTGATTTAGTGCAGCACGTGTGTTGCTACTAAACTTTGTTGAATGAAATCTTGTGATAGGAAAGCTTCCCGAGCAGGAGAAATTGGCTCAATAATACTTAATTCTGGTATTGATACCATACTCTGTTATGAACTAGCCCTGCATAAGAGGTAAAATACCAAAGGAATAATACCAAAAACTAATATGCACAATACTTAAGCCATAACAAGCTCAGTTATTAAATTGAATTTTAATACCAAATGCATAACCAATTATTATTCGTTTGGTATTGAAATACCTAAGCATGTTATGCCTCAAGTATCCTGCATATAAGTTTTTGGTATTATTTTTTAGTATTTTACCTCTTATGCAAGGCTAAATCATACCAATTTCTGTTATCGAGGTCGTCGCTCCTGCTCGGGTTGTATTATTTCAATCGATACATTTTTCAAAACATTGAAACGAGTTTTCGTTCCACTTGGCATAATACAAGTTTCCTATCCCATTAAATTACACCACTATCCCTGCTAGTAAACTCGAATGGCAGATATGTACAGAAGTCGATATTGCATGTAGTTGATTTTCCCCAGTTATATTACATTTAAAACTGATGGTTGACGCCTGGTGTACCTGCAAAGGTGCAATTTCGCCAGAGACAGTTTCCAACTAGGACACATTATCTCGGGCTTCCCCATCACGTCCCACTACTTAAAAAGTCAATTTTCGGTACCCATTGTTCCAGCTCAAAGCACTAATGCTGATGATGATCCGCTTGACAGGGGACGGCCCACTAGGTGCGACCGAATTTTAGCCTTTCTGGATGGTTTCCTTTCCACTTATGAATGAAATTCCCATACAGGGGGTCATAAAATGAAGGCGTACACGGCAACCGAATGCGTGAAACCCAGCGGGTAGAAACGATTTGTTGCTAATTTACTTTGATTTCAGTTTTAGTGTTTTATATCTGCCAGTCGACCAGGCTGGAACCTGACCAGACGAGAATATTTGTGTCAATGTTTGTGTCAAAATTTTGCAGCTACATTGTTCCCGTACTAAGCTTAGAGTATTTTTTTAAAGTCTTGATTTATGTGATTTTCAACATTAAAAAATAGTTCATCACGGTAAGAGTACACATCCTAACAAGTTTCAAGATTGATCATATATAAGTTATTAAATGCCAGGTCGTTTTTTGGAAATGCGAAGCAGGATTCAATTTTGGAAACAAATTCAGTTTTGGTTGCCACTAAAATTTGAATCCAGTCCTACGATTAAAGTATTTAAAAAAAAAAGAATTAGTATGTTCCTCTAGGCCTAAGCTCAATTATTGCACCCACATCTAATGGACTGTTCGTCCTAAGTAGTATGATTATGCATTCCAAAGATAAGCCCCATTTTTACTCGTTCTGCAACAGCAAGAGAAAAATGCAAATGGAAAGGGTTATAAGACGATTTCATCAAAATGCGTCAGTTTGTTATTGTTTTGGTTTATCGGGCATTTCCAAGATTAATATTGCTCCGAAGGACCAAGCCGGCAGAGCCCCCTGCCTAGTGGTGGTTGCCATTATTGCCGTGTGGCCCAAGTTATGATCCTCAATCGCGCCTACGGGGCGATAATACTTCCTGTGTTGAAGCGGATTGTGGTTTTGCAAGACAATAAAAGCCCCGGCTCCAGCCGAGAGAGCTAATTAGGAATTCAAAAGTGAAAATTCCAATCCTGGCTGTGCCTGGCTGCTGCTCGGCCCGGTGCTGCTGGGATGGAGTCTTTGAGTCGTGACATAATTCTTCTTTTGGCACATGTTTTCACATCGACGAGACAAATTCTGCGCTACCCGCAAATCTGGACTTTCCCAAAAAGGAATTGGAATTATTCTATGCTCGGAATTTCCCACATTTCACAGATGACCGCAACCCTTTCACTGCATTATGTCCTATGGAAGATGCAGGTTTACAATCTTTTGTTTTGCCTGAGAGTGAGCCTGGTAGCTATTGTATGAATTGCTGCAGGTTATGCGCCACCATAAATTTTTATTATGAGCCAAGTGCTGCATTGATCGGAAATGAGCTAATTAGAACTTCATTGTTTTGAATGTCGGAAACGGAAGAAGGTGTTTACGGCGCCGTCGCCATGAAAAAAAAAACACGTTTCCTGTGTTTCCATGTTATAATTTGGTTCTTGATAGCATGCACCTAGGTAGAATGTTGCCTATTTGTTGAAAAACATTACTATTCAAGTGGTTCGAATTTAGTTTTTGAATCACAAATCGGTATCACGAGACAAAACTAAATATTGAAACATTCTTCGCATACAGCATTTATGTCTAATATTGGGGGAGGAGCTTCGGCTGTGGGCACCCTTTTGAATTTTGTCCATAACTTTGGTTCTAGTTGGTATTGTATCTACATTTTTATACCAATGGAAAGCTAGACGTATAACCATACTGCCAAATTGGTTTGATTTCATCGATTTGAAACATTTTGCTGTCAATTTCGCAAATTTGGAATTTTTGGACATTTCAGTTTTGTGGTTCGGTTGAGGGCACCCTTGAAAATCCGGCTAATAATGAAGAATAACAAATGAAATCCACCCAGTTTCAAAGAACAAGAGTATTTTACTAGTTTTAATTGTTATGAAACAATAAAAAACCTAGAGTAATTCACCTAGCAGTGATTCCGAAAAGCGCATATACATATAATTCAAAGAAAAAGCTTAAAAACAGCATAAAAATAAGTTTTTTGATATATTTGTTGATAAACTCAGTGATATTGAACGATTTGTTAATAAAAAGAGGGTACCCATAACCGAACCAATAAAGGTGCTCACAACCGAATTTAGCAGCGTTTCAGTTCAGTGATGATAAACAATTTCGAGCTGAAATTTTGATGGCAATCGTTATTGAACCACAAAATAGACTAAATTTACTGTATAAATACGCATTAGAGCTCACTTTTTCAATTCAATCACATCTTATGACACTTTTTCACAAAACAAAATTTTCGTGTTGATTTTTAAGTAGAAAAAACCCAGATTAATCCACCTAGCGGTGATGGTGCCTTTCTCGACCTTCGTAAAATGTGTTTGCTTGAAAGTAGATGAGCTAGTAGCTAAGAGTAAAAAAAAAACTTCTAGGCCGGAAAAACTTGAAAATCGGATTATTTCAAGCAAAGATATTGTAGATCCAGTTGAGAACGCGAGATCTCGGTTCGGTTTTCAACTTGATCTACAATATGCTAATAAGAATTTCGACATTTTTTTTCCTTTTCCAATCTTTTTGATGTACATACCCCTATTTTATTTTACCCAGTTATATATTTTAAGTATATCACATTTGGATGTTTGCGAACATTTAGCCAACATTTAGCCTTTTTGAATACTTTGTAAACAAAAGGCAAAAATTGTGTTTCAGCCATAGCTTCCGATCCCATATTTCGATCTGGCCAATTTTCAATAGGAAACAATGGGACAGGAATCTGCGTCGAATGCAACTTGTTGCGTGTAAATCGATCAAGGTTAGGTGTCCGAAAAATAGGTGACATTTTTCTTTTCTGATTTTTATATTAAAAACCCAGATTAATCCACCTAGCGGTGATGGTGCCTTTCTCGACCTTCGTAAAATGTGTGTGCTTGAAAAAAGATGAGCTAGTGGCTAGGAGTAAAAAAGACAAATTTCTTTGTCCGTTCTATGAAAATCAGATTATTTATGGCAAAGATATTGTAGATCCAGTTGAAAACCGAAAATCATATTTTGTCCCATTTCCGGATGTCGCAACTGCATCGCTAGTGGTGCCCGACTATGGCACAGTTGCGCACTACTCGCGATGCAGTTGCAACATCCGGAAATGCGAGAAAATGCGATTTCGCGGGACCTCGGTTCGGTTTTCAGCTTGATCTACAATATGCTAATAAGAATTTCGACATTTCCAATCTTTTTGACGTACATAACCCTGTTTTATTTCACCCAGTCATATATTTTAAGGATATCACTTTTGGATGTTAGTTGAACTGAAGCTCCGACTACACAAAAAGAAAACGAAAATGTCATTCCCATCACGCGAGCGGAGGGCAATATTTGTTATGATATAAATCTCATGACCGTCTTTCTGCCAAACTCCCGTCTGCAGTGGGAGACAGAGACATCATCTCAGTTCGTCGAGCTGAATCGATTGGTATATAACACTATGGGTCTCCAGGCCTTCTGTAAAAGTTTGGTTTTGGAGCGAACATACAGCCTTTTCGTATAAAAAGGCTAAAATGGTGTTTCGGCCATAACTTCCGATCCAATAGTTCAGTGGTGCTCAGCATTTTGTGTGTTTTTGCCTTAATTTGCTTATCACACAATAAAAATGAGCTTTCATCTTACAAGTTAGTACTTGGACGAAAGCTTTCAAATATATCTATCAGCAGAGGATATTAAAACGAATATTGGTGGTAAAATCATTCCGTACGACTTGATCAAAGTAAAATTACCCTGCGGCCCGCGGTCCGCACTTTTGTTTTGCTTTGATCGTTTCGTACGGAGTGAATTTAACACCAACATCCGTTTTATTACCCTTAGCAGATAGATATATTTGAAAGCTTTCGACCAAGTGCTAATTTGTATGGGTTAAGCTCATTTTATGGTGTGAGAAGTAAATTAAGGAAAAACGCCCAAAGTGCTGGAGCACCACTGCCATAGTCCGATCTAGCCAATTTTCAATAGGAAACAATGGGACAGGATTCTGCGTCGAATGCAACTTGTTGCGTGTGAATCGATTAAGGTTAGGTGGCCGAAAAATAGGTGACATTTTTTGTGATTTTTATGAAAAAAGGTATTTTGGTCATAACTTCAGATCCCATAGTCCGACCTGGCCACTTTTCAATAGGAAACAATGGGAAAGGATTTTGCGTCGAATGCAATTTGTTGCGAGCAAATCGGTTGAGAATAAGTGCCTGAAAAATGAGTGACATTTCTTACGCAATATTTCTGTATGAATTTGTATTTTGGCCATAACTCTCGATCCCATAGTCCGATCTGGCCAATTTCAAATAGGAAATAATGGGACAGGATTCTGCGTCGAATGCAACTTGTTGCGAGCAAATCAGTTGAGGATAAGTGCCCGAAAAATGAGTGACATTTTTTACGCGATTTTTTTGTATGAATTTGTATTTTGGCCTTAACTTTTGATTCCATAGTCCGATCTGGCCAATTTCAAATAGGAAACAATGGGACAGGATTCTGCGTCGAATGCGACTTGTTGCGAGCAAATCGGTTGAGGATAAGTGCCCGAAAAATGAGTGACATTTTTTACGCGATTTTTTCGTATGATTTTGTATTTTGGCCATAACTTTCGATCCCATAGTCCGATGTGGCCAATTTCAAATAGGAAACAATGGGACAGGATTCTGCGTCGAATGCAACTTGTTGCGAGCAAATCGGTTGAGGATAAGTGCCCGACAAATGAGTGACATTTTTGCGCGGTTTTTACGTATGATTTTGTATTTTGGCCATAACTTTCGATCCCATAGTCCGATCTGGCCAATTTCAAATAGGAAACAATGGGACAGGATTCTGCGTCGAATGCAACTTGTTGCGAGCAAATCGGTTGAGGATAAGTGCCCGAAAAATGAGTGACATTTTTTACGCGATTTTTTCGTATGATTTTGTATTTTGGCCATAACTTTCGATCCCATAGTCCGATCTGGCCAATTTCAAATAGGAAACAATGGGACAGGATTCTGCGTCGAATGCAACTTGTTGCGTGTGAATCGATTAAGGTTAGGTGGCCGAAAAATAGGTGACATTTTTTGTGATTTTTATGAAAAAAGGTATTTTGGTCATAACTTCAGATCCCATAGTCCGACCTGGCCACTTTTCAATAGGAAACAATGGGAAAGGATTTTGCGTCGAATGCAATTTGTTGCGAGCAAATCGGTTGAGAATAAGTGCCTGAAAAATGAGTGACATTTCTTACGCAATATTTCTGTATGAATTTGTATTTTGGCCATAACTCTCGATCCCATAGTCCGATCTGGCCAATTTCAAATAGGAAATAATGGGACAGGATTCTGCGTCGAATGCAACTTGTTGCGAGCAAATCAGTTGAGGATAAGTGCCCGAAAAATGAGTGACATTTTTTACGCGATTTTTTTGTATGAATTTGTATTTTGGCCTTAACTTTTGATTCCATAGTCCGATCTGGCCAATTTCAAATAGGAAACAATGGGACAGGATTCTGCGTCGAATGCGACTTGTTGCGAGCAAATCGGTTGAGGATAAGTGCCCGAAAAATGAGTGACATTTTTTACGCGATTTTTTCGTATGATTTTGTATTTTGGCCATAACTTTCGATCCCATAGTCCGATGTGGCCAATTTCAAATAGGAAACAATGGGACAGGATTCTGCGTCGAATGCAACTTGTTGCGAGCAAATCGGTTGAGGATAAGTGCCCGAAAAATGAGTGACATTTTTTACGCGATTTTTTCGTATGATTTTGTATTTTGGCCATAACTTTCGATCCCATAGTCCGATCTGGCCAATTTCAAATAGGAAACAATGGGACAGGATTCTGCGTCGAATGCAACTTGTTGCGAGCAAATCGGTTGAGGATAAGTGCCCGAAAAATGAGTGACATTTTTTACGCGATTTTTTCGTATGATTTTGTATTTTGGCCATAACTTTCGATCCCATAGTCCGATGTGGCCAATTTCAAATAGGAATCAATGGGACAGGATTCTGCGTCGAATGCAACTTGTTGCAAGCAAATCGGTTGAGGGTAAGTGTCCGAAAAATGAGTGACATTTTTTACGCGATTTTTTCAAATGAATTTGTATTTTGGCCATAACTCTCGATCCCATAGTTCGATCTGGCCAATTTCAAATAGGAAACAATGGGACAGGATTCTGCGTCGAATGCAACTTGTTGCGAGCAAATCGGTTGAGGATAAGTGCCCGAAAAATGAGTGACATTTTGTTGAGTAGTTTTGCGCACACACACACACACATACACACACACATACACACACACACACACACACACACACACACACACACAGACATCACCTCGATTCGTCGAACTGAGTCGATTGGTATATAACACTATGGGTCTCCGGGCCTTCTATAAAAAGTTTGTTTTTGGAGCGATCATATAGCCTTTACCGTATACTTAGTATACGAGAAAGGCAAAAAATGTTCATGGTTCAAAGAGGTTTCTATTTAGTTCGGTATTCTGCACAAAATATCGTGTTTCTACAGATAATGAATGACAGATGTCAGAATAACAGCATCTGCTTTCTGTCAAAGATACGTGGGGGTGCCCACAACCAAACCACCTCCCTACATAGAACACGCAAAAAAGCCGTCTTACCCTATAGAATGCTTCAGTTGCTGTGACAGTCGTTTTACCAAGTTTTACATTCATTACAAGAAGGGGGCTGGTTGGCTTCCATCGTCCGCTGAACTGACGTAGTCATCTCCTCCGCTGCCTTGGCTTTCACTGCCTGTACTCTCAGCGCCATTCAAATGTTCTTCGTAATGCTGCTTCCATCTACCTTTCGATCACCACATATGTTCGTCCGTCAAGATACTCCCATCCTTATCCCGGCACATTTCGGCTCGCGGCACGAAGCATTTGCGGGGTGATTGAGCTTCTAATAGAACTTGCGTGTTTCTTGAGAACGGCACAGCTGTTCCATCTCATCGCACTCCTCTTCTTCCAGGCGGCGTTTCTTCTCTTGAAAAAGGCGGGTCTGATGTTTCCGCTTCCGTTTATAACGTTCCACGTTCTGCCGGGTACCTTGCTGCGGCGCGAATCTGCAGGTTGAATCTCCAGAATCTGTCTGCACTCTTCGTCGAACCAATCGTTCCGTCGACTTCGTCCAACATACCCGACTTTGTTCTCCGCTGCGTCGTTAATGGCCGCTTTAACTGTATTCTAGCAGTCCTCAGAAGGGGCCCCTGCCTCGAGATGCTGCGCGTATGCAGTGGCGAAATCAGGTTGCTTCAGTCGCTCTAGGTCGTACCGGTATCGAACATTGTTGATGACGGATAGTTTTGGGCGCAGTTTAACCATCACCAGATAGTGGTCAGAGTCGATGTTAGCGCCACGATATGTCCTGACGTCGATAATATCGGAGAAGTGCCGTCCATCAATCAGATCGTCGATTTGTGATTCTGTCTGCAGTGGTGATCTCCAGGTGTACCGATACGGAAGGCTGTGTTGGAAGTAGCTGGGACAGGCCATATTCTTGGAGGCGGCGAAATCAATTAGTCGTAGGCCGTTTTCGTTCGTCAGCCGTGAGTCGGTCTAAACACCTCATCTTGGCCAACCTGAGCGTTCAAATCTCCTATGATGATTTTGACGTCGTGACTTGGGCAGCTGTCGTACTCACGTTCCAGCTACGCGTAGAATGCGTCCTTATCATCATCAGTGCTTCTGGAATGTGGGCTATGAACGTTGATTATGCTGAAGTTGAAGAACCGGCCTTTGATCCTTAACCTGCACATTCTCTCGTTGATCGGCCACCACCCGATCACGCGCCTTTGCATATCGCCCATCACTATGAAAGCTGTTTCTAGCTCGTGTGTGTTGCCACAGCTCTGGTAGATGGTATGATTACCTCTAAACGTTCGCACCATTGATCCCTTCCAACAAACCTCCTGCAGCGCTACGATGCCGAATCCACGGTCCTTGAGCACATCGGTGAGTATGCGTGTGTTCCCGATGAAGTTGAGGGATTTGCAGTTCCACGAACCGAGTTTCCAAACGCTAGTCCCTTTTCGTCGCAGTGGTCTTCGCCTATTGTTCCATTCCGTACTCTCTTGTTGATTAGTTTTTGCGTAAGTGTTTTCAAAAGGCTGGTTTGCAGGGCATGACACCAAACCTCCTTAATTTCTGTTGAACCTTGTCTTATTTCCGGTGGACCATGGTGTACAGTTTCACTTAGAGCCCCTCGTTGACACTCGGACGATGATCTGCCACCCCTAACATGGAGGACAGATGCTCAGTAAGATTTGCACCTCCGGAGAGGAGCAAATCCCTCCTTCCCTGTCAGCATGCGACCATAGCTCCCACCGGGGTTGGTTACCCGATCTTCCCTAAGGTTGCTCGTATCCCGGCCAGCGCCACGAGGAGGTAGGGATAGAGGCTGCTGGGTAAGAGACTAAGGACCGCGAGATGGGGTCTATTTTATTCCTTCAGGTACGCAAAGTACCAATGGTGCGCTTTACGCAGCATTTACCGTGCCAATCTAATCCCGATCTATGTTACTGATTACCCCACCCAACTAACACAACTTCCTTTCCGTGGTAATTGTGGAGATGCAGAGGTATTCTCGGTTTCTCGTAGCAACAATAACCACACACTAACATTCCCTCCTTTTCCCAACTGACTGTAAGCACTTGGCCGGCACCATTATTGATCAACATTTGCGAGCTGCTTCGTTGAGCTACTTTGAGAATAGATGGAAAATCCCAATCACTATTCACTTGGATCGTAGTGCAATTTGCACCAGTTCTGATCAATCACGGAGTAGCAACCATTGATACATATATACAGTATGGTGTCCCAAAAACGCTATTTTCTAAAAGTCATGGTGCTCAAGCCAAATGAAAGATTCTTACATCTGGAGCATTTCTGTAGAACAACCCAAAATTCTAAAAAATAGTTTAGAGGTTCCGACAGATTCCGACACATTATTATGCAAGTGACAAGCAACATTATTATGCAGTTTTCGTGAAAACAGATCGAAAATAGTAGTTTGTGCAACTAGTTGCATAAAGATGATTTTTTCAGCACGAGTTGTACGTTTATCCAACGAGGCTTGCCGAGTTGGATAAATACTACGAGTGCTGAAAAAATCGAGTTTTGCGACGAGTTGCACACGCATTTTTTTGCAATGACGAAAAATGGTCTTTAATATGATAAATCTATACCAAAATTGTACAATCGAATTTACTCCACATGATCATTCATGCCAATAAATTATGTTGCGGCAGAGAACAATAAGATTCCATCTTATCGTGCCAAATTGCATAGCTCGACAAGCTATGAAGCGATGGATGCAATTGCCTTTGGAAAATTGTGATGTTATGTCCAACAAACCCTTTCATTTATTACAAGACACTTAGAGTACACTATTTAAACACCCACCCAAACTAATTCAGCTAAATGTAGTCATGTAACTACTGTCCCAATGTAGATTTTTTATTATAGCACCCAAATGAGTGCTAAAATGAATATTATGCAACCCATTTGAGTTGCATAATGGTCATTAAAGCCTCCATTCTGTTGGTATGGAAAAGTAGGCCGTTCTATCACTCAAATGACAACTGTAAACCAGGTATTATGATCAGGAATTGCAAAAAATATTTTAACGGGGCTGAGATATTAAAATTTTAGTAAACGGTTATTAAGTAGTTTTTAACATGATTTTTTGCTAATCTATCAAAATTCAACAATATTTTGGTGGTTATTTCAACAATTTTGACGTTTTTGACATAAAATAATAGAATATGAGTCCAGGGTGAAGTTTTGTGTAACATGAATGCATTGAATTTATTTTCAATGATTTCTTAAGGTCACTCCTGACGGAATCCAATTTTTAAAGTACTCGCGTTTTCAAGGGCACACGGTACGATACGGAAGCAACGCACAACTGTCAAGACGCAGCAAGGCTGAAAAATAAAAATGACAGTTGTGCGTTGCTTCTGTATCGAATGGTGTGCCCTTGAAAACGCGAGTACTTTGAAAATTGGATTCCGTCAGGAGTGACCTTAAGTTATATAATTCATGAGGATAATATTTAACCAGTCAAAACCGATTATGGCAGTCTAACAAGCAAGCTAAGCTAGGTTGCCATGGAGTTTTGGAGTGTAGAATTATGCTGTCATCCATTCCCAGTTGTCTTGACGTAACACTGACATGCGCCATTTTGCGAACTTCTCATGTAGTTGTGATAACACAATCCTATTTTCGCTAGATTGAATTACAGTTTCCAATTCCGTCCAAAACAAATGTATCGCTAGTAGCATTTTGGTTTTATGCTGGTTTTATAACACTCTTGAAGAGTAAATTATGGTCCTCAAAAGCATTATAAAACTTAAAATGTTACTTGGGTATGCTTTTAATTATATTTACATTTGGCTTACATGTTGATAGTTCACTTAATAATGTATGTTATGGAATATGTCAACTTTGTTCTGATTTAATCGGCTCTCGTACTTTGGTTGAAATGACCAGCTGGGTTCATAGTTTTGTCAAAGAAATCGTGCTTTTACTAATCGAATGAAGTACAATATCCGGAAAGTGTGAATATATCAAAGTTTTTAAAACGCATAACTTTATTTTAAAACCACCCAGTTTCTTTGCGGTTTTTGTTTTAAAAATGTCGACTAATAATAAGCGAGTAATGGGCAAATCTACTACCGATTTTTTGAAAATAGTTTACTGGTAACAAAAAATCAACCTTTGGAAAAAGAGTATGTCATACCTTAAATAACCAAAAATTATTTCAATAATACAGCACACACTAGTAACTATGGAAACCATTATTGTTATTTAGTATGCTAAGATCGTTTCGACTGGTTGAATATATGTAAGAATGTTTTCATGATACATTATCACAAAAATGGCATAATTTAAACTTAATATTTTTTTCCAAGTTCGTTTATTTGGTAGGCTCAGGCGTGTATAACACTTTACGGAGCCATGGTTCTTTGCGATATATACAATCAATATCATAATTTTTTTCAGTTAGTAAGAGAGGGGTAGAAGCCAGCGTACTCGTGGTGACTCGAGGTTAGTTTACAATGTTTAAGGATGGACGGGGCTAAGGATTTTGGATCAGGGAATTTCAGCTTCTCATCCGGGTATTTGACGTCAGGGACGATGTGGCGTGTCGTCGTGCTCGAGGAATGGTTCGACTGGGAGCATCTTCCGGATGGCAAGAGCTATGGTGCTCTATGGAACAGAAAGCAGAGACTAAACACAAAAAAAACTTTGAAGAAAGAAAAAAAACAAACTATTAGATTTTGATATCAGAAGCACAAAGAAAACTATAAATGGCCTGCATATAGACCACATCACGATCTCCCAAAACACCTCGAACTTCCCTGAAGGGTTGTTTACCTCGGGCCACTAGGGTATCCAATAATTGCTCTCTGGAGGCGTCATTTTCCGAGCAGGACCAAGCTACGTGATCGATGTCATCATAACCGGCTCCGCACCTGAACTTAATATATTAAATGATTTAGCCTTGTGTGGAACGGACGGATTTATGTGACGTCAAAAGTGTTGAAATAATTAATAGACAATTGTAGATTGGCCAATTTTGTGGTTTTTAAGGATTACTAAAAGTTCAATATCACAGCCCCGTTAGATTATTTTTTCAATCTGTTTTCTCTAAAATTTCCATTATAAAAAATACTTTTTGAATAAAGCATGAGAAACATTTATTTTACGCATGCGAAGCGATTTTCATCGAAAAAAAAAATGTATTTTTATGATATTTAAATGGTTGTTGTAGGTGTCATATAATTCCATAATACCAACCGAATTTCAATGTAAAATACTCATTATGATCTACAGAAAATTCAAAAAATATTTAACAATTGGAAAATTGATTAAAATGTGGTGAATATAGGCAATATGTGACAATATTGCCTTTTTTTTTTTTTTCAAAAATTGCTCTTTCGGAACTTTTAAACTATTTTCCAAAATTTTGGGTTGTTCTACAGAAATACTCCAAATGCGAAAATCTTTCATCTAAGGCTTGAGCACCATGACTTTTCGAACATAGTGGTTTTTTGGGACACCCTAATATACAGTGGTGGGTTGACATCAAGGAAGGAGCGCCCAACATAGCTATGGTACCCACATATTCCTATCTCACGCTTTCACGGATCGTCCGATGACAAAAGACCGACAGCTAAGGGTTGTGTACCTCGCTGGTAGTGCAGCCTGGGCACTGTTGTCCTTCTGACATCAGCTAGAGTGAGAAGGTACGCCTCGAGCGTCTGTTCACCAGGAGGTGCGGCTCAAACAGCGTTTGCCTGCCACTAGCGAACGAATCTGACGACGTGAAGGACACGTTTTAAGAATGTCTTGATAAAGCCTATGGAGAGTACACAAAGCATGACGTGAAAGTTGTTATCGGAGACGCTAACGCTCAGGTCGGTAGAGAAGACTTTTTTCGTCCCATAATCGGTAGGGAGAGCCAAGATGAATACACAGCTAGGTGTTTCAATGTGCTCAATTTATGGACGAGTAGAAGGCGGGGGTGAAAAATTCATTTTCGGTGCAAAACATAAACAAACCGGCTGGCTCTCCCATACTAAAATCCAAGATGGCTGAATCGTGAATTTGGCAGATTGTAACACCTAGTGGTGTATTCATCTTGGGGAGAGCCTTCACTCCGCTACCAATGACAACGGCCTACGGCTAGTAAATTTCGCTGCTGCCAGAGGGATAGCCATTTGATAGCCAGTAGGTGCTACTACTTTGCAGGAAAGAATATCCGAAAGCACACCTGGAGACACTCAAATGGTGAAACTTGCAACCAGATAGACCATGTTCTGGTGGATGGGCGCCATTTCTCGAATGTTATCGATGTGCGGACATTCAGAGGTCCGAATCAACGTTAGCGACATCATCAACGATCTATGGGAGTCAATCCATGGAGCGGTGAGCACAACAGCACGAGAAGTGGTAGGCATTGCACAGAGCCGACCCAGGACGGGTTAGTTCGATGTGGAGTGTCAGAGAGCGACAGACGAGAAGAACGTTGCCAGAAGCCGGATGTTGGTGTCGGGTACCCGATCGAATAGAGATGGCGGAGGTTTTATGAGTCTGTCGTTGGCGTGCGGAGAAAGACAGCGCCGTCTCCCGTCATGTGCAACGACCAACAAGGGAATTTGCTGACAGATAAAACCGAAGTGTCTGCCAGGTGGAAGCAACACTTCGAGACTTTGTTGAATAGTGGAAGTGACGGTGCATCGGTGAACAGAATAAATATTAGCGACGATGGACATGCTGTGGAGTCGTCTACACTAGATAAGGTTAAAAAAGCTATTAAAAAGCTGAAAAACAATAAGGCTGCGGGGAAGGACCAGCTCCCGGCTGAACTTCTCAACATGGCAGGGAGCAGCTTTATAAAGTTCTGCACCATATTATGTGGACCATGCTGAAGGTGGCAGGGATCCCGAGCAGAAGAAAAAACTCAATAATACCTAATGCTGTTATTGTTTCTATTATGGACTTGTATAAGATGTGAAATAACAAAATATAATATGAAGATCAATATGCAACATATTCCAGGCAGAACACATTTTGTTATTACAATATCAAAGGTATAAGAAAATTATTTTTCGTTCTGTATTAAAATATCTGATCATGTTATGCCTAAAGTATTTTGGATATTAATTTTTTGCCTTTCTCGTATACTAAGTAGGTATACGGTAAAGGCTATATGATCGCTCCAAAAACAAACTTTTTATAGAAGGCCCGGAGACCCATAGTGTTTTATACCGATCGACTCAGCTCGACGAATTGAGGTGATGTCTGTGTGTATGTGTGTGTGTGTGTGTGTTTTTTTTTTACAAGGGTTAAAGGCCATCAAAAATCTGCGCGACAGACACCTCGAGCATCCACACTATGCTCGAAGGCGAACAGGGATGGGCTCCTCCCGACCTGCTAAAAATGTGGGTCCCTTATCCTCCTTGCCTCGATCCCCCCGGGACCACGGGATACTGCGACTACTTCGGAGGGGGGTGGGACTGTGCTCATGCACTTCTTCTAAAATTTCGGCCCCTAGCTAGGCTAGTTCGCCGACTGGCTTGCTGAGATCCACTGCTACGTTGTCTCGATCCCTCGGCGGTCGTGCCGCAAACTTCCTCACTCGAATCCTCCTGACTTCCCCCGGCGTCGAGGGTGGTCCACCAGTTCCGGTGAAGGAAACTTCCGCACTGATGGTGCCCCGACTACCGACGGCTATCGCAGGGGACGCTTTCGCGCATTGCGCCGACTTCGTCTTCGGGTTGCAGAGGTGGTCCGACAGTTCCGGTGGTGGATGACGTCCGCACTGGCGGTGCCCTACATACCCGAAGCACTTCCTTCTTCTTTCTTCTTTCTTCAGCAGGTTGGCTGATCGAGTGCCGAAGTCGGTCCGACGATTCCGGTTGACAGAAGACTTCCGGTTCACCGGCCGTACCTAAGTATTGAGGATGATACGGTCGCCAGAAGACGCCTACAGCTGCCTCTCGGTCCGCCTACGTTCGGCATGATCCTAGCAAGCAATGTGTGTGTGTGTGTGGGTGTGTGGGTGTGTGTGTGTGTGTGTGTGTGTGTGTGTGTGTGTGTGTGTGTGTGTGTGTGTGTGTGTCTGTGCGCACCCACCCAAAAAAAATGTCATTCATTTTTCAGGTACTTACCCAAGCAACCAGAAGTTCAGATAAGAAGGGCTATTTTGGCTTAATCAGCTCTCATTTTAAGTAATTTTTTGTACGGTGGGAGCGTAAAAGTTCCGTTAAGGATGCTTGGAACTTGATGTGAACCATAGTGAACCAATTAGTTCGGTTAAGAGTAAATTTAAGTAAAATCTGAACTTCTGGTTGCTTGGGTATCCTTAACCGATTTACTCGCAACAAGTTGCATTCGACGCAGGATACTTCACCAGTGTTTCCTATTGAAAATTGGTCAGATCGGACTATGGGCTCAGAAGTTATGGCCAAAATACCACTTTTTTATAGAAAAAATGAGTAAAAAAATGTCACTCATTTTCAGGCACTTATTCTTAACCGATGTACTCGCAACATGTTGCACTCGACGCAGAATACTCTCCCATTGTTTCCTATTGAAAATTGGCCAGATCGGACTATGGGCTCAAGAGTAATGGCCAAAATACTATTTTTATAATGCACGAGAAAGGCACCATCACCACTAGGTGGATTAATCAGTGTTTTATCATGTTACCTCTTATTATTGTCACCTTAAGTTCATACAAACTGCTGTTTTCAAGATATAAGCTTCTGCTCAGACTCTAGAACAAAATTGTGTGGCGTTTCCCATATCACGAAGTATGCCATGGAAGAAGTAGAACACATAAAAATAGCAAAATAGTGCTGAAAAATGGCAAAAACGATAATTTTTCAAGGTGGTCATTTTCAACTATCCCCTTGATTTAAACACCCAAAAATGGAGCCTGAGAGTAGAAGAAAAAGGTCGAAAAAACAGATTGAAAAAATGTTTGCGACATTCATAGATACAGTCGTTAGAAGAAAACGTTTTTTTTTCGAAGATAAACCTAAATAACTTTTGATCCGCATGAGATAAGGAAAAGCTAAGTCCATGAAAAGTTGCGCCCTACAAAGCTCAAACAGTGGTCTAAACACCACATTGCTGAGAAATTTGAAACAAAAAAGTTAGAGTAAAAAAACTGTTTTTTCGTGGGTCACCCCAAGTAAACTTGGGAAAATTGCTCTAGATCAGTCAATTTAAGAGCTAGAGAAATAATTTTGTTAGCAAAATTCTTGAAAACTGGCTAAACTACAACTTCACGTAACATTGTATATTAGGATCTTTGCAAATAAAAAAGTTTAATTTTAAATTTACAATGTTATGAAAACTCATATGTGAATATGTACTTTATGTGGAAGATATTGATTTGGAAAATATATTGGAGGTAACCACTTTCCCTTCGATGGGACTCGAATCCATGACCCCACAGTGCTACAGTACGCTAGACTGGTGCTTTAGCCAACTAAGCTACGAAGGACCTCTGTTGGCCTTCGCAACCTAGCGGCTACTGAACGAGCTCGAGATTCAACAAATTGGAAGCATGGTCAAATCACTCGCAATCCATTTCTCAAGCCAACACTTCCACATGTGTATAGTACACGTTCACATTAGAGTTCACGCTCCTCTAATGTGAACGTGTACTATACACATGTGGAAGTGTTGGCTTGAGAAATGGATTGCGAGTGATTTGACTATGCGTCCAATTTGGGAATCTCGAGCTCGTTTAGTAGCCGCTAGGTTGCGAAGGCCGACGGAGGTCCTTCGTAGCTAAATTGGTTAAAGCACCAGTCTAGCGTACTGTAGGGTCATGGGTTCGAGTCCCATCGAAGGGAAAGTGGTTACCTCCAATAAATTTTCCAAATCAATATCCTCCACATAACGTACATATTCACATATGAGTTTTCATAACATTGTAAATTAATGTCCAAGTCGGGTGGTTTAATCCCTGGAAATAGGCAATTCCCTTTAATTTTTAATTTATTCAAACTGTGGCCCACCCTAATTTTCATGAAAACCCCAATAAGCCCCTTACCGTTAGGAACAACTTTGTAGAACAAAGTTTTTTTTTCTATCTCTGCTATTTTCGGCTTAAAAAACTTATTACCACTTTGTCTGCTACCTGGATCATGTGCATTGTTCATTGTGTTAAAGTATAACAAAAGAAGTCGAAAAACTTTGCTGGAACGTCTTCAAAAAAAGTTATAACGCTTCGACGATTGACTGTTCAAACCATATACAAAATAAAATTCTGTCAGCTCTGTAGAACCACGTTGACAATTATTGAGTTTTATTTCAAAATTATTTATTTTATAAAGCTAAGGAGCTCTTTGGCGTTATTCTGAATAATTTCTCAGTGTAAAAATACGGACAAGAAGGGGTTTGTCCTTTTGCTCGGTAATGTTTGCAGAAACATGGATTTCTTGCATATGGTTTAAACAATCAATCTCAAAGTGTTTTCATTTTTGCCTTTCTCGTATACTAAGTATACGTAAAGGCTATATGTTCACTCCAAAAACAAACTTTTTATAGAAGGCTCGGAGACCCATAGTGTTATATACCAATCGACTCAGCTCGACGAATTGAGGTGATGTCTGTGTGTGTGTGCGTGTGTGTGTGTGTATGTGTGTGTGTATGTGCGCACCAAAAGAGCAAAAAGTCTCGCTCACTTTTTTTGTACTTACCCTTGACCGATTTCTTCGCAACAGGTTGCATTTGACGCAGTATTCTGCCCCATTGTTTCCTATTGAAAATTGGCCGGATCGGACTATGGGCTTGGGAGTTATGGCCAAAATACTTTTACTTATAAAAAAGCGCGTAAAAAAGTCTAGCTCACTTTTAATGTACTTACCCTAAACGGATTCTCTCACAACAGGTTGCATTCGACGCAGTATACTTCCCCATTGTTTCCTATTGAAAATTGGACGGATCGGACAATGGACTTGGGAGTTATGGCCAAAATACTTTTTCTCAGAAAAAGCGCGTAAAAAAGTCTAGCTCACTTTTAATGCACTTACCCTGAACCGATTCCCTCGCAACAGGTTGCATTCGACGCAGAATCTTGTCTCATTATTTCTTATTGAAAATTGGCCGGATCGGACGTTGGGCTCAGAAGTAATGCCCAAAATACTATTTTTTCACCGCACGAGAAAGGCATCATCACCGCTAGGTGGATTAATCTGGGTTTTTTGTTTACGTTACAACAACGTACCTTTATTGCCAAAGTCTTTCGGCATCTTTCAGACTAGATACTGATTGATGATAAATTAGCGTTCATTGGGGTCCCAAAACGATTCAGGAAAACCTTGATCTCACTTGATTGGACGAAGTTTGCGTTTTCCCATATAACGACTCCCCAATACAACAGTTATTCATTGAATGATTTTCTAAGCCCGCCATTGCATAAATATGTATCTTGTGTGACAAGTACAATGGTAGGGAGTCGAGAATACTTAACTAATCTTTTATCCCTTTTTTCTTTCTTTTCTATCTTTTTTTTGCCATGCTCCTAGTGATGATATGTACAATAGTAGCATCAAAGTGCATTATGCATAATCGAAAGATTCCCGTAAAAGGTTCACGGATCATGTGGAATCTTCATTCACATGTACAATTGATGACCCACCTACGACGATCCGTCGAATAATGCAAATGAAGTCCAAAAATCTTCTGGTCATTCAGCTTACCCAAAGCTCGCCACGTGTTCGACCAAAAACACTGCTACTGCTCGCTGTTTTGGCTGCTTAGAGAGTAAATATTTGTCTTGTTCTTAGCTCGTGTCGTCGCGATACAAACCTAAGCTGCGCTAAGTATGGTGTGAAACCGTTGTTTTTCGTTTGACTACCCTATGTGTATGTGTACCTACCCATCCGATCCTGTATCTCATCTGATGGCATGGCATTCGATCAAACAAATCCCAACAGACAAGAAGACGTCAAACAGTGTCAACCTTGCCTCGAACGCGTCGCGATGTCTCGCCTCAAATGCGCCACCATCGGCAATTTATTCAAATCAATGCAACCGGGTACCGTCTAATACGTACCTGACTGAAGTTCGCGCGTTTGTTGATTGCTGATTGATGATGTGTTTCGGTGAGGACCACGCTTTTTCTTGGCTGTCAAATTTCAATTGGCTTCTCCTGTAGGTGTGGGTTGGTCGTCGTATCCGAGGTCCTATCATTAGGCCTTCGCAGGTTTGTCGCGCACCTCCGGATGGTGTTGGCCGCGGTGCTGTTTATTATTCTTCACTTCACGCCTATGCCGCGGCTGTAGACGTTCGTATGTCATCGCAGTTGCAATCGGAGGAGGATTTTGTTACCCACTCGTTCGCGAAAGTTTGGTATCAGTGATTCTCTCTGAATCAACATTCAAAAAATGGCTTGTGATAATCGAGAGCATTTTGAGAGATTTTTTAATAGGAAATATTATTTTTCTTTATCTTATTTTTCCTCTACATGTTTTGTCTACTCTCTTCTATGTAGAGATTTAGGCTATCTCAGTTTCCGTTTTTTACTTCTCTACTTAAAAAGATTTCATTCCTCTACACTTCTTATTTCATTTTTCTTCCTATTCTTTTCTCTTTTCGTCTCTGGTTTTTATTTCTTCGATTTTCTTATTTCACCATTATTTCATTGTACTAAAAAGATGAAAATTTGAAAACAAAAAACATGGGTTTAGTAACTTCTTGATTAATTTATGATGAGAAACCTGAGAAACACTGGCCCATTTCGTCTCTATCGGGTGAGATAGTCTCGCGGCTATACATACACCGTCATCCGCCGTAGATCAAAGAAGTGCAGAAAAGGGTGAGAACTAACGCATACACTTTGATCCGCATCTTTCGCTTGACGTTGTCACCTCTAAGCCTTCCGCGTGGATATGCTACAATTTCAATTGGTATGATGGTGCGTTCAAGAGCAGTCTTTTTTGCAAACAATTCAAATTTATCGTTTCAACACACCACCGTCGAAACATTGAAATGTGAACGACACACTCGGCTTTTTCCAGCAGCAGGGGTGCAATGAACGGTAGACTCGAGCTGTGTATCCCTACAACGGACGCATGGCAGTTGGCTCACGTCTTTGTTTGATCTGAAAATATTTACATTTTAATTACTTTTTTCGCGCCCCTTGCCGTCGTCGTATTTGTATCCTTTGCAGTTTGCGGTAAATATCTATATCGCATGTAGGTACTTTGCGTACTTTTTCGTTGTGGCGAGCAGACAATATTCGTAGATGTTCTCGCAGACCCGGGCTGCTTCTTGTCTGACATTCGCCACATGTAGGCTACATGCAGTGCGATTCGTGTCGTGAATGATCACTTGGGCGATTGACGAGGTGGTGGTCGTTATGGAACTGAATCAGAGTTCAGAGAAAACTGAATGCATTGGCAAACAGTAAAAAAAGCATACAAACCTGACCTATGGTAATACAGGAGACTACTCATGTGGACTCGTTGAACCACGTGAGATAATAACCATAAAGGAAGTTTGATTTAATAGGAGAATATTATTAACACCAATGGGGAAAGCAATTAACTGTCATGCTATATGCATTCAAAAATGTGACGAATAAAGGAGTGTAATTAGTAATCTGTTGTATGTAACTACAGTGAACTCTCCGTAACTCGATGTTCTGTAACTCGATATTTTCCCTTTCTCGATGAAATTCAAAGACCTTGAATTTAGCATACTGCGTTACCTCCGTAAGTCGATACCTCCCTTACTAGATATTCTCAAGTCGAAGTAATTTCTCAAAGGATTTTCCCCTCGTTAGGGGTGATTCAAATATGACGTCCACTACTTTTTGGGATTTCTAGTCCCCCCTCCCCCCTCTGTCACGCTTTTTTGTATACTTAGTACACGTACTGTCACAAAACCTTAGACCCCCTCCCCCCTATAACATGTGACATCATTGTTGAACAACCCCTTAACTCGATGTTGTCAGAATCAGTTCACATGCACAAAATATACGATGTCAGGCCATTTGGCCGAATGCCGTTTGGTCTAATGTCGTTTGGCCAAAAGTTAAAAAACTTATACTGTGCGTAGTTAAAAGTGAGTAATGAGAAGGGAGTAGTAAGAATTACATTTTGCACATCTCATAAGAAATAAGATGTGAGAAATAGGAAGTGAATAGAGATTTGAAAGTGAAAAGATAGAAGTAAAAAGTGAGAAGTAGAAGTGAGAAGTGAGAAGTAAGAAGTAAGAAGTGAGAATGGAGAAGTAAAAAGTGAGAAGAGAGAAATTTGAGAAATGAGAACTGTGAAGTGAGAAGCTGGAAGTGAAAAGCGAGACGTGAAAAGTAAATTATGAGAAGTAAGAAGTGAGAAGTAATAATTGAGAAGTGAAAAGTGAGAGGTGAGAGGTTAAAAGTGAAAAATTTGAGAAATGATAAGTGAAAAGTGAAAAGTGCGAAGTAAAAAGTGAATGGTGAAAGGAAAAAAGTGAGAAGTAAGATTTTTACTTCTTACTTCTCACTTTTTTCCTTTCACTTTCACGGAAATTGTGAAGTGAGAAGTAATAAATGAGAAATTCGAAATGAGAAGTACAGAGTGAGAGGTGAGGAGCGAAAAGTGTGAAGTGAATTGTGAGAAGTTGAAATTGAGAAGTGAGAAGTGAGTAGTGAACAGTGAGGAGATTAAAGTGAGATATGAGTAGTAAGAAGTGAGGACCAAGGAATGAGAAGAGAAAAATGAGGTAAAAATCAAAAAAAATTTAACCTTATATTTATTCCATTCAACTTCATTACTCCTTTTTTCCATTCTTTCTTTTGTTTTCTTCCTGCTTTTTCCTTCTTATTTCTTTCATCCATATTTTTTCTCTCCCTTTCTTCCTTCATCATTGTTCTTTTCTTCCTTCATCTTACTTTATTCTTCGCCTTTTCTTCTTTTTCCTTATTCTTTCTTTTTTCTTTTTTTTTCTTATTTTTTGTCTTTCATTTTTTTTTCTCTTTTCTACTTTTTGTCTTATATCTCACTATTCACTTCTAACTTCTGAACATCTCGTTTCTACATCCACATCATCTGTCACTTCTCATATCCTGCTTCTGTTTTCCTCACTACTTCTCACTTCACAACTAACACATCTCACTCACCAATAACTTGTCACTTCTCATTTCTCATCCCCACTACTCACTTCTCACTTGTTACTGCCCATACCTCATTACTCAGTACTCATTTCAAACATCTCATTCCTCACTACTCTGTGCTCACTTCAAGCATCTAATTTCTCAATTCTTACTTTTCACTATTCACTCCGAACATCTCACTTCTCACTTCACTGAATAGCGAAACCAGTTTTAACTATTCGGCCAAACGGCCCTTTCGTCCAAATAGCATTCTTCCAAATGACCCTTAATCCTAGTTCTACATGTTATGAAATGTTTTTAATATGTTGGAAAAAAATATAATTGTGTTCTCTATCTCGATACCTCCCTAACTCGATGGTCCATTCAATATCGAGTAAGGGAGAGTTCATGTAATAGTTACTTGGTATGAAATAATGTTTGTGGGCGTTTGTCACAATTTTGTTACGTGGCGCCGAAAACGTCATACTGGAAGCTTTTTTAGGCGGCGTGAATCGGCGTGTCGATTTTTTTATTACCGTTGTTTCTTCAGACAAATATATTGAAAGGCAAATCATTTGTATTTTGCCGGAAAAATAAAATAAGCTTTCTTAGGAAATTCTTCTATTTTTTCCAAAATATTCGTTTGGTTTTTTTTTCGGAAATCCCTTGCAATTTCCATTAGCAATTATTTGTAATTTCCCGGAATTTTTTTTAGAATTTTAAATGAAAACTTTTAGAAATTCCCAAGGAAAATTGTTTTGAATTTCGAAATGTATGTTTTCGGGATTTCTAAGAAATTATTCAGAATTTCCATGGAATATCCGCAGACAACTCTTACAACCGTCTAAGACGAATTGAGTACTCTCCATTTAATTCCACCAATTAATTTTCGATATCTTTGCAGATACGTCGAGTCAAGTACGAGACACTGAAGACGACCACACAGTTGTGGTCGAAATACGTATCTGCAAAGATATCGAAAATTAATTGGTGGAATTAAATGGAGAGTACTTAATTCGTCTTAGACGGCTGAATACATTCCACTAAAAGAGCTTTATATATTTTTCTGAACTCTTACAAGTTTTTACGGAAAACTATCTTTCACATGAAATTCTTAGAAATTTCCGAGAAAGATTCTACTGGAATTCCACTTGAAATAGTTGCAGTTTTTGCTGAAAATTGTTCAGAATGTGGAAGAAGTTTTTTTTGGATTTCAACGAGAAATTGTTCCACTGGAATTTATTTTTTTGGAATTATGGGAAATTATTTGTATTGTACATTAAACAATCTTCGGAAATTACACGGGAAATTGTTCTAAAAGAGGAAGAATCATATGGTAAAAAGTCATTCGGCAAATTGAACGTTAATGTCGAAAATCGTTTGACAGATAATGTCATTTAGCCAAAAGCGACATACGGCTATGTCCATTTAGAATCCGGAATAATAAAACACCTGTATCTAGGTAACGGATTGACATACAAATAAGGTTAATACATCAAAACAAAGGTAATTTACTGTGCTTTAAGGAAAAAACATAAATGCAAATCATTTCTAGTTTTGTTGTGACAATTTGCACTTTCTTCTTTATTCCTCTCATCAAACGCTGTACACCTCCGGAGACAACTTCCTTGGCACGTTTGTTCCACATTTTGGTCATCTGAGTTGCGTCCCGAGCTGTTTATCCACTTTTCTCAAGCTTCCGCTTCATTATTGCCCAAAATGTATCGATGGGCCAAAACTGCGGGCAGTTGGGTGGATTATGTTTTTATTGTTGAAATCTACGTTATTATCGTGGTACAACTGAACGACTTCCCGGCTGTAGTGGCAACTCGCCAAATCTGGCCAAATCAAGACAAAATTTTCAAAACGACTTATCTGCTTTTGTAAACAAAGATTCAAACGATGATTTGACGAATCTGATAGCTCTCCCACGCAAACCAACACCACCAACAGATAGCTTTCTTCACCCACCTATTGATGGTGCTGGTTTGCGTGGGAGAGCTATTAGATTCGTCAAATCGTCGTTTGAATCTTTGTTTACAAAAGCAGATAAATCGTTTTGAAAATTTTGTCTTGAAATCGTCACGGGACCTTCATGGGCTTTCATGAAACTTAGTACGCTGTTTCTGAGACATTCTTTCTTGTACAGCTTAGAGTCCATCGTCTTATTCGTCACGGACACTTTGGTCTTTGCCCTGCAGCTGCAATCCATAAAAGCAAACTTAATTTCGCAGGAACAACTCTTCATGCCGTCGCCATGCAGAATTTTTGGCCAGGAAGCTATCCTAAATCCATTTTGACGTAGGTTCCACCGTCGATGAGCAAGATTATCAACAACTACTGTGTAGAATTTTGTGTCTCCTCTCGGCTTCTATCTGGAATAATTTTTGACGCCTAGGTGGATATACCGCTGTAAAATAATTCTTACAGCGGTCACTTTCCGTGCCGCTGCAATACAATAAATGATTCCGGATTCTAACTGGACAGAGCTTTACGACAGGACTAGGTAATTTGGCTAAAAATGCAGTTTGCCTTAACATGTCGTTTAGTCGAAAATGCCGTTTGGCCGAAATATTCATTTTGTCGACGGCCGATAATGTCATTTGCTGAACGGGTAATAGTGTATCCATTGTACTTGTCACACACGACACATACATTCGGTTCTTTCTGCAAAACGACTTTTTTGGTCAAAGGACCAGTTCGGCCGAACGACATTTCCGGTAGTATGCCCATTTCAGCTAAATAGCTCTTTCTGTCAAACGGCAGACCGCAAGCTATTCTTTTGTCACCTACATCCCACCGGATAGAATGCGAGACAGTTCATTGATCGATGCTCATATGCATTCAGTTAACTCGATCGTGGACCAAGCTTCGACCTTTGATGACATCGTCATCATCGGTAATTTCAACATGGCCGGAATCAGCTGGCGAGCTTCTGGCAACGGTTTCCTCTACTGCTACGCTGGTCATTCTATGTTTAACTCGTGCACAACGAGTCTTCTAGACCATTACAGCTCAGCCACACTTCAACAAATCAACCATATTTCGAATGAAAATAACAGATGCCTGGATTTATGCTTTGCTAGTCTTCGTGACACTGCTCCAGCAATTTCATTATCTCCTGAGCCGTTGGTAAAGTGGGTTCCCTATCATTCACCACTACACATTATTATCGAGAAACACAATTTGGTTGCTGGCAAAGACGACATTGCACCTGTTATTTACGACTTCTGGAAAGCAGACATCAGCAGCATGAACCATATTTTGTCGAAACTGAACTGGGATGACATTTTGCATGCTAACAATGTAGATGCTGCAGCTCAAACTTTTTCCCATGTTCTGTCGTACGTGATAGATAGGCATGTTCCCAAGCGAAGCCTATCTGTTAACTACACTCCGTGGCAGACACCTAGACTCCGGCAGTTGAAAAGGCAGAAGAAAGCGGTTCTGAGGAAGTACTCCAAGCAGAAGAGTCAACCACTTAGATACCATTACGTGCGACTCAAAAATGTCTACAAGAGCGTCAGCCGTAGATGTTTTCTTCGCTATCATAACAGCATACAACGTCGCCTCAAGTCCCAGCCGAAGTCTTTCTGGAAATACGTTAAAGAACAGCGCAGCGAATATGGGATTCCTTCTTCAATACAATGGAATGGTGCTGTTTTATCCGACCAACAAGCCATATGTGATCAGTTCGCATCGAAGTTCTTCGGTATTTTTTCTCTAGAAACTCTAACCGCTGAACAGATTAACGCCGCATCATGTATTACTGAGCCTTCTGGATTCATTATGCCTATTATTAACATCAATGACGATTCCATACTGGCCGCCGCAGGTAAACTGAAAACATCGACTTGCGTTGGACCTGATGGCATTCCTTCGGTAATATTGAAGAAGTCAATTGGTAGTTTGTTAACCCCTCTGCTTAAGATCTTCAATATGTCGATTGCTACTGGAGTGTTCCCTTCCTGCTGGAAAAGTGCATCTATGCTTCCTGTGGACAAAAAGGGTGATAGGAGAGAAATCGATAACTACCGTGGACCATCGTCCTTAAGCGCTGTTTCAAAACTCTTCGAGCTCGTTGTGATGGATCGACTGCTTTTCCACTGCAGGCGACATCTAAGCATAGACCAACATGGGTTCATCTCGGGACGCTCAACGACATTAAATCTTTTATGTCTCACCTCCTATGTGACTGACAGTATGCTAGAGCGAGCGCAAGCTGATGTGGTGTACCTAGACCTTTCAGCAGCATTCAATAAAGTCAGCCATCAAATCGCTGTTGCAAAGCTTGAGAGGTTTGGAATACAAGGGACACTTTTTAACTGGTTCCAGTCCTACCTAAGCTACCGTCAGTCGCAAGTAGTCATAGGTAATTCCACTTCGGCATCGTTTCCCATCACCTCAGGCGTACCGCAAGGCAGCCATCTTGGACCCATTATCTTTCTCCTATATTTCAACGATGTAAACGCAGTAATAGAGGAACCTCGGCTATCCTTCGCTGATGAGCTCAAAATCTATTTAAATATACGCTCTGAAGTAGATGCACAGTTTTTACAACGGCAATTGGATGCCTTCGCCGATTGGTGCCAGAAGAATCGTATGACTGTCAATCCTGGCAAATGTTCACTTATTACGTTTTCTCGACTAAAGAATACACAAGTTTATAACTATTTTCTCTCTGGAGTTCAGTTGGAAAGGGTGGACGAAATTAAGGACTTGGGGGTAGTACTAGACTCCCAGTTAATATTTAAGCAACACGTATCTTTTGCAGTCGATAAGACTTATAAATGTCTGGGATTTATCTTTCGGATAACAAAAACGTTTTCGAATATTTATTGCTTAAAGGCACTTTACTGTGCCTTAGTGCGTTAGATACTGGAGTATGGCTCGACTTTTTGGAGCTCATTCTGCCAAAATGGAGCAGAGAGAATCGAGTCAGTTCAACGGCGCTTTATTAGATTCGCACTCCGTCGTCTACCATGGCAAGACCCACTGCATCTACCAAGTTACGAGGACCGTTGCCGACTAATTCATCTGGATACCCTTGCAACGCGGAGAGATGTAACTAGAGCTCTTCTAGTTTTCGACATCCTTCAAAACAGAGTAGATTGCCCGAGAATTCTTAAACGAGTAGACATTTATGTAAGACCTCGAGCAATTCGGAACAATATGATGCTGCGACCACTATCTCATCGTACTAATTATAGAGTGAATAATGCTATTACTGGGTTACAGAGGACATTCAACCGTGTGGCTTCAGAGTTTGACTTTAATGTATCAAGATACGTGCTTCGAGCTAGATTTTTTACGGTGTTAGGATAGTTTTTGTAATATCATGTATTTTTTTGTCAATGCACAAACCATCATTGGGGCTTCGAAGCCTGTTGATGTTGAACCACCTAAATAAACGAATAAACAAAATTTAATATCGGGCTGTGGTACATGGCCCTTTCGTGAACGGTTTAACTTCTCATAGAACTTTTGTGTGTTAATAGCTCGGTACAGTTGCTCCGTCTCTTCACGGTCTTGATCTTCCTGCTGGCGCTTTTTCCAAAAAAAAAAAAAAAAATCGAGTTTTGTCTGTTCCGCGCCCGTTTGCATCGTACCTCGTTCGCCCTCGTACGGTGTTGCATCAATCTCGCCCATGCTGCATTCTTCTCCTTAACAAACTGCTCACATTCGCCGTCATACCAGTCGTTTCTCTGGTCCGAGAGCACCGTGCCTAGTGCAGCGGTTGCGGTGCTTCCAATGGCGGTTCGAATATCTCTCCAGCCATCTTCAAGAGAAGCTGCGCCTAGCTACTCTTCCATTAGGAGTGCCACTTCCAGCTGCTGCGCGTAGTCTTGGGCTAGTCTACCGTCTTGTAGCCGCCCAATGTTTATCCACGGCGAACAACTCCGACGCGTGTTGTACACCGATGAGAGTTTTGAGTGCAGACCTAAATGGTGTCCAATGAGCAGCTCGAAGTAGCTCGAAGTTATTCCCATCCCTCTCTAGCCCATTTGTTAACAAAAAAGAACGAGTAGGACGGGAATCGTTTCGAGCTACTTCGAGCTGCTCATTGAACAGCACTATACTGCAACGAGGTAGTGGTCTGATTCAATATTGGGACAGCGGTAAGTGCGGACGTTCGTGATGTCGGAGAAGAATTTACCGTCGATTTGGTAAATGTACACATTAGGGTGGCTCAAATTAGTATGGGAAAAACTTTGTTCAATTTTTTTGATGGGCCGCCGTCTCATTCGGTTCTATTTGATGCCCTGATGCTCTGGACAAAATTTCAGCCAAATCGGTCAGCGTTTGGGCGGTGCTAAACTCCTTGGAAGTTTATATGGAAAAATGTAGAACATCCAAAACAGTAATTGCAGCTGGACTACACAACTTACGATGAAGAACTATGATACTCATTCAGATCTTGGAGAATTTAATACAGAATGTTATGCAGAAAACCGCGAGAAGATTCGAGTTTGCCCGACTAAGTTATTAGCATTTCTCTGCAGTGGGGTTTGAGCAAATTTCGTTTCTTTTACCTTTGAAAAGAAATAAATTCACCCCTACAACACTCCAGTAAAATGCTAATATCTTTGCTTAATAAACTCTAATCTTCTCACGGTTTTCAGCATAACATTCTGTATTTTATTTTACAAGAACTGAATGAGTATCATGGTTCTTGATCGTAAATTGTGCCGTCCAACTGCAAATCACTGTTTTTGGATGTTTCTGCATACATTTTTTCATATAAACTTCCAACGAGTTTGGCACTGCCCAAACGTTGACCGATTTGGCTGAAATTTTGTCCAGAGCATCAAGGCATCAAATAGAACCGAATGAGAGGGCGGCCCATCAAAAAGTTTGAAAAAGTGTTTTTTGAGCCACCCTAGTACACATACTGCTGTACACATTGATGATGCAATAATTGAAGAATCTGCCTTTTATCCTCAGCTTGCACATCCTTGCGTTGATTGGCTGCCACCCAATCACGCGTTGGCGCATCTTTCCTAGCACTATGAAGCCGGTTCCCAGCTTGTTGGTGGTGCCACAGCTTTGGTAGAGGGTAGCCGCTCGATGCCCGCTTTTCCACACTTTCTGTCCTGTCCAGCAGATTTCCTGCAGCGCTACGACGTCAAAGTTGCGGAGATGTAATTCATCGTAGATTATCCTGTCGCAACCTGCGAAGCTTAGCGACTTGCAGTTACATGTTCCAAGCTTCCAATCGTGATCCTTTATTCGTCGCCTAGGTCGTTGCCGATTGTATCGAGTCGTCTTATCTTCTATGTCGTTCGTAATGGTTGTTTTTAAAGGCGGCTTATTGGACCTGCGCAAACCTCCTGTCTCGTCGGAGGGCCGTCGTGTCAGGGCTGTTTAGCATCCCACTTAACACTAGGACTTGGGCTTGTGCGCTTTGAGCGGCACACGGTCGCTTTGGCGGAGCCTACTTGCGGATACATGCAGGGCCCACTGTCAAACCCCACCACATTCTAGGCAAGCGCCACTACTCGCAGATGGCCTGGGGAGGGATCGTCAAGCCCTTGGACATAGTCCCTGCAGCCCCCAGGTATTGAACGCTACGTTCTGTTATAATTTTTACAGTTATTATCAATGTCCCACCTTATCGTCGCAAAGCAAATTGACGCCAAAATCGTCGCCAGCAGAAATGGCCATAAGATCTGTCAAATCAACCGTAAACAAAATTTTATAAACACAATAAACACATTATTTCCCAAAATTGAACCCTGCTTTGCATGCAGATTAAAATGATTTAATCCTGCTAAAACAGTTTTAGAATATAGTTGTTGGCGACGAATTTGAAGGTGCCTAAAAAGTGGTCGACGCGTTTTGTTACCAAGTAAACAGTTAATATTAATTGAAAGCTTATCCATGGTCGTCACGGCATGAATATGTCTCCCGCTCAGTATCTTGTATCAGTAACTTGATCGATTTCTTGACATCGATTTTTTTCGATAATAACTCAACTAGTTTCTCGATTATAACCATTATAACCGTGAGTGTTGCTTTTGGTGCAAGATGTAATCATTCTTTATTAGGGTAAAACGTCCTATAGTTGTGGTATGCCTTAATGTTGCGGTAGTGTTGAAGTTGTTCATTCTGGATAAAATAGCATTAAAATCAATTGTGGGTACGCTGAAACTCTTAGAATTAACGACTAGAAAAGCTTTTGTATGATAAAATTCCCTTCAAAATTATGGAAAATCGACATTTTTTGTAAAAATTTTAAATACTTTGAGCCTATTATTGCGGTAGTGCTAAGGCCCTATTGTTGCGGTATCGGTGCTTAACCCCTCCATAATAGGTAGTTCTACCCTACATTAAAATATTAAATCTTAATCTTAGCAAACTACCCCAATTCGCTGCATTGATCTCCCTGATGTTTGAGATGTGTGCCTTGCACAGTAAACTCAGATCACTGGAGTCGGTAAAATTTTACCGGGTTTTCAAACAGCTGAACGTTCGGTAATGAACCCGGTAATTTTTTTGATTACCGAACGCCCAGTAAATAAAAATCAATCTGAACTGTCAAAAATAGCAGTTTGTTCGGCAAAAAATTGACGATGTTATCAGTAATTTTACTAATCGATATGTCAATAAAATTACAGGACGTCGGTAAAACATTAACATTTCTTTCGGTAAAATTTTATTGATTTTACGGATCGATCAGTAAAAAGTATAAAGAATTTTTTTTTGAAAAGAGAAAAGAATGTAAAAAGGAAAACAAAAAATACATTGTAATATTTAAGAAATAAATGGGCTGCGAAATGGTGAGTTGACATCCGGGAAGGGGCGCCTAACATAGCTCTGGTCCTCACAAGTTCCAATACTCACGCTTTCACGGGTCTTCCGATGACAATTGACCGCCAGCTAAGGGTTGCGTACTTAGCTGGTAGTGCAGCCTGGGCACTGTTGTCCTTCTGACATCAGCTAGAGTGAGAGGGTGCGTCCTGTGGGGTCTGCCTAGGATGTGGTGGGGTTCGACAGTGGGCTCCCTTGAACTTCTATAAAAGTTGCATGTGTCCCCAAGCAGGCCCTTTCAAAGCGACCGTGTGCCGCTCAAAGTGCACTAGCCTAGTCCTGGTGTTGGGTGGGACTTTAAACAAAATGACCCGAATAACTGAGCGTCTGTTCACCAAGGAGGTGCGGCTCCAACAGCGTCTGTTCTGGCATCCAGCGGCTGAGTATGAAATGCTATTCCCCGGAAGCTATACCTAAGATGGCAGCCCCATCCCGGTGGATAGGGAACCTTGGGCCAACAACCTACTGTTCCCGAAACATCAATTTGTTCGAGAATCCGATAATGAAAGAATACGGACTGATTTTACGGCGACGACTCTTAGCGCGAAACAACGGACAAGAATAGGAACATGGAACGTTTTAACCCTAGCCCAGCAGGGTAAATTGGCACAACTTGCCAATGAGGCACGCCGCATGAAGCTTGAGATCCTGGGACTGAGTGAAGTCCGTTGGCCAAACTTTGGAGAACACAGAACGCCGTCGGGACAAGTTCTGCTATACTCTGGTTTACGAGGTGAACACGCTCCCCGGAATCGCGGAGTTGGCTTCCTACTAAGCGCTCAGGCACACTCTGCGCTTATGAAGTGGGAACCTATAAGTGAAAGGATAATCGTTGCCAGATTTAGAACACGGGTCCGAAACCTTACTATAATCCAATGTTATGCGCCAACCGATGCTGCCGATCTGCAAGACAAAGAGAACTTCTACAGTCAACTCAATGCCGTCGTAGATAGAATTCCGAAGGGTGATATCAAGATCTGTTTGGGCGACTTCAATGCGAAGATCGGATCCGACAACTCGAACCATGAGCGCATTATGGGACGCCATGGTCTCGGAGAAATGAGCGAAAACGGAGAGCTGTTCGCAGAATTTTGTGGTAATAACGACATGGTGATCGGGGGATCGCTCTTCCTCATCGACCGGTTCACAAGGTCACGTGGGTCTCCCGTGACGGCTTTACAGAAAATCAAATCGACCACATCTGCATCAGCCGAAAGTGGAAACGGAGCCTTCTTGATGTACGGAATAAACGTAGTGCCGATATTGCGTCTGATCATCACCTCCTCATCGGCGAAATACGCCTGCGCATTGCGCGGATTCGTCGGCAGGAGGAAAGAGTTGGACGACGATTCAACACACGCCGACTGGAAGATGCCACGGTGAAACGGTCCTTCGTTGAAGAACTGGAGACGCGTGCTGCAGATATTCCGGAAGGTGGCAGCGTGGAAGACCAATGGACCGCCATCAAGAATGCCTTCATCACCACCAGCGAGAACAATCTGGGCGAACTACGCACCCAGAGAAAACAATGGATCACCGATGAGACCTGGAGGAAGATAGAGGAGCGAAGAGAAGCCAAAGCCGCGATAGAGCGATCGAAAACCAGAGGAGCCAAAATCTTAGCCCGTCAACGATACGCGGCTCTTGAGAAGGAAGTAAAACGCTCATGTCGACGGGACAAGCGAGCGTGGGCAGACTCTCTGGCCGACGAAGGAGAGAGAGCCGCCGCAACCGGGGACATTCGCCTCCTCTACGATATCTCACGACGCTTAAGCGGGGCGAAGATGAATGCAACGATGCCTGTGAAAGACGCGAATGATCAGTTATTGACCGACCCAACTGACCAGCTGAAACGCTGGTTCGAGCACTTCGAACAACTTTTTCAAGTGCCAGCCAGGCCATCACCACCTCGGCCATCACAACACGCGTCAATACCGAAGCTAAATCACTGCTAGAGATTCAAACAGCCATTCAAAGCATGAAATCGAATAAAGCCCCAGGGGTCGATCGCATATCAGCCGAGATGCTCAAAGCTGACTTCATGACATCCGCTCAAATACTGCGCGGAAACGAAATCTATAAACAAGCATTAGACTGGAACCCAGTGGGACATCGTAGCAGAGGCAGACCCAGAGGCTCATGGCGGCGAAGCGTCAATAAAGAAATAAAAGAAGTCGAACGAAATCTAACATGGCAACAGGTTAAAGCGATAGCCGGGCAACGCTCTGGATGGAGATCTTTCAAGTCGGCCCTTTGCACCACCGGAGGTGTACAGGGCCCATAAGTAATGTAAGTAAGATGAGTGAAAAGTAAGAAGGGAAAAGTGAATAGTGTAAGGAAAAAAGTGAGAAGTAAGAAATAAGAAACGAGAAGTGAAAAGTGAGAAGTAATAAATGAGAAATTCTAAATGAGAAGTGTGCAGTGAGAAATGAGTAGTAAACAGTGAGAAGATTAAAGTGAGAAATGAGAAGTAAGAAGTGAGGCCCAAGGAATGAGAAGAGAAAAGTGAGGTAAAAATCGTTAAAAATAGAATTTTAACCTTATATTTATTCCATTCAACTTACACCTTTTCTCCCTTCTTTCTTTTGTTTTTCTTCCTTCTTTTTTCTTCTTATTTCTTTCGTCTTTATTCTTTCTCTTCCTTTCTTCCTTCATCATTGATCTACTTTTGCTTCTTCTTTCACTATTCTTCATTTCCTCATTTTCCTTATTCTTTCTCTTTTCTGAACATCACGTTTTTAACATCCACATCATCTCTCACTTCTTATCTCTTGCTTCTGTTTTCCTTACAACTCACTTCCAACTTCTCACTTCCAACTTCTCACTTCACAACTAACACATCTCACTCACCATTACCTTGTCAATTCTCATTTCTCATTCCCACTACTCACATCTCACTTGTTACTGCCCATAGCTCACTACTCAGTACTCATTTCTCAATCCTCACTACTCTGTGCTCACTTCAAGCATCTCAATTCTTACTTTTCACTATTCACTCCGAACATCTCACTTCTCACTTCACAACCAATTTTAACTATTCGGCCAAACGGTGTTCGTCCAAATCACCCTTTCGTTCAAATAGCATTTTACCAAATGACCCTAAACCATAGTTCTACATGTTATGAAATTGATTGATATTTTGGCAAAAATTGTGTTCTCTATCTCGATACCTTTCTAACTCGATGGTCCCTTCAATATCGAGTAAGGGAGAGTTCATGTAATAGTTACTTGGTAGGAAATAAACAGGCTTATCGCAACGAAATTGTTTGGGGGGTTGTTTGTGGGCGTTTGTCACAAATTTGTTCGGCTTTTTCGGCGTCACGCTGGAAGCCTTTTTAGGCGGCGTGAATCTTCGTAGTGATTTTTTTTATTACAGTGCACGAATCCAGTACCAAAATGTAGGTTTAGTATTAGTAATTTTGTGTAAACATCATTATTTTATATATAATTACTAGTCGACCCGGCAGACGTTGTCCTGCGTAGTAGGCGAAAATTCACATGTGATTTTCCATACGAATCCTAATTTCAGTTTTTCACGATTTGCACAACCTTACGCGTAATTTTATCATGAGGAAATATCATATAAACCCGTCGGAAACGGTAACGAACATATCTGCTGAAGAAATGAAGAAAATCCATCCAGCCGTTTTCGAGTTATGCGGATACGAACACAGACCATTTCATTTTTATATATATAGATGTAATAAAATGAATTCCAGCATTGAAGCTGCCCAAATGAAGGTTGCTTTCGATAATTGTGTCGTCGTGCCATATCCAACAATTCCCAACAAATATATTGAAAGGAAAATCATTTGTATTTTGCCGGAAAAATATAATGAGCTTCATTAGGAAATTCTTTAATTTTTTCCAAAATATTCGTTTAGTTTTTTTTTCGGAAATCCCTTGAAATATTCATTAGCAATTATTTGTAATTTCCCGGAAAATTCTTTAGAATTTTCAATGAAAGCTTTTAGAAATTCCCAAGGAAAATTGTTTCGAAATGTATGTTTTTGGGATTTCTAAGAAATTATTTAGAATTTCCATGGAATATCCGCAGACAACTCTGTGGAGTTCATCCTGACTGTTGGCAAGCGGGAGCCACTTGGAACACCTTGTCGTACTGTTTGTTCACTGAATGTGATGGACGACACATTCCCCGATTGCTATGATTGCTGATGATGTGTCTCTAATGCAACGTACACACCAGTCAAGCAGTTTGACGAACATTGACTCCACCCCCAAGAAAACGCTTCGGTTGCTGCTTTGTTGGAACGTGTGTGAAGTTGTTCGAACAACCATTTGACAGTTGGCGGCTCGGTTGGAAAAAATTAAAACGGTTTGATTTTGGTTTGAGTTGTCGGGGGTGGAGTCAAGGTTCGCCGAACATGTTTGAGCATTTGTAGTGAAGTTGCACAAACCCCCATATATTTGTTGATTGTTGGTGCTCAAGTTGGCGCTTCGGTCGTTCGTGTGTGATATTGTTGGTCGAATAAATTGATTGTTCGTGCCGCTGTTGGTAAAACTTGATGGATGTTGGAATAAACGAGAGGTGGAGTCAATGTTGGTCAAACTGCTTGACCGTGTGTACGTTCCATAATTTTTCCCAACCGAGCCGCCAATTGTCAAATGGTTGTTCGAACAACTTCACACACGTTCCAACAAAGCAGCAACCGAAGCGTTTTCTTGGGGGTGGAGTCAATGTTCGTCGAACTGCTTGACTGGTGTGTACGTAGCATAAGTTGTGGTTCACATTCGGCTTACTTCGATGGTTTCAAAGCAATTGAATATATGATTTATGTAGTAAACGGCAAGTACTGTTTCACTGCCACACAAACTCTTACAAGTTTTTTCAGAAAACTTTCTTTCACATGAAATTCTTAGAAATTTTCTTAGAAAGATTCTACTGGAATTCCACTGGAAATAGTTGCAGTTTTCGCTGAAAATTGTTCAGAATGTGGAAGAAGTTCTTTGGATTTCAACGAGAAATTGTTCAGAATACCCAAGGAAATTTTTTCGGAAGTTCCACTGGAATTTTTTTTTATTTTTTCATTTTCTAAAGGATATTTTTTGGAATTACAGGAAATTATTTGTACTGTACATTAAACAATCTTCGGAAATTACACGGGAAATTGTTTTAAAAGAAGAAGAATCATATGGTAAAAAGTCATTCGTCAAATTGAACGTTGGGCCGAAATGGTTAATAAGTCGAAAATGGTTTGACAGAAAATGTCATTTGGCCAAAAGCGACATACGGCTATGTCCATTTAGAATCCGGAATAATAAAACACCTGTATCTAGGTAACGGATTGACATACAAATAAGGTTAATATATCAAAACAAAGGTAATTGGTGTACTTTGTACTTTAAGGAAAAAACATAAATGCAAATCATTTCTAGTTTTCTTGTGACAATTTGCACTTTCTTCTTAATTCCTCTCACCAAACGCTGCATACCTTCGAAGACAACTTCCTTGGCACATTTGTTCCACATTTTGGTCATCTGAGTCGGGAGGCTGTTTATCCACTTTTCTCAAGCTTCCGCTTCATTATTGCCCAAAATGTCTTGATGGACCAAAACTGCGGGCAGTTGGGTGGATTATGTTTTTATTGTTGAAACCTACATTATTATCGCGGTACAACTGGGCGACTTCCCGGCTGTAGTGGCAACTCGCCGAATCTGGCCAAATCTTCACGGGACCTTCATGAGCTTTCATGAAATTTAGTACGCGGTTTTTGAGACATGCTTCCTTGTAGAGTAGAGTGGGGCAAGAGTACGCACTTAGTTTTCAATCGATCATGTGGCCCTTATGAAGCAAACTTCTGCATATCAAATCAGTGTCGATGATTCATATACTCTTCCTTTATGTTACCCAGTGGAAAAAATATTGAAATTATTGAGATTCGTTTTAGTAGAACCCTTATTGCAAGACAAGTGAAAAACGCACTCTTACCCCACCGGTGGGGTAAAAGTGCGCATCGGGTGGGGTAAGAGTACGCATTTATCCAATCATGTGCTTTAAGTATATATTAACACAAATAAGAGTTAATAACATTTAATTGATGTTTAATGAGCATATATTAGAGAATGTTTAAAGATTACGTAACTCTTAAAGGGGGAGGGGGTCCTAAAAATGTGCACTTTCATAGGAAAAACCATTGTTTTTTATATATACAAAAAACTACAGAGGTAAAATATATATCACGTTTAGCGTGGCGTATACAAAGGCATTTTCCTTAAAGAAAGTCCACCAATCACGTAACGTAAAATTTGGCTATTTCATCACCCCTTCCCTCCTATCTTACACTATTTGTATGAATCCTCTAAAAATTATATGGATCACACATCTCACAACCCCTCCCAGCTAAACGTTGCGTAATTTATGAATGTTTCTTTTGATTAAATGAAATTATCATTTAGATGAAATTGTGTTTTCGTACTATGTTTAGGTGTACAACAAGTCCTAATACAATTTCATTATTTCGCTTCAGTGCTTTGTTCGCTAAGTCCTTTCTAGCACCGAATTACTTCAACTTATCCTAAAAACTTGTGATAATTTCGAATTCTGTCCCTTTTTTCTTAGTTGTGGATCTTTACGCTCTGGAAGAAGTCTTATTTCGGCCGGAGATACGGGTTTGACATCATAACTTGAAGATTCATATGCGTACTCTTGCCCCACCGGTTCCTGCGTACTTTTACCCCACAGTCCCAAAAATGATTCAAGTAATGGTTTTGACTTCTTGGAAAACCAACCGGATTGGTGTTCTGAACCATAAAGTACTCTATACAATAGGTTATCGAAATGGTATAATGTTCAACTGATTGAACGTATATATGGTAATTAAATACTAGTTGCGGAAACCCAATTATTTTTAGCAAAATGACCAAAAAGTTATCTAACTCCATATCTCCCTTGTTGTTTATTCAAATCGTTTACAATTACACATGATAATAGTTGGCCAGAATACCTGTCAAACTGATGCAGTGCTGCTAGTTTATCTTTTTTTATTACTTCAAAAAATCGAAAACGTACTCTTACCCCACGCGCACTCTTGCCCCACTCTACTCTACAGCTTAGAGTCCATCGTCTTATTCGTCACGGACACTTTGGTCTTTGCCCTGCAGCTGTAGTCCATAAAAGCAAACTTAATTTCGCAGGAACAACTCTTTAATCCTAATCCTAAATCCATTTTGACGTAGGTTCCACCGTCGATGAGCAAGATTATCAACGGGGGGTGTAGAATTTTGTCTCTCCTCTCGGCTTCTATCTGGAATAATTTTAGACGCCTAGGTGGACATACCACTGTAAAATAATTCTTACAGCGGTCACTTTACGTGCCGCTGCAATACAATAAATGATTCCGGATTCTAACTGGACAGAGCTTTACGGCAGAACTAGGTAATTTGGCTAAAAATGCAGTTTGCCTTAACACAGCGGTTCTCAACCTGGGGTACATGTACCCCTGGGGGTACCTTCGCTGACCCTAGGGGGTACCTCGGACAAAAATGCGTAATGGCGGACGTATAACAATTCCAATCGAAACTCATTGATAAAGTTTTAATAATTGGGTATTTTTTATTTCAATATTTTAGTTAAAAACGGCTACTCAGTCTAAATTTAGTAAAACGAGTATGTTATTTACCCAACGTTTCGACACGGGGATTGTGTCTTCCTCAGGGGGAAAATATTGTCGTTTTTTGTCTATTGTTTGGTCTAACTTTAACTGTCACGGTTGAAAATTTGGTTTGTTGGTACATTTCTTCGGAACCACTGCACTTAAAAAAGTTTGTACTCGCCGGCCACAATCCCCGTGTCGAAACGTTGGGTAAATAACATACTCGTTTTACTAAATTTAGACTGAGTAGCCGTTTTTAACTAAAATTTATTTCAATATTTTGAATGATGCGATCAATAAATCAAAGCCAATTGATTCCTGCCTTCCACAACCAGCACAATGTACGAAGGGCTGCGAAGCAAAACGTCAAATGATTTTTTTTTTATTAAATGCAATCTATATACCTGTTTAGAACAAAAGGATGCATAATACGTGAAGAATATACTTCTGAACTAAAATCGAGAATATAATGGTTCGGAATCCTTCGTTTGAGAGACATGAAAGATTTTTTTTCAATAAAGCCCGGTTGCTTCGTTGCAAGAGGCTCGGAAGCCTCCTTTCAAGAGGCTCGGAAGCCTCCTTTCAAGAGGCTCGGAAGCCTCCTTTCAAGAGGCTCGGAAGCCTCCTTTCAAGAGGCTCGGAAGCCTCCTTTCAAGAGGCTCGGAAGCCTCCTTTCAAGAGGCTCGGAAGCCTCCTTTCAAGAGGCTCGGAAGCCTCCTTTCAAGAGGCTCAGAAGCCTCCTTTCAAGAGGCTCGGAAGCCTCCTTTCAAGAGGCTGGAAGCCTCCTTTCAAGAGGCTCGGAAGCCTCCTTTCACGAGGCTCAGGCCTCCTTCAAGAGGCCTGGAAGCCTCCTTTCAAGAGGCTCAGCCTCCTTCAAGAGGCCTCAGAAGCCTCCTTTCAAGAGGCTCAGCCTCCTTCAAGAGGCCTCAGCCTCCTTCAAGAGCTCAGAAGCCTCCTTTCAGGAGGCCTCAGGAAGCCTCCTTTCAAGAGGCTCAGGCCTCCTTTCAAGAGGCTCAGAGCCTCCTTTCAAGAGGCTCAGGAAGCCTCCTTTCAAGAGGCTCAGAAGCCTCCTTTCAATAGGCTCGGAAGCCTCCTTTCAAGAGGCTCAGGCCTCCTTTCAAGAGGCCCAGAAGCCTCCTTTCAAGAGGCTCAGGAAGCCTCCTTTCAAGAGGCTCGGAAGCCTCCTTTCAAGAGGCTCAAGCCTCCTTTCAAGAGGCTCAAGCCTCCTTTCAAGAGGCTCGGAAGCCTCCTTTCAAGAGGCTCAAGCCTCCTTTCAAGAGGCTCAAGCCTCCTTTCAAGAGGCCTCGGAAGCCTCCTTTCAAGAGGCCTCAGCCTCCTTTCAAGAGGCCTCGGAAGCCTCCTTTCAAGAGGCTCAGAAGCCTCCTTTCAAGAGGCTCAGAAGCCTCCTTTCAGGAGGCTCAGAAGCCTCCCTTTCAGGAGGCTCAGCCTCCTTTCAGGAGGCCTCAAGCCTCCTTTCAGGAGGCTCGGAAGCCTCCTTTCAAGAGGCTCAGAAGCCTCCTTTCAAGAGGCTCAGGAAGCCTCCTTTCAAGAGGCTCGGAAGCCTCCTTTCAAGAGGCTCGGAAGCCTCCTTTCAAGAGGCTCGGAAGCCTCCTTTCAAGAGGCTCGGAAGCCTCCTTTCAAGAGGCTCAGAAGCCTCCTTTCAAGAGGCTCAGAAGCCTCCTTTCAAGAGGCTCAGAAGCCTCCTTTCAAGAGGCTCGGAAGCCTCCTTTCAAGAGGCTCGGAAGCCTTCTTTCAAGAGGCTCGGAAGCCTCGTTTCAAGAGGCTCGGAAGCCTCCTTATAAGAGGCTCGGAAGCCTCCTTTTAAGAGGCTCGGAAGCCTCCTTTCAAGAGGCTCGGAAGCCTCCTTTCAAGAGGCTCGAAAGCCTCCTTTCAAGAGGCTCGAAAGCCTCCTTTCAAGAGGCTCGAAAGCCTCCTTTCAAGAGGCTCGAAAGCCTCCTTTCAAGAGGCTCGGAAGCCTCATTTCAAGAGGCTCGGAAGCCTCCTTTCAAGAGGCTAGGAATCCTCTTTTCAAGAGGCTTCGAAACCTTCTTTCAAGATCCACTTAAAAGGTTTGGAAGCTTCTTTTCAAGAGATTTAGAAGCCTCGCTTCAAGAACCTCGACATTTTTCTTTTAGGTGACTTGGGAGCCTACTTTCAAGAGGCTCAGAAGCGTCCTTTCAAGATACAAAGGGTCAGACGCCGCTTATCAAGAGGCGCGGAAGCCTACTTTAAAGGGATTCAAAAGCTCAGAAGCCTCCTGTTGCGGCCTGAAACCACAACTGGCAACCCGGCGAGAACTGACAGGCGAGATGTAGTCTAACCGTACCGGTCTACAACTAATGTATGCTATTGCTTCTGTTGAGACGTCAGACAGTGACAAGACAAATTATAATATTGTAATGCTTCGGTGGTTCGCCAAATTCGGCCTTTAGATTTGTTAAATAATTATAAATAGTTAAAATAGCTAAAATTAGTTTCCCAGTTTATTGATAACGTGCGGGACAAATGATAAGGTATTTAAATGAGGTTGAACCTGTAATTGATTGAACTAAAACTTAATTACTGTAACAGGCTAACACATCAATAAGATCAAAGTAGGTGGAAGACGGATAATATCTGCGGTAATCATAGGTCGCATATAAAAAGTATGTTGTGGATAGCATTATGTATCTCTTCACTTACCTAATTAATTTAATTAGCCTTTAGCCTATCTTAGTCTTGTACGCGCTATAGTTGATACGTGGACAAGTAGTGTAGAGAAGAGCACTGAATTGTAAGTCTAACCATGTAGTATCCAAATCGATTCTCATTTGTTTATAATTTCTAGTTTTGGAGCTACCGTGAATTGAATAAAGCTACCAGAAATCAGAATTCTCTCTAGTCCAGCATCAACACCTCCCTTAAAAGTGCTCGGAATTATTTTTTCAAGATAATTGGCCGTATTGACCCGTACCAGAAGTACCCGAGAGGGGGTACCTCAATTAATACAAAAGTTCGAAGGGGTACCTCTTAAGAAAAAGGTTGAGAACCGCTGTTAACATGTCATTTAGTCGAAAATGCCGTTTGGCCGAAATATTCATTGTCGTTCGTAATGGTTGTTAGGCGGCTTATTGGACCTGCGCAAACCTCCTGCCTCGTCGGAGGGCCGTCGTGTCAGGGCTGTTTAGCGTCCCACCTAATACCAGGACTTGGGCTTGTGCGCTTTGAGTGGCACACGGTCGTTTTGGCGGAGCCTACTTGCGGATACCAAACTCCACCACATTCTAGGCAGGCGCCATAACTCACAGATGGCCTGGGAAGGGATCGTCAAGCCCTTGGACATAGTCCGTCCGGACATAGTTATAATTTTTACAGTTATTATCAATTTCCCACCTTATCGTCGCAAAGCAAATTGACGCCAAACAAAACGCCGTAAACAAAATTTCATAAACACACGCTTTGCATGCAGATTAAAATGATTTAATCGTGCTAAAACAGTTTTAGAATATAGTTGTTGGCGACGAATTTGAAGGTGCCTGAAAAGTGGTCGACGCGTTTTGTTACCAAGTAAACAGTTAATATTAATTGAAAGCTGGTCGTCACGGCATGAATATGTCTCCCGCTCAGTATCTTGTATCAGTAACTTGATCGATTTCTTAACATCGATTTTTTTTCGATAATAACTCAACTGGTTTCTCGACTCGATTATAACCGTGTTTGTTGCTTTTGGTGCAAGATGTAATCATTCTTTATTAGGGTAAAACGTCCTATCGTTGTGGTATGTCTTAATGTTGCGGTAGTGTTGAAGTAGTCCATTCTGGAAATAATAGCATTAAAATCAATTGTGGGTACGCTAAAACTCTTAGAATTAACGACTAGAACAGCTTTTGTTTGACAAAATTCCGTTCAAAATGATAGAAAATCGACATTTTTCGTTAAGAATTTGAATACTTTGAGCCTTTTATTGCGGTAGTGCTAAGGCCCTATTGTTGCGGTATCGGTGCTTAACCCCTCTATAGTAGGTCGTTTTACCCTCCATTAAACATTAAATCTTAGCAAACTACCCCAATTCGCTGCATTGATCTCCCTGATACCACGTGCGAGATGTGTACCTTGTGTGGCAAGCACAATGGACAGATATTTTACCCAAAAACATTTTTGATCGGACCGAAAATCGAACTTGTTATCTCCGAATTGACATTCCTAATCTTTTGCTAGCAAGGCTAACTGGAGACCCATAAAATCTCAATAGCCAAGCCAGATTCTCCAAATAAACCCAAAAAAGTATAGGAGTATACTATAATATAGGAGCATATAAACTACTAATTTGTATAACGTGTCAATATCACTTCTGTGCAATTAAAAAACAAGAGAAGGAACAACACAGAGGGAAAAAAAATCTGACGTCCACCTCAACGATAAACGTATAAATAAACAAATAAACGGCACGGTTTGTTTACATATTTATCAGTTTGTCAACTCTAATGTGTTGTTAAAGTATTTTAATTGGCCTCCTCCGCCTGCTACCGGCCAGTGTGAAGGAGGAGCGCGACCACCGCACCATATCGGATGGTGCCGGTTGAGCATGTGGCCACCGCGTTGCCGGTCGGGCGCGGTCTACTATCCGGTTCGGACGATCATCGGTGGTGTTTATTTATTAAAACAATTCCTACAATTTTTGTTTTGCTTCCTTTGCCCACACCGTTGCTTCGTCCTCCTCGCATGATCAAACCTATCAGGTATTCGACGAATAATGCCGCGATGCTGCGATTTTGTACTTGTTTTCGAGCAATTTGAATGTGTGGCGAAAAAAAATGCGCCCATGTTTTCCGATGATGCACGCTGACAGAAATTTTGCACATTGTATAAGAACTGTTTAACTATGAAGTCACTTGAGCAAAATGCAAGACTGAATTCTCCGTCAAATGCAACTTGTTGTGCGTAAATTGGTCAACAGTAAATGCACAAAAGTGTATTACACACATACAGACATTTCCCTAATTCGTCGAGCTGACTCGGGAAGTATGTTACATTATGGATTTGTAGAATAACAGTGGTCATATTATAGTATTTTATCTCTATTAACCAGGACCTAAACAGAAATGGCAATTTAAGTTGAAAATAAAACAAATTGAATCTCTGCTCGAGTCTTGCGTAAATCGATTCATTAATTGGTATATTTAACTTAACGAAAGCTTCTGTTTAAACTCATAACACAAAACTAGCCTTCTCTGAATTAGTGCGAATAAGAAAGTTGAAACATAATTTATCGTATATTTCTGTTTACGAGCCCAGATTTGTTCGCTGCAAATTGTACGATTCTCTGGAGCGTGTAGTCACGTGTATAAGTGAGCCAGTAAAAAATTGAAACCACTAGCGGTGAAGGAGAGACATAAAAAGCTGAAATAATAAAATAACATTATTCTAGTGATTATAGCGAAAATAAATAGTAGAGGTATATGACAGCATGAGAGTCGATGAATAAAAAGTCAGACTGATGATTCGACGGACGTCCGTCGTTGATGGAGTTTTTGCACGCGAAACGGAGGGAGTTTATCTCGTCGTCTCGGCATGGAGGTAGCCATAGCAAATTGCAGTTGTCTGTCATCACATTGTCTCCCTATCATTCAACGGCGAAAATGGATCGCAGTAGGTGTATGCGTGACAACCTGCGGAAATCCCCGACCCTGTCCTCCTGGTTTGATTGCATCGTCGATTCAGTCCGGCTGCAAAGGGGATGGGCTAATCGCCTCACTCGCATCGCACTATCGCCACCGGTTCGTCAGGTAGGATGATGTCTTGCTCTTTCTGATACAGGAACGATAGGCGTTGAAGAGAGACAACGAAAGCGGAACCGAGCAATCATCGTTCGTTCAACCCCCAGCTGGACGAAAGTATGAATGAATGAAGCTGTCTGTCTCTTCGGCGCGTATCTCATGGCATTGGAGAGAGTGCGATAGTGATATTACACGTTGCGGTTACCATGGTACACTTGCAGCAGTGGCGTACGAATGCGATGGTGTTTGTATGCGTAGAAGTCTGTTTGTACTGCTGCTCGCTCACTGGTTGCTGCGCTTCGTTAAATCAGTGTCGTCGCAGCAAGAAGTGAGGAAAAATCATCATCATCGTCGGTCCCGTTGTGCCTGGGCATATACGCTAATCGGTCCCAACTGTTTTTGTATATTTTTGGACGTCCGAATGTGTTGATATGTTATTTTATCGTTGGAACCCGTCGCTGCAATAGCAAAGTTTTGCTCGCTCGCGCCGCCGTGTATTTGTGGCGCCCAATTCTCGAAACCAGGAACATCCACGGCCAGAAGGCGAGCCACCAGTTAGTGTCGGTACCGCACCGATGGTGGATGTGTGTTTTTTGTTATTTATGATAATAAAGTGAAATTTTGATTGAAAACAATGTCGGTGTGATATTTACCTTCGACCGTCTCGCCTTTTCCGTAAATGCTCCGGGTTTTTATTATTATTGGAAGCAAGACGATTAGTGACAGTGCACGCGGAGTGAACCCTCGTCTGACCCACGGAGAAGAGTTTAACGAAAAAAATATTTGCACAAATTTGTTGTGGAAGATAATATTGTTCGGAATAACAAATTCAGTTGTTTAAATTGAAAACAAACGTGGCAAGTGGACTGCGCGCGGGGGCACGCGACTTCTTTTGTGGCGAATTGTTTACGGTGAAGAAGAACGAAGATGCATACTCTGTTTACGGATCAGAATACATTCTCGCGGCATTATGGCCACACACAGCCGGGTTATCCGACGAATGCGGGAACCATGGCTCCGGCTCATCACTACACCTACGATCAGTACTCACGGTACGCCTACGCCGGATCAGCTTATGGATTGGCAGCTCCTCACCAGAACAAGGAGTTGGTGAAGCCGCCGTATTCGTACATTGCGTTGATCGCGATGGCCATCGGTAGTTCACCAGAGAAAAAAGTCACTCTTAATGGCATCTATCAATACATCATGGAACGCTATCCCTACTACCGGGATAACAAACAAGGCTGGCAGAACTCCATCAGACACAACCTAAGTCTGAACGAGTGTTTCGTAAAAGTTGCTCGCGATGATAAGAAGCCTGGCAAAGGAAGCTACTGGACGCTAGATCCCGATTCCCACAACATGTTCGATAACGGATCGTTCCTCAGACGTAGACGAAGATTCAAGAAAAAAGATGCTCTCAAGGAAAAGGAGGAAATGATCAAGCGTCAAACGATGATGCTAGAAGACAAAATGGGCGATATAAAACCCATCAAGATCATGGGATCGGGCCATCATCTGGATGGCAAGCAATTTACCCATCAATTCAAACGTGAACCAGGACTCGACCTCGCCACCCAATGCATGGTCAAAGACAGCCTCGCGCCAACCATCCTCAACACCTGCCACGACACGTTAGCCACCCAGATGAACCACCTGTCCGCCAGCGATCATGGATTCTCGGTAGATTCCCTGATGAACGTCTACAGTCCAAGACTGCACCACACCTCCTATCCGTATCACTTCAACGAGGACAATCTGGTGACGACCTCGAGCCAGTTACGTCACCATCATACCTCTGCCCACCATCCCCCACCGCACGGTGGCTGGTACACTCCGGAAACGCCACCGGAATCCATCGGCAACACTTCCGGCGGTAGTGCATCCACCCCCACAACCATCCCCACATCGGTGCACCCCTCCACGCACGGATTCCGCGACATGGTGTTCGAGCACAGTCAAACCAACTGCCAAATGGATACGGGCAGTCCCAGCAATAGCATTACCTCCGCCAGTCCACCGGTGATTCCCGGATCGGTAGCCAACAGCAGTGCGGCAGCGGCGGCGGCCGCCGCAGCAGCCGGACACCTCAGCGCAGCGGGAAATCTGAGCCATCTGGGCCACTACCGGTCACACGTTGGATACTACCAGGATTGCGGCATCAAGTACGGCGTGTAAAGTGATACCAAGTGTAAGGTACGGTGTTAGATTGTAGGTAATTATTGTAGTTAAGTTGTTCGGATGGATCTCTCACGCTCTCTCGTGTGCTGAAGTGGTGCTGGAAGCTGGAAGTGATGGTCGATCACCGCTTGCCGTTTTTGTTTCGATGGCTTTTCACGTGAATAGCGTCGGGTATTGTTCGCACTCCAGCTGGAGGAGCACTTTTCGCCGAATTTGAGCATCAGCGCTTGGCCTTGGGAAGAATTCCACTTGCGGTGCATTCTTTTGCGTGAGAACGGAATGGCAGTTCTATTATTTTATGATTGAGCCGGTGCTTTTCGCATTAGTTAGGTTATTTAAGAAAAAACCACTCCGTAATTGTTTTACCCATTTACTCAAAATTTTACTTATCGTCGTCAGAAATTTCACAGCTATTAGATTCTCAAAAAAATATTATGCAGTAAAATTTCTAATTAAAACCAACGTGTTGAGTTCTGGAAAATTGTTTTCTCATTCGAAATTAAATCGGAAAAATATCGATTCCATCCATGTACAACTTTCGCAAAACTTTCCAGACATCCAGCAGCACCACCATCTGAATATGCGTTGAGCCTGAGTAGATCTGAATCGAGTCAGAGAAGAAAAAGTCGAATTTCAACGTTGGCGAATTATGTATGTATAGATATGGCAAAAATCAAATGACTGAAGAAGCGGCAGCGAATTTAATTTATTTTCAACTCTCGAAACGTTCGCTGCCGCTGCTACGCCGCCGTAGTGATAATTTAGTAGAAGAGGAATAACACTTCAATTCGAGTACCGTCGTGCGGGGCTTCTTTTGAAAAATCAGGGGCTACTTTGGACATTTTAAAACAAGAATTATAACGAAAATTACTATAAAATTGTCATTATCACCAATCGGGTGTCTTGTTGATAGTTGGACGGCAACTTTCTGTTACAAATTTGGTATTTTTTCCGTTTAGTTTTTTCAAAAAATTAAAAATCCAAAGTAGCCCCCGGAATCAAAAGAAGCCCCGCACGACGGTAGGGGTTATATCTCATTCCTAGCGACTAGTAGAGGAGTTTCGTTTTCGGCGTCCGACGGTTTACTCCAAGCGGTGAAGAGTTAATAATGTGTATTATATAGACAAGAGTGTGGTAGAGAGGAAGCCGAAGATTGCAATATGGATGATTCGTTACTAAATGCTATAACTGTTCCAACTTAGAAATTTCATTACTGATCGAATTGTAAATGTTACGGTTGGACATCGAGAAAAAAAATAGAAGAAGTATGAATGATTGTGTGTGAGGGGTTTGAATGCTCATTATGCTACAAAGTATACATTTTATTTTGTTCAAATAAATTTAGTTCCTGCATTCTTGAGATTCATGTGTATTTCCATTGCTGTCATGAAATGATATTATTATAAGATACACTGCGTTTAATAAATGAATTCAATAATCCATCAAAACTAAAATTGTATTCGCAATACGAATGGTATATGAAAGAAATTATGTCTTCCTTACGTTTATGTTTTTTTGTACTCGCTTACTATAAAGTGTAGCAGATTTCGAACCTTACAAAAAAGCAGTAATCCCATTTTTGGTAACGATGTAAATCCTATTTGATTCGATCAGTTTTCTTATTATAATTTCACAAACTCAGGCAGCTGACAAAAAATCATTTCTTGGTTTTCTCATTCATTTATTTTTTGTACTTTTTTTCTTACTCAAAAGATTGTTGTACCTCCGTCCTTAAGGAATTCCTCATTCATCCAACAACAACTTATTTCACTGATTTAGTTTATTAGTGATTAATATTTCTCTTCAAAGTGTAATTAACGAGTCTACTAAGTAGTAGGCAAATTGTTTTCCAAACTGACGTAATAAATAGTGCGGTTTCCTTCACCTTGAGTCGATTGGAATCTACATTCTACCATGGAAAAACCGGAATTTTTTTCCAGCTTCAAGAGCAGAGTAAGTAAGATTTCCAATAAGGAATTCTATCAAAAAAGAGAATGATCCGTTAATAATAAGTTAACCTCATTAAATAATGTCAGTGTAATAACTTAAACAAGCATTGTTCGAAGAACTTGGTTTTAATGGAAAACGATATCAAATTCATGCATTCAGTTGAAATGTCTGAATAAATTTAAAAAAATCACAAATTTCGTTTGATTTACATCTAAATCTTCATGGATTTAACTGAAACTTGGCCTGAAGACTTTTTCCAAGCTGCCCATTACAATGCAGGGGTGAAACTTTGAGTCTGGAATACTTGAAAATACTTTTAAACTGTTTCAAGTACGGTAAATGATTACATCAAAATTTGTTTCTTTTTTGTTGGATTTCATTCAATGTTTTGATATAATTTTAGTTTTTTAACAACATCCTGCACCTAGTTTATATCTACCTACAAACTTAAAATAAATCGCCGAATTCAGTAAAATTTTACCGAAATCTCAACAGCAGAACTATTCGGTAAATCATTTTACTGATTTTCGGTGATGTTGACAGTTGGACAATAGAAAAAATTACAAAAAAAATCTGTTAAATAATTACCGAACAGTTCTGCTGTTGAGATTTCGGTAAAATTTACTGAACACTGTGAAATGAGTTAAGTGTGTATGTTTTATAATATAAACATACTAGTTGACCCGGCAGACGTTGTCCTGCATAGTAGGCGAAAATGAACGTTGAGAACTGCCTATGCGAGATTCCCATACGAATCTTTATGTTAGTATTTCATGATTCACTCAACTTAACTAATGATTTTAGACTGAGGAAAATCATATAAACCCGTCGGAAACTATAACAAATGTAACTGCTGAATGAATGAATGAAATCTCGCTTAACTTTTCAAAAGGACCTAAGTAACATTTTTTTCATGAAAAAAATGTTACTTAGGACCTTTTGAAAAGTTAAGCGAGAAATCCATCCAGCTGTTTTCAAGTTATGCGGATACGAACACAGACCATTCCATTTTTATTATATAGAGAAGATTATTATAACATCGGATCATGAGATAATCTTGTTAGGTCCTTCTAGTCGCTTATTAAATGTTCAATGTTGCATTTGTTTAGTTCAGGAGGAAATTGCATTTTTTGTAGTTGTAACGGTTTATTCTGTTTCATACACCCAACCGGCGGTTGTTAGATTTTCCAACAATTCTGTATAAGAATCTACTAAAACCTGTATAAGAACTGGGCATATGCGAAATAGCTAGATTCTTATACAAATATTGTATAAGAATCTAACAATTTTGTAAGCATTTCTCACATTGTTTGTATAAAAATCTAACAATTTCGCATATGCCCAGTTCTTATACAGATTTTGGTAGATTCTTATACAGAATTGTTAGAAAATCTAACAACTGTACTGTATTTTTATTATATGTATACTGTATTTTTAGGTAAATGAACTTGAAATATTGATAGTTGTTGGCAATATAATTTATAAGTTAAAACAAGTGGATTTTTTGCCAAATTTAATTCTCAATAGTAGGGGAACTGTTCCGTTTTCCATCTCACTGAACACATATTCATCTCATCGCAAAACAAAGAAATACAGCATCAATCTTGTCGCTTCTTTTTGCTAACATGCGTGTTCACTGCTGAAAAAAATCACAAAAATAAAAAACAAATCAAATACCTTTTCATTGCTTTGTTTTTGATAGGATGGAAATGGGATCTATGAGATGAAGTGCCAAACCGTTCCCCTACTTGAATGAAGTGATATTCGCAGAAATACTAACAAGTGAAATACAGAAGAAATCATTCACAAGAAAAACGTAAGAGCATAAACAATTACAAATGAAAACCATAAATGTAGCAAACAATTTCCTGTGTACAGTGTACATATAAACTTATAATTGGCTTACGTAGTCATTCAAAAACAAAACCCGTGACAAAATGGCTTATCCGGTATCTGAAGAATGCGAAAGAAACGAAAGCCGATTTTCCATTTCCTTGTTTCAACACGCTATCGTGTCTCAAGAAAGAATGCAATTATGGTTGCAAAATGTACGGATACGCTTGGCATCTAATACAAAAAGCTGGAAATAAAATTTTCAGGAAGCCAAGCGATGATTTACTTTGTTCGTAGGAAGCAAATTGGTGCGGGACTTGCTTGGTCCTGGATCGTTCAAGCATTCCCGACATGCGAGCTGTTTTCGAAGGTGGTGTACATTTCACAACGGTACGAGTCACCGAAATCTAACTTGAATTAGATATTTCTACAAAAAACCTCAACCAACCAACAACCTCAGTAGACAAAAATAGCTCAATAATAACAAATAGTAATGTGTTAGCAAAACGAAATATGAACTTGATTGATATAAGAGATAAAAGATCAAACGATAATATCAACATTTTGCACTGAAATATCATAAGGATATCAGGTTATGATATTTGTAATACGTGAACAATATCTTGAGCTATTATCCAAGGCATATATTGATGTTTAAATGATATTTCGGTGCAAATTTTGGATATTGTCCCTGTTTGTTATTCTGTTCATGGCTTCTGCCCGGGTAGTGAGTGAGAATGCCCAAATCCTTTATCGTAAGCACATAAAGTACCATTGTCTTCGCGACTGTTCTAAACATCCACAAAACAAAAATAAACCGAAGAAAAGCAAAGCAACCATTCCATAGCTCGAATTTGAAAGCGGAACAGATGTGAAAGTTTTTGGGTTCGACCCATCCGTTTTGACGAGTACATATGCATTAGGGTGGCTCAAATTAGTATGGGAAAAACTTTTTCCAATTTTTTAGATGGGCCGCCCGCTTATTAGGTTCTATTTGATGCCTTGATGCTCTGGACAAAATTTCAGCCAAATCGGTCAACGTTTGGGCGGTGCTAAGCTCGTTGGAAGTTTATATGCAAAAATGTATGCAGAAGCATCCAAAAACAGTGAATATAAGTTGAACGGCACAATTTACGACGAAGAACTATGATACTAGAGTGGCCCAAGCTTATATGGAAAAAGTGAAAAGTCTGGAATTTCAAACCTTGCACCCTTAAATGACAGTTTGGGGGTCCCAGAAGCTCCCCTGAAAATTTCAGCTCATTCGGTCCAGTAGTTGGCGTGCGCAAATGGCTCAAAGTTTGTATAGGAAAAGTGATCCAAATGTATGAGGAAACGCAACCGTTTCAGTTTTTTGCTTCTATGTGGCGCTGTAGTCGACGGATTTCTGTTGTGGACAAAATGTAGAACCTTTTTTATATAAGGAAGCGACTGGTGAAGACCGGATGTAAATCCCTTTGAAATTGGCCAAGTTATAAGCATCCAAAGTCGACGGTGTCGAGCGTATCCCCCAGGGGTGTTTAAAATGAGAGCAACGTACCACCGACCATTGCGGCGGCGATGCAGGCGTATTCGGTGCCGTGCGAAATTAAATGCATGATTATCACGCAATCTCGCGAATTTTTATCCGATTGGTAAATACTTTCCGTGCTCTGTACAGTAGTGTAGCTAGAGAGGGAGGGGGTGACTTACCACTGAAGCCAACGAGCTGAAGTTTTTAAGGGGAGACAACATTCATGAAATATTTGTAACGAGTTGTTTTCGGACATCGTGATTAGGGCTTCCATTTTTCCCGGGAAGCAACTTCCCGGGAAACGGGAAATGAAATAATAATTTCCCGGGATACAGGGAAATATAAAAAACTCTCGAAACTAATTCAAAATCGTAATTTCAATTTTGTATGTAAAATATGGTTTTGAAAATATACATTCGACATCAGGGAGGCTTGCTATTTTGTCCTCAAATGAGGAAAGAGTTGTTTAAAATCTGAGAAAGATTTTGTTCAGTTTGAAAAGCGTTTACTCCTTCTACAAAACGTTCGCCATGTCTTAAGTATCAGCATATGATCTGGATCAAGAGTAAGATCTGCAGAGTCCTGATGAGCTCCACTCCACTATTTTTTAAAAAACTTTTTCAGGTTGTATCCACATTTTTTCCCAGTTTTTGGACAACGCCAAAATATTCCTAACATGAACTATTCTTATACTCAACGATATTTTTTAGTGCATAGAATCTTCTGGTAAACTTTGAAGGATAAACCATTTTTATACATGTTCGTCCACTTGAACACGTTTTGTACTTAAAGCAGATGAAATATTTGAAATGAGAATTCTTCCATTCGGGCGAGTGCTTGATTGTCGTACTTTAATGATCCTGGCTATAATATTTTTTCAGTCAAACTTTGCTTGAAATGCCGAACAGCACCTAAAATGCATCAAATTGCAAAAGTTTAGCGAGTATTTGTTGTAAGACAGTTGTAATGATCGCATACTAAAGACATAAAATCTGTTATTCCATCAAGATCTGTTAGCCCACCAATATTATAAAATATTCAAATGAAATACGAGTCTGCGGAATATGAGTCTGTTCGGGAATTAAATCAAAAAGGATTGAAGATCTTAAAAAACCTTTGACAATAATAGGACAATCCTGCCAAAACGGTCACTGCTATTGCTTCAGTATCTGCGAACATTGATAGCTCTGCTGTTTCACCACAGACACTAAATTTTTAATTCGACTTCACAACGCTTACCGACGTTTGAACCTACTGAATAAACGAACGATAGATACAAACTGGTTCTTTGTCTCGCCTCTCTTCAACACGTGTTGGATTGCAAAATCCGTTATCATCAAATTAAAAAAAATAAGACAATTATTACAAAATATTTTGGTATATTCATTTTCCGGGAAATTCGGGAAATTGATAAATAAATCCCGGGAATCGGGAATCCCGATATTATATAAGTTATATATTTTTCAAACAACAGTTTTAATGTTTATAGCATAATTTATTAACTGAATAAAACTACAAAGTTATCAATAAACAACACTTATACCTATATTAATTATTTATTTCAACTGCTAGGCCCTCCTTTATAACAGAGCGAGTGCAACCTGGGAAATTTTGCCTATGCTGTTGAACAACTTTGAGAAGATATTGAAGCTGTTCTTCATTTTTTTTTAGGTTTCCACAAAAATCTTAAACTAGTTTAACTCCTCTTTCAGCACAATCATTCACTACCAAAAATGAATTAATTAATTAATGAGCAATGTCAAACAATCGATCCAAATTATTAATGAAACTAGACTCTTGCTCTTTCTGTTTATCTCCCGCGTGAGAAGATTTTTTGATAATTGCTCGCATTTTGTTGAATAATTTTAGGAGCTTAACAACAGCATTGTAGTGTTGCATTAGAGGAATTCTATATTTCTCCCAAAAAATTTGAAGTTCAGTTACTACAGTTTTAGCAGCTGGTTTTATACTCAAGTGTTGATTTTTCTTTATAAAACGCATCCGACCAAGCACATCACCGTTTGAAGGCAACTTTACACCTTTAAAACTTTCAATTGGGACAACAAGTTCCATACTTAATTCTTCCTCAGATTTTGAATCCATTTTATGTATTCCACTTGCACAATCAAATATCACTTCACAAAAGCAAGAAACACATTTTCCTTGCAGGATTAGTGGTTTTGGAGATACAACGATTTGAAGAGTGAAAAATTAGTTACGTTATATCGAGGTATACCTGTAGAAATAAAGAGCTTTTATTTGATTTGTTAATACAACAAATAGGCCTAATGATTTGGGAGTTACAATTTTATGAAAAATTAAAATTCCTGGAATGATCGATTTTTCTGAATACCCTATATTGAAATTGTCACCATAAAGGGGAAATAATAAAATGGTCCCAATATTGTTCTACCCAGCTAACACAAAGTCGCATATGCTAGCGCATAAGTGTACAAGGTGGAGGCGATATAGGGGCATGCCTCCATTTGACTGCATGCAAAATGTACGTATATGGCCTCCACTTTGTACACTTATTCGCTATGATATATAATCTTGTGTTTGCTGGGTATAAAGAACGATCCTACCAAATATAAGGTAATTTTGAGGGATCATATCAATAATGTTGGAACTGGATGGCTGTATATTTTTATTTGAGGCTAACAAAATAAATGGAAGAAGTACTTAATTTATTTCGTGTATTTACATTCACGCTTCGAAAATTGAACTCTAAACTATAGCATAAACCAAACTTGACCAAATTTTGAGTTCTTCAATTTATGTCAATTTTGAGTACATTTTTTAGCGTGTTAGCTCGAAGATAAAACGACGCCAGAAAATTGCGAGATTAAACATCGAACAATATCCCGGGTGTGTTTTTCTACTAAAGAAAAAAACAGATCCCCCCCCTTGCCGCCCCTTATTCACCCCCTCCCTCTCTAGCTACACTACTGTACAGAGTACGGAAAGTTTTTACCAATCGGATAAAAATTCGCGAGATTGCGTGATAATCATGCATTTAATTTCGCACGGCACCGAATACGCCTGCATCGGCGCCGCAATGGTCGGTGGTACGTTGCTCTCATTTTAAACACCCCTGCACTATGGGGGATCCCCATACAAGCGAGCGGTCAAAAATAAAATTGGACTTTTAAAGTGATTTTCCACTTAGTTTTAGCTGTGTATGGTCGAAATAGCATGAATATACAATTTCCAACCCCCCCCCTTTGGGGATCGTCTATGAATTACTTAATTATTTTTTTCATAGGTTCGATTAACGTGACAAAGCAAACCTATTTGGGAAGTTGAAATTTCGTGCGTTTTCTTAAGGAGAAGGAAGGGGCTGTACAAAAACTAAGTTCAGCAATTTATGGACATTATGGCGGCGATCATGTTAAATGACATTAATTTCATGACATTCCGTGATATTTTTTGTTCTCACTCTCATGCCTCACAATTTGTATTTAGAACAATTTGTTTGACAAAGTACTAGGATCTGAAGGATCATAAAGCATTAAATGTTAATCAAATAATCAGAATTGAAAATAACTTTTGAAAAAGGGTATTAGCAAATTAGAAATCGCAATCCCATGACATTTTTACGTGTACAAGTTATTCAAAAATGAGATTAATATATTCTCAAAAATGTGGACATTCATTGTGGAATGTAAGAATGCTCCATTCTTCCGAAAAGCAAAATTCTTTTAATTTAAATAACAACACTATTTGAATTACTTTTGATTTGTTTTCATGATTTCTACAAGTTATATACAGCATCATTCTTTTCTGTGTCAAGGTTTAAGTCTTCAATGATATTTTCTTCAATTCCATCAACAGTGGAAGATGAGATAAATTCATCTAAAGTATTAGAAGATAAAGAACTTTTGAAAATCTTCAAATATTACAAAGTTAAGCATGGCATAAGAATAACTAAGTGAAAGAATATTGTCCAACGTCTCCTCGTTATCCAAATCGAGCTTAAAATGGATCTGATTCATGCAAGTCACGACGGACAATGTCAACATTTGCCTCTCTTGATCCTTTTCTTGACTTATCCGCTCTAACTTTCTTCACCTGTTTCTATTGACTTTCCGCTGGTTGTTCAGCCAGTGAACCTCAAAGTGTAGATGAGTGAATAAATATTTCCCTACCATTAGCCAGACATTCATGAACACTAGCAGGAATTTCATACGCTCCGTTCTAACTAAGATATTGTTCGTCTTTACTTTTGCAATAAACATGTCGGGAATTATTGATTCCAGGAGATTTATAAATATTTACATATTATGAAATCTCATATTTAGTTCTCCATCAGTAGCTAATGAATAGCTCAGAAAATTAGGTTTAGAGAATGACTCAAACCACTCAAGCCCCAAACGCATTTCAGCGGAATGGCGACGGAAACGGTAAAATTTGACAGGAAATATATGAGCGAACTGTTAAATCCTTCCGTTACCGTTGTGCTGCATTGCATTGGGGGTTTTATTCATTACTCCTTTGAAAAGTTAATTAAATGAGCTCAAATGGTTATAAATAAAGTCGAAGTTATTACCAATAAATGTATTTTGACCATACCCTTTGAGCGCATAGTTCAGTCTGACCCATTTTCAATAGGAAACGATGGGACTAGATTTCCGTCGAATGAAACTTGTTGCGAGAAAATCGGACACAAATAAGTGTCTAAATGGCGATTGCGTTCTTTTGCGCACATACATACAGACGCGCATGCACACACATAAAGACATCACCTCAACTCGTCGAGCTGAGACAGTTGGTATATAACACTAGGGGCCTCCGGGCCTTCAATCAAAAATTCGTGTTTGGAATGAGCGTACACCTTGGAGTACGAGAAAGGCAAAACAGGGTAAAAAAAACAAATGAAAAAAATCAGAGTGACTTAACTCTGTTAATTGCAAATACTGGCAAGAAATTCTTTCAGGACATTTTAGTCGAAGCTTTGTCCTTGATGTGTATCATAAAAGAACCTGGGATTCCTGAGGAAAAAAGTTCTTCACTATCAAAGTTGAAAATAGCGTCGTTTTGGAAAAAATATTGCTTCCGCATTTTTTCAATTTTTTCACAGTGTAACCATTAGTTTTTGCACACCATTTAAAAGCTTATACAATAACCTTTGTAATGATGTATTAACATTGAAGAAAAACATTTAAAAAATATTTCAATAAATAGTTGAAAATAAAATATTTTTTCAGAAAATTTGCTAACTTTTTTACCCATTTCTGACTTTGCCACCTTATATCTTTGGAACTAGTGCACCTAGAGACTTCAAATTCAGAATTTCTCTTAATTAGAGTATTGACAATGGAGAGAAAATATTTTAAAATAATTCGGAAGACATGACATTTTCGATTAATGACCGCCCGAAATCCTATAGTGCCCTGGGGGACACGCTCGACATCCTCGACTTTGGATGCTTATAACTTGGCCAATTTCAAAGGGATTTACATCCAGTCTTCACCAGTCGCTTCCTTATATAAAAAAGGTTCTACATTTTGTCCACAACAGAAATCCGTCGACTACAGCGCCACCTAGAAGCAAAAAACTGAAACGGTTGCGTTTCCTCATACATTTGGATCACTTTTCCCATACAAACTTTGAGCCATTTGCGCACGCCAACCACTGGACCGAATGAGCTGAAATTTTCAGGGGAGCTTCTGGGACCCCCAAACTGTCATTTAAGGGTGCAAGGTTTGAAATTCAGGATTTCATGCATTTTGGGCCAGTCTAATGTTGCCTGTTGGGAAGGCATCCTTCAGGGCATGAATTGGCAGTTAATTTATAAACAAGCAAATCGTGCTCAATGACTATAAAAGCAATATTATTTATTGAGCAGTTGAAACCGATTAAAACATTATGCCGATACGACATGTTTTATAAATTTAAATATAGTTACGACACAAATTATAAGTTTTATTATTAATTGCATATTATTCGGCAACTCGACCGTACGAAAACCATTTTTTTTGTTAAATGTTTTGGCTGTGCATATGCACAGCACATGTTTCTACATGGACAAATTAATATGAAATTTGCGAAAAAGAATCCACGTGTCTTGGAGGGACTCGAACCCTCAACCTCCTACTCTTTAGATAGGCGTGATACCCCTACACCAGAGGTTCCTAAACTTTTTGGATACGCGACCCACCTTGTAGAATCCCATATTGCTTGCGACCCACCAGGTACGAAATGCCTTTATTTTTAGAAAGTGAATAAAACTTGGATCTAATTTGAATTGGAATTGGATTAGATTTAGATTGAATGGTTTTGGTTTTGGATTGGATTTGAATTAGATTTGGATTAGATTTGGATTGGATTAAGATCGGATTTGAGTTTATTTTGAAATTGATTTGGATTGGATTTGCATTCGATTTAGATTCCGATTTGGATTGAATTTGAATTGGATTTGGAAGGATTTGGATTAGATTTGGATTGAATTTAGATCAGATTTGGATTGAATTTAGATCAGATTTGGATTGGATTGAGATTAAATTTGGAATGGATTTGGATTTGGGTTGGAATTGGATTGAGATTGAATTTGGAATGGATTTTGATTTGGGTTGAAATTGAATTTGATTTACATTCGATTTGGATTTAGATTGAATTTGATTTGGATTAGATATGGATTGATTTTGGATTTGGAATGGAATGGAATTTTGATTGGATTAAAGTTGGATTTGAATTGGATTTACATCCGATTTGAATATGTTTTGGATTGAGTTTGAATTTGATTTAGTTTTGGATTGGTTTTGAAATGAATTTCGATTGGACTTGGATTGGATTTGAATTGGATATGGATTGGATTTAGAATGGATTTGGATTGGATTGGGGTATTTGGATTGTAGTGGGACAAGATTTGGATTGGAGTTGAGTAAGATTTTGATTGTATTGTATTTGCAAAAATCTCTGCAACTTTTTTATTCTATTTCTGAGTATTTGCATCTGTCCAGCATTCATAACTCCATCCTTTTTGGGTATCGGATTTGGATTGTAGTTGGATTTAATTTGAGTTAGATTTTGATTGTACTGCATTTGCAAAAATATCTGCAATTTTTCATTCTATTTCTGAGTGTATGCCTCTGTCCAGCATTCATAACTTCATCTTTTTCGGATAACGATTAATTCTGTAGATACATATCTAATTCCTTGAATAGATTTGTGCTAGAAAATAGGATTAAAAGTATGAATCAAAATAAGTCTTTCGCGACCCACCAATGATCGATCCACGACCCCCCTTGGGGTCGCGACCCACAGTTTGGGAACCCATGCCCTACACAACAAGACCACTTAAAGGTCACGTTTGCCGAAAAGCCATCAGAATCCGAGTACCAACCTCAACAACGATTAGCTCTTTTTTTGCAAATTGAATATCTTTCGGATGCTTGATTTGTCCAATCTTCGCATGTGCTTTACTGTTGTATATCCACAATCAAGCGAGTGCACATTGTTTATAAATCGAGAGGATCACACTCTATGCCCCCAACAACGGGCTGGGCGAATTTGTGCAAAAGGCTTGCTTGGCTAAAGCATTTGATTACTTTGATTGCTCTAATTGTAATCAAGTGTCGGTCTTCCACCGTCATTAGTCGTCTGAGTACACGCGACCGCATGCGTAGAGCAATCAAACTCATCAAATGCTTTAGCATTTATTATATTTATTCGAGTTTATAACACAGATCCAATTTTGAGCTAAATAATTTAAAGCTAAAGAAAGATTCGATAATAAATTACTTCGATGTTTCCATGTGTTTCAGTTAAATGCACTTGGGTCATCTCTTGTGCGTTTTTGCCTTTCTCGTACAACGTACAACGTACAACTATCATTTCACTCCGAAAACGAACTTTTTATAGAAGCCTCTGAGACCCATAGTGTTATATACCAATCGACTCAGCTCGACGAACTGAGCACATGTCTGTCTGTCCGTGTGTATGTATGTGTGTATGTGTGTGCACAAAAGTTAAAAAAAAACATTAGACAACTTTTCGTATAGTAATCCTTAACCGATTTTCTCGCAACAAGTTTTATTCGACAGGGGACAAACGCTTGTTGATCACTATTGAATTTGATAACGATCGGTCATTGCGTTTGAAAGTTATAAAGAAAATGGTACATAGAACCATGTAAGCCCCACATAAGGTTGGTGTCTTAACTAAATACCAGAAAGGCACCACCAACGCTAGGTGGATTAATCTGGGTTTTTTTTATTTAACTCAACTATTTTTACGTAGATTTTCCCCATAGATTTTTCACGCGGTTTATCGAAATTGTCAAGAAATACGTGAAAACTGCAAAAAACCGATTTAGGTTGAAGTCGTTTTTACGAGGATTTCGGGATAATTAGAGATTGCATATTGTCTGGAAACTATAAAAAAGGTATACTAATGACATTCTTTCCTTCAAGATACAATAATGGAACATTTATTCTCTTCCCGTAGAGAAATAATAACAAATATAATGAAAAACTTTCAGCAAGAAATGACTCTCGAACAACATTCGAAAGCTATAAAGGTGACGAGTGATTTTCATTCGACTTGAGTCGTTTTTCAGTGTGTTATCGAGTCTCCATAATGCCAAAACATCTCGTTATTCTTGTACCTCCTCGAGCATACTCGAACGATGAGTCGTTTTCGAGATCGAATCGAAAGCCGTAATGCCAAACATGTTCGACTCGATAGAATTACGTTCGAATCGAGATGCACAATGCCACCCCAGGTTAATTATGTCCATTGGAAATCGAGACTTCGATCGGCAAATGATCACTACCATGGGGATCTTGGAAACTAAAACCTTTTTATATTCTTTTATATAGTTAGTTAGAATTTGTTTGTATGCTGTTTTTATATTTCCTGTTTTAAGATATTCAAACTACTATCATTGAACTAAGAATGCTGAACTGGACACAGAAGAAATACATTATCTCCGGATTGACGATACTAAGCCTATGTTTCCAAGGATTTTGGAGACACATGATCATCATGTTTATATTTTAATTACAATATTCATCGTACTCCTTCGATTCGTTTTAACCATAATGTTATAATTGTAGTTCCATTCAAACATATCGCATGACATTTATCATTGCTATCAATACAGTCATTTATACTACTTTCAGGTTAGTGACACCGTTACAAAAGATGTTTTAAATTAATGATTATTACAGATCGATTTATAAAATATCGAGTAATCAAGTATCGGTCGCTTTGTAGAATACATGTATTATCTTTGATAGACATTTGCTGACCAAGCTTCTATTGGAGATATGTTTAGACCGTTTCGGGTATTGATCGACCTAAAATTCTATTTATAGACTACATAAGAGTCCTTCGAAAAATGCCAATTTCATCAAATTAGCGGTATTCATCTAGCTTTATCTCAACATTTGGACGTGTTAAAGCATATCTAAGGACATATTCGGATTCGGCGAGCCGAGAAGGCGAGAAGTCTACTGGAACCACATCATTTCGTTCTGAGGACACACAAAAAGTTAAATTTTGTTCCCCTGTATAATCATTTTGTCAATGTACTAACGACTACTAGGGATAATTTTTCCGATATAGGCCCGAGGTCCAGTGATAGCGGTATTCTTCAACCGAAACACCACTTTATTGCGTTGTGCTTACTTGAAGTACTTATTAATAACCTAAATTTACGATGAAATTGATGTTTCAGAGTGGAGTATTGGAACAAAGTAGCTTTTTAGGATCGTCTGCCAGATCACTATTTCATATATGGGGTTATATATGATATGGGGTTGGGAGGGTGCATCAGGGCATCAATGAAGTTACAACTGGACAATGAAGTGGTAGCCAATCGGAGTCAAGGAAGGAAAGTATTAGTCGTTCGCGTCTATTAACTTTATCTCCAACAGTTGTTAGTCAGTTGACGCGCCCTTCTTCAAACAAACCATCCCGTGGAAAGCTCGACAAGTATTGAAAATTTCATTATTCTTTTTGTTGGATCATTCTGCTGCAAGGAGTGTAAGTGTCTCTGCTTACAGGTCCACCACCCCCATTTTTGGCCCTTCATACAGCAACATGTTGAATTCAAACTCATATTGAAATTTGACCTTACTGTCAAGTGGAACCGCATGCAGAGCAAGACTCTAGCCAGGATGGTGGCTAACTACATACATACATACATCATGTCCATATCTTAGTTTGCTATCTGATCAATATTTGATATTATTGAGCTTTTTTCGTGAAAAAAAAAATTAGAGATACAGCATCGACCCGATTTTGTCACTCCCCGATTTGTCTACTCCAGATTTTATTACGTTTTCGACCCGGTTTTATCATCCCAAGAAAATTTGAAAAATTTAGTCGTTGTTTTTACTTGTCATAAGACGAGTTTGTTCTATTCCATTTAATTCCACTACTTTATTGTACCTTTGACAGATACGTATTTCGACATCAACAGTAAGGACGTCTTCAGTGTCTCGTACTTGACTCGACTAGTCAAGTACGAGACACTGAAGATGGCCTTACTGTTGATGTGGAGATACATGTCTACAGATATGTATACATATATTTTTATACTGTGTATCATCTAAATATGCGACCCTTAACTGACGATCATTTGTCATCGCCAGATCGGTGAAAGCGTGAGATATAGGGCTTGTGCATCGATTATCCTGCGAAAAACAAACTGATACAGTTGACCAGTTACGAATCCAGAGTGGGACAATAAACCGACGAAAACGGTTGTCGAAAAAGCCTAATCTGACTACAATAATTAGGAATGATTTTTATTCTCATTATGGAAACTTGTAGTTGCCTCAATTATGCTTCCATTACATACTATATGATGGATAAGCATCTGCTCTTCATCCTACCCATTTTGAAGAAACTATCACGTGCTGAAAAATAAATAACGAAAACAACCTACTCGAACAATTACATCTCCGTCAGTGAGCTGATATTAAAAAAAACTTTCCTTCGGGGGTGTCTTCACCTTCGAACCGGAATACCTACGATCCAGATCCAGTTCCACACCAGGCATGCATCTAATGCCACCGACCGATTTCGCTCATCCATTGATCGATCCTCGTTCTATTAGATTGCTACATTTTAGACACCCGAAGATAATCCTTTACATACCGCACACCAGCCACCAATTCAGGCAACGCAACTTGTTATTTCAGCTTTCACAAGCGGCAGCCCTCGGATCCATCCCACGGGGCCAGAGGACTGCTAATCTGACAGCATAATAAAATTACATCACAAACGACGATAGAGACGGCTCACGACTTCGGTCTTGGTCCGGAGCACATTCGCACACCCCGAGGACAGATAATCTCGATTTGCTCATCCGTGACACTGCCGTCGTCGTCGCCGCCGCCGCGCCGTTCATCGGGACCTACACGTTGTTGGATGGGTTTTTAATTGATTCCCTCGCTTTTCTCCGCTTTGCCGTTTTTTTTCTCGATCCGATCGATTGGCGTTGTTTGCGGGATGGTCTTTTTCAGAGGAGTTTGTGAAGAAAAAAATGATTCAATTACTTTCTTTCAAACACAAGAATGAAAAGAAACAAATTTTACACCACATTTATTTGGCAAGGTTCGGGCTGGAGTAAGCGAGGCTTGGCTGCTGGGTGGTAATCCCTTTTCGGAGATGTCTTTCTTTACACACGGGTTCGAAGGATCTGCAAAAGACTGTCGATTGCGGAGTAAAAAAAAGGACGTGAGAATTACGAAACATGAAAGGAGCGATTAGAAGCGTGTAATGTGCTCGTAAATGGTCTTTTTGTTCAGTGGTATGAAAGCCACTCTGAAAAGTTTGCAAACTTTGCGGTGGTCTGTTTTCAAGACTCGAAGTAAGAACCTATTCTACGTAGATCATCTCAAGTTTTATAAGGAATCTGTATTGAAATTATTCACCATAGTTTATCGTCATGTACATACTTACATGATGGGCTACAGCTCCTTCTCGATGAGCCTACGCCGGATAGAGCATCCTCATCCATTGGACTCGATCCTGAGTCGCCCTGAACGTTGAGCGCCCTCAGATTCTCTCCAATTGCGAAAAGTCATTGTTACGACGCCGCATTAACAGCCCTGGTTGCATGACAGCTCGCGCCTAGTAGTAGCAGGGCCGCATTTACGGGGGGGCCGGGGGGGCCGTGGCCTCGGGCCCCCACAAATCTTATGTACCAAAACCAACCTTTTTTGTACATTTTGGGGCCCCCACATACCGTCGGCCCCGGAGCCCCCTTCCGACTAAATCCCGAGCAAAGCTTGAGAGCAAAACGATAACTCGTTTTGATGTTGTGGAATCGCCGAATATGATTACTTAATTTGATATCTTTTTGGTCGTTTTAACGGTTAAAATAACAAAATGTATAGCAGAAAAATCTTACTGTGACATCAAATCGAAAACTATTTCTGCTATCGATGAGAGCAAATCAAAAACTAAATTTGATATTGGTTCCGATAACAAAATAAGTACACAGGTTGATGTCAGATCATACAATTTAGAAATCTACAGCAAAATGAGATCAAAATATGTAATCAATCATCATGATTTATATTTGAAAACAAATTATGATTTCAATTTGATGTCGAAATCAAAATGTGTTTTCTATATGCTCTCATTATGTTTTCAGACTTTGCTCGGGATCCGGCCCTGAGTAGTAGTGTAAGAGATGATAAGAGAGAAGATATGATAGTAGTGGTAGATAAGAGAAGAAATGATAATAAAAACAAAAACATAAAATTCATTAGCAAGATCTGTTGCGCCATTGCAAATTTATTGAAAATACTGATAAAATTGAATTACAGTAGAATAAGTTAAATAAAATTCTCGCTAAATTGAGTGCAAGTAACGTAGTGTGCCAGGCATCGTTAAACCATAAATCCCCTATTTGTGAAATCTGGATACTACGAGTACGGAAATTTAGTTAAATCGCCGCTTCGAGTTCAAAACTGCTAAACGATCCGTTGAACCACATTAAGGTAGCGGGGCCATTGTTTCGGCACCTTGAAAATAGAGGAACGGGAGCAAGTTTGTTGGAAGCTAGGCGAAGACCAGTTTATTTTTGAGCATTGCTGAAAACAAATCAGCTGCTTCGGAAAAACTTGGTTTCCCTATCGGGAACAAACTGAAAAATAAACTGGTTTCTCCCACTGTATCAATGCTCCTCGATTCCTTATATTTGGGTGTTCAAGTATGGTTCAACTACTCTACTTTTGCTAGCGGCTTTTCCGTGGAACTGGATCGACTTTACTTTGACTGCGAATCCACCTGATTGGTAGCCGAAATCACTCCGAACTGGGATTTTGATTTTCAACCGAGTTGGATTTATTATCACAACTGACCACAACAACCTTTTCCTGCTGATCGTAAACGATTTAAAAATACAATTTGATTCCACGAGAACTATTTTCGATTTGCTATCTAATTAATTGTGAATTCACATTCCAAAGCGATGGCGAACTTTGTTTATTATTTTTTCTTTCTCCTGTTTACTTCCTACACTATCTACCACCACCGTAATAATTCTCTCTGTTGGGGAACAAACTCAAAAATAAACTGAAATAAATAGTGTTCAGTGAGTTTGTAGTGCCTGCAACATGCAATCCGGTTCCGAATCCGTGAAGGACAAAACGGTCCTAAATCTCACGGAAACGCCATGCGAAATATGTGGCCCGTCAACGCATGATGAGGAAATGGTAGGGTGTGACGGTTGTTCGGGATGGTTTCATTCTCGTTGCGTGGGTATTGTCGAGGGCAATTTGCCGAAAAAGTGGTTTTGCCCCAGCGACGCCTGTCAGGAGATGGCCAAGGAGTCCCAGAAAAAGAAGACCGCCAAGAAGCATCAGACCCCTAGCCAGAGAGAAGCCGATGAACCCGCAAATCCAGCAAGAATGCTTATTTAGCCGTCTCTAGTGTGGAAGCAAAGGTACGTGCGCTGGAAGAGCGACAGAAGCGGCAGATGGAGGAGTTGGAGGTGGAGATGCAGCTGCGGAAGAAGGAGATGCAGCGTGCTCTAGAGCGAAAGAAGATGGAAATGGAGTTGCAAATGTGTGCCGAAGAAGAAGAAGAAGAGCAGAGGGCCTGGCAAGCCGAGATGCTTCAGAAGAAGAAGGAGCAAATGGATAAAATGAAAGGACATTCGAGAGGAAAATGGCGGCCATGGACAAGGAGATGGCGGATCTTTCAACTTCCAAGGTGCCCAAGCCGTCGTCGAAATATGTTGGTGACGATCTACGAACGGGAATTTCCAGCAAAATTCAACAAAACGTGTTGAAGCTGACCCAGAAGAACGTCAAGATGCTGGCAGAAGACGACGAAGACACCGAAGAGGAGGAAGAGGATGCCGATGAGGAAGAAGAAGTGGAATCATCGAGCCGGAGCCGGATTCGCGGAAGATTAGGAAGCGGGTGGTGAAAGAATGCCACGAAGGGATAGGACAACAGCAGACCGGACCGACAAAGGCCCAGCTGGCCGCGAGAAAGGGGCTGACATATAAGCTCCCAAAGTTCTCGGGAAAACCAGCGCAGTGGCCATTGTTCTACGCGGCCTACAAAGCGTCCAACGATGCCTGTGGCTATATGAACCACGAAAACCTGATGAGGTTGCAGGAAGCGCTTGAAGGTGACGCACTCGAGTTAGTGTCGGGCCAGCTACTACTACCGGAGTCGATCCCGAGGGTCCTAGAGAAGTTGCGTCGACATTATGGTCGCCCGGAGCAACTGCTCGAGAGTTTGCTGGATAAGGTCAACAGGTTGGACCCCCCTAAGCCGGACAACCTCCGGAGCTTTGTCCCTTTTGGGAATACTGTGGAACAGCTATGCGGCCATCTTGAGGCAGCCGATCTGCGGCAGCACCTCGTGAATCCACTGCTAATTAAATCGTTGGTTGCTAAGCTGCCGGATCGGGAAAAGCGCGAGTGGGTCCACTATCGGAGGACCCGAGGAGAGACGACGCTGCGAACGCTGACGGATTTCCTGATGGACATCGTAGCGGATGCCTGCGAAGCCAACGTAGACGTGGAGTTCAAGCCATCGCATCCTCTAAAAGGAGTTCCCCATGCCGGGAAAAGAAGGTCTAAGGAAAGGGGAGGTCTGTATCTCCACAGCGAAGCCAGCAGTTCCAATGTGACCGCAAACGAGAGACTTCTGAGACCGTACAACTACTGTCGCGGAACGAGCCATCGGCTGCGACACTGCGCGGAGTTCAAGAAGTTGCGGTACACCGAACGCCTGAAGCTGGTAAACCGCGAAAAGCTGTGTCACGTGTCTCAACGAACACGGAGGCCAGTGCAAGTTCAAGATCCGCTGCAACATCGGCGAATGCAGGGAGTTGCACCATCCTGATGCACCCAGTCGGAAACGTGGCCGGGATGAGTGCGCATATCCGGACAAACTGCACGGTCGAGTTCCGCATTATTCCGGTACAACTTTACTGCGGGGGGAAGTCTGCTACTGTGTTACCGTTGAGATATTTTATCCCGAGTCTGCCAGTCGGTACAAATAAAAATCGATTATCGATGATAGTTAAAAAAAATGATAGCTGCATAAAAAGAAACCGAATAGATTGTATGTACAGGAGAAGAAATTGTAAAACCTAAAAATGTTAAAATTATTTATTATTAGCATGCACACTTTAAAAGTTATCTGAATGTAGAATTAATTAAATTCAAATGTAATTAGCAACAAAATTTGTAAAAACACACATAGCGCACACCCCTCGCACGCACTGCCGAATAGCAAAACGGACTGCCATATGCAAATTAATGGACTGCCACAAATGAAAGAGGATTTTAGAACAGACGTATGTACGAAAAGAAAGAGCTACTAGGGTCGGAGAGAACTATATTGGTTTCATGCAGGCTTTTCCAATCCACCTCTCGAACCGGATGGTTCTAATTGGAAGGTATCAAAGTTACAACCAAGTGTTTTAAAACAAGTTGTCCAAGTTCTTACCGAGTGTCTCTTTCGGTTGCGCATTGAATGCGAAGATTTCGATTTGGTGTCGGTGAACAATTTCACTAATCGAATCAGGTAGGATTGCATGCACCATTGACCCACAAAGTAGCCTCCTAACCTCACATTCTGTACCCGCCAACCACGCTGTTAGGACCCAAAAGTATCGGATAGAGTCCGGGAAAACGTCCAACGCCCGGCAAAGCCGGTCCCTAGCAGTCATCCAGACCGTCGGGCTATCGAGCAGCGGCCACCTTGGCCCAGGAATTCAGAATACGCTCGCCAGTCATCCAGACCGTCGGGCTATCGAGCAGCGGCCACCTTGGCCCAGGAATTCGGAATACGCTCGCCAGTCATCCAGACCGTCGGGCTATCGAGCAGCGGCCACCTTGGCCCAGGAATTCGGAATACGCTAAATACTGGAAAAGGCGCCCAGATCCCCCCTCTCTTCTAGCATCAAAAACCAAGTCACCACCGTTGTACGCTGCCAACATCTACCACCTACCACTGTGACAATCCTCGTGTCGGCAGCTACCCCAGACCCTCGATACGGTTGCTCGTCGTGCGGAGAACTACGATTGTCAGAAAGTCCAAGCCACTATCATCCTAAACAATAGCTCACCACGAGGCAATTCGGCAGTCCATGGCAGCAGTGCGTAGCCGGCCGGCCCAACACCAACACCCACACCTACACAAAAGTTTTATACCCGTAAGTTTAATAAATACTAAAAACCACAATTATAGTGTATAAGAAGCTATTACAACTGAAAGAACTCTTGAAAAGTGCAGGAGCCGACCCTGAGAGCAGTACAGCCCTAGCTCTGACTAGCCGGTGGCCAGGGGTTCAACAGGGGTCCGTCTGACCCCTTAGTAACAACTGTATTGGAGATTCTGGTCGAAGGTGCTTCCGTTACTCTGGTGGAGAAAAAGCTCGCCGATCGCCTGGGCGCGGTTGGAGTAAAAGAGCGGCTGACCATTAGATGGACCGGAAATGTCTCGAGAGTGGAAGATACGCGGAGGATGAATCTGTGGGCGTCGGGCACCAGTACCAGTGCGGGCGGCAAGATGTTACTGCATATCGTCCACATGGTTGGAAAGCTGATGCTGCCATATCAGAAATTAGTCAGCGAAGAACTTGTTGCACAGTACGAGCACATGCGTGGGTTCCCGATAGAGTCGTATGACGAACAGCCGTAGTTGCTTATTGTAGCGAACAACATCCAATCATTTACTCCCTTGGAGGCGAAGGTGGGCAACTCAATGGAACCGATCGCGGCTCGAACCAAACTCGGTTGGACAGTGTATGGACCAAGACAATCCACCACGGTTACCATCAGCATATCACCAACGACGACCTACACGAGTTGCTCAAAAGCCACTACGCGTTGGAAGAATCGGTGGTGGCGATACCGCAAGAAACAGCCGAAGAGGGACGTGCTCAAGAAATATTGTAGCATACAACGAGACGATTCGGAGATCGCTTCGAAACTAGGTTGTTGTGGAAGAATGATTATCCACGGTTCCCGGACAGCTTCCCAATGGCCCGGCGAAGATTGAAGCAGCTGGAGAACAAACTCGGCAAAAATCCAGTGCTGCATGAGAACGTTTGCCGACAAATAGAGGAGTACCAGCAGAAAGGGTACGCACATGTCGCCACTGCCGAAGAACTGGCAGGTACCCCTTCCGATCAGACCTGGTATCTTCCTCTCAACATCGTTCAGAACCCGAAGAAGCCAGGAAAGATCCGTCTCGTTTGAGACGCTGCAGTGACGGTGAGAGGTGTTAGTCTTAACTCTCAGTTGTTGTCAGGACCGGATATGCTCGTTCCACTGGTCAAAGTCCTCTCCGGTTTCCGCGAATGGTGGATTGCTTTCGGTGGCGACTTGAAGGAGATGTTCCACCAACTACAGATTCGCCCCGAGGATAAGCAGAAGCAGCGGTTTATCTTCCGGAAATCTCTGGAAAAACAACCCAGCGTTTACGTCATGGACGTAGCGACATTCGGGTCGACAAGTTCCCCATGCTCGGTGCAGTTCGGGGAAAACCGGAACGCGGAGGAGTTTACTGCACAATATCCGGAGGCATCGGCGGCGATTATCCACCGTCATTACGTCGACGACTATTTCGACAGCGTCGACAATGTGGAAGGGGCCATTAAGCTGGCGAAGGACGTTAGATTAGTCCACCTTAGTAGGATCCGAGATCCGGAACTGGGTGTCGCATTCGCCAACGTTTTTACGGAGTATAGGGGAGGAAAAGCCGGCCGAGCCGGTACACTTCTGCCGTGACAAGCAAACGCTGAAGGAAAGGGTTTTGGGAGTAATTTGGGACCCTAAAGCGGATGAGTTTTCGTTGTCGAATGCATCGGGAAGAGTTGCAGCCGTACCTCCTGGAGGGAAAGCGACCGACAAAACGACTTGTCGCAAGCTGTGTGATGGGTTTTTTTTTTATCCGCTTGGGTTGCTGTCATCATCCACGGCAAAATTATCATCCAGCATCTCTGGCGTTCCAATTGTGGATGGGATAACGAAATCCACGAAAAATCTTGGACGTTGTGGCAGCGGTGGATAAATTTGTTGCCGGAGGTCGAAACTATCTGGATTCCTCGCTGTCATCTCGGAGGTGCCAAGTCCGCCGAAGTCGATTCACTGGAGGTCCACATCTTCACCGATACCAGCGAACACGCATACGGCTGCGTAGCCTATTTGCGAGCGATAATTGAGGGTGAGGTCCACTGCAGCCTGATGATGTCCCGGGCCAAGGTGGCCCCGATAAAGCGGCAGTCGATTCCCCGTTTGGAGCTGATGGGTGCCGTTCTGGGGGCGCGAATGAGCCAGACAATTCTGAGCACGCACTCGTACCAGATCGCCCGCACAGTTATCTGGACGGATTCCCGCACCGTATGTAGTTGGCTCAACTCGGGTCAACGTCGCTACAAACAATTCGTTGCATTTCGAGTCGGCGAGATTCAGGAGCTGACGAAGGTTGCGGACTGGCGATGGATTCCGACCAAGCTGAACATCACAGACGTGCTGACGAAGTGGGGTCAAGGTACGCCGTTACAAAGTGATGGAGACGGGTTTTGCGGACCCTCGTTCCTATATCGGCCGCAAGAACTGTGGCCAACTATTCCACGGGACGATCAACGTCGAACCAATATCCGGCTGGGCGAAGCTGCTGCGAGTGACAGCGACCGTGGTACGCTTCATCGCCAACTGTCGGCGAAAGATACGAGGGGAGCCGGTATTTACTGCACAGGCTACAGCAAAGCAGCAGCAGCAGCTGATGAAAACGATGGCGGCAAACTACGAATCTGTCAAAGCGCCTCTTCGGCGCGAAGAGCTCCAGCAGGCGGAGACGATTTTGTGGCGGCAGGCTCAGTTTCCGGGCGAGATGGGCATGCTGACCAACAATTTAAAACAACGGCCGGGAGCGCGGATGGAAACCATCAAGAAAAGTAGCCAAATCTACAAAAGCTCACCGACATTAGACGACGAAGGAGTATTGCGCATGGATGGGAGGCTGGAAAATTGCGCGGAATGTTCCTTCGCAGTTCTCACCTGTTTGGCTGTACGTGCGGTGCACTTAGAGGTTGTGCACAGTCTCACAACCGAGTGGTGTCGGATGGCCATCACTCGTTTCCGGAGCAAGTTTGGCAAGCCAAGCCAGATCTTTTCTGATAACGCCACTTGCTTTCGCGGAGCCAATAACGAGATGGTGAAGATGGACGTCATCAATCGGGAATGTGCAGAGATCGTGGGGAGCTCATCTACTGCGTGGCATTTCATTCCGCCGGGTACCCCACACATGGGAGGTGTCTGTGAGCGGATGGTGCGGTCGGTGAAAGAGGCGATGCGAGCGCTCGATGACGGGAGAAAGCTCAACGATGAGATCTTGGCGACCACTTTGGCGGAAGCGGTGGACATGATCAACACGCGTCCGTTGACCTACTTGCCGCAAGACTCTGGCGAAGCAGAAGCACTGACGCCGAACCATTTTCTACGGGGAACGATGTCAGGTACTGACTTGGAGGTGGAGAAGTTTTCCACGGGTTCTGCCGAAGCCTTGCGGAACGTTTACAAGCGGTCCCAGCTTCTGGCAGACAAAATGTGGGAGAGATGGTGCCGGGAGTATCTTCCGACGATCAACCAGCGGTCGAAATGGTTCGACGAACAGAAGCCGATCGACGAGGGCGACCTGGTATTCGTGGTCGACGGGAAGAACCGGAAGTCCTGGAGACGAGGCATTGTGGTGGCGGTGATGAACGGACGGACAAATTCGAATGGCGGATGTGAGAACTGTGGACGGCAGGGTTCAAAGACGAAGTGTGGTGAATCTAGCGGCCTTGGAGATTCGGTAAATCCGGAGAGACCGGATGTTACGGGCTGGGGTGTTACGACGCCGCATTAACAGCCCTGGTTGCAGCATAACGGGCAACATGACAGCTCGCGCCTAGTAGTAGTGTAAGAGATGAGAAGAGAGAAGATATGATAGTAGTGGTAGATAAGAGAAGAAATGATAATAAAAACAAAAACATAAAATTCATTAGCAAGATCTGTTGCGCCATTGCAAATTTATTGAAAATACTGATAAAATTGAATTACAGTAGAATAAGTTAAACAAAATTCTCGCTAAATTGAGTGCAAGTAACGTAGCGTGCCAGGCATCGTTAAACCATAAATCCCCTATTTGTGAAATCTAGATACTACGAGTACGGAAATTTAGTTAAATCTCCGCTTCGAGTTCAAAACTGTTAAATGATCCGTTGAACCACATTAAGGTAGCGGGGCCATTGTTTCGGAACCTTGAAAATAGAGGAACGGGAGCAAGTTTGTTGGAAGCAAGGCGAAGACCAGTTTATTTTTGAGCATTGCTGAAAACAAATCAGCTGCTTCGGAAAAACTTGGTTTCCCTATCGGGAACAGCCATCGTGAACGCAGTCTTCCATGAAGCCTACAGCCTCTTCCGGGTTAAGAAAATTATTTTGAGCTTTTTAGTGAAATGTCTTCACTTGTCATAAGACGAGTTTACACAATCTCATTTAATTCCACCACTTAATTGTACCTTGACAGATACGTATTTCGACCTCAACAGTAAGGACGTCTTCAGTGTCTCGTACTTGACTCGACTACGACTACGGATACGTTTCTGTCAAGGTACAATTAAGTGGTGGAATTAAATGGGATTGTACAAACTCGTCTTATGACAAGCTCTTCCGGGTGTTTACTGACGCTCTTTGGGCCTAAAAATAACGTGTCCAGCCCACCGTAGTCTGCCGTGTTGTAGAATCTTAACAATACCCAGCCCTTTATACACCTGATATTACTCGTAATTTATGCGACGACGCCAGATGCCATTCTCCTGCTCACCGCCGCGTCTTATCCGCAGCTCCAGTATACAGGCCAAATTTCGTTTTCGTTCGACTACAGAACTTAAGCTGGTTACAAAATCCGCAATAAGCCCTATTCGCAAATGCAATACGCTTTTTCATCTCGCGGTTAACATCATTATCGCACGTCACTAGAATTCATAGGTACTACAAATTCTTCTCTACATCTACAACTCCCGAAAATATCGAAATTGATGAATTCCAACCGCGTAAAGAAAACCTCAGTGAACTACATTTAAACAGAATCCATATTTTTCTCATTTTTTCAAAGTAGGTTGTATCTGGTAAAACTAGAAATTTCTGGAAAATAGTCCGCCCAGATTGAAAAAAAATCAGTTCATATATCTATGAGCTCTGCATGTGAGAAAAGTGTCACAAAAATCTGCCCAATAAAAAACCGGTAATAAAAACAAATCCCCAAAAGCAAGTAGCTTGAAAAGATCCTGAAAGAAATCCAGAGACGCATTGATAAATCAAGTTGGTCTTAACTCTACAGAACACATCAATCAAATAATGTTCATTGGCGCACAAAAGTTACCATCTACAAAGCGCTGATTTTTCCCGGAAACAAAAATCCTCAATCATGCCACAAACGTTCCGTCATTACGCAGCACGTCACCCAATAAATCCGTCACTCATCTCCCAATTAACACTAATTCCAAACGATTTCCGTCGACAAAACATCAATCTCTATGATCTAACACCAACTGACTGGAGTCACGCGGACGTTTGATCGTCATCATCATCATCGCTTCCATAATCGCTTCCCGTCCATGCATCTGGTCGCGATCCGGCGGACACCGACAAATAGCTTTCCTTAATTTTTGGGAAAACGCGCGCGCCCCAAAGACAAACGCACCTAAATGGACTTCCTCGATTTTCGATCATTGTTTCTGTAATAAAAAACAACATCTCCCCGCTGCGCTGTAAGCAAAGAATAACAAATTCAATCCTACTCCACTTCCCGGTTGCTTTCCTCCATTTTTTTTTCGCTCTTGATTCACCGTTCACCGACAATTTGAAGTAAATCAATCATAAAAAAGTACATCCTCTGCCCACTAAGGGGCCGTCTGAACGCACTGCTGATTCTGACAAGCGCGGGTGGGAGGCATAAATTGGCAGGGACCAGTGGAAGTGGCCGAAAATTCCGAGAACTTCCGGTGCGCTGCGGCCATCCGTCGAGTCCAGCATAGTAAATCATGATTTTGGTACGCCAGGTTTCCTCCTTCGGCGGATCTGCGGACCCAAAAATGCGGGAACACCCTCACTAATTCACCTAACTGGAGAAGTAAGTCTTCTTGTTAAATGTTTTCATTCTTGCTTAGTTATTTAATTTCTTTATATTGTTATTGTCGTACTTGCTTGTTGCTCAGCAAAAGTTTCAAATCTGCTAATATTTAGTCGCTGCCCGAAATTTCTGAATTTTATTTTGCTGAGCTGTACATATTTTGCATATTAAGGATTGCCATACCTTTCCGATCCAGGTGCAAAGCAACTTCCTAAACTGGATCACAAAAACTGGAAACAACCATTTGCTGAATGTTTAGATTTCGGCCGGCGTGAGATATCGATAAATGCGTTTGCCTCACCCAGCAGATTCCATACCAACTGTTTAGTGGCATTAGCGTCCACGGATCGATGGACGGCCACGCCGTGGCAAATGGTGAAAAAGTGAAAGTGTATTTTCAAGATATTAAGGCAATTTCCGGACGCATTAGATGTACTTTTCCCTCCCCTTGCCTCAACTCGCCAGCGCACGTGGCGACCAGCTCCACGGTCGGTGGTGGCAGCGTTAAATTTTGATATTGCATTACGCAGGGGAGCCCTTGTTATCCGATCCGCGTAGAACACCGTAGACCGTAGTCATCATCGTCAAGATAGTCGTAGTCAAATGTTCGACGACGACAACGACGACGTCCGATCTTGGAAGACGGAAAGACTCCGCGCTGCTCTAATGGAGTGTGAACTTATTTATAGACTGCGTGGTGCTACAGCTCGGCTGGTCGCTGCTGACGGGTGTGGAGTTTCCTTCGTAGGATTTCGAAAGTTTGGAAACGGAAGAGTTGCTGATTTCTAGCAGATGCTGTTGGAATTACTGAATCATGTAAGGTATTTTTATTTCCTTCGATCAAAATGTACAAAATTTACATGAGCTTGCATAAATCATATTTTGCTGACATATGATCAATAATAATAATGTATTTAAAATTAGGAAATCCCTGAAAGACGCAAATTTTAACTTCTAAGGACGGAAATACACGGTATACCAGAAACATTGCCACTTTTCGAACTTTTTGCGATATGTTTTTTTTGTAAATTGCACAATTTTTTTCTCGCTTAAATCAATAACGGTTGTCCATTTTCGTGGTATCTTCAGCAAAAACAAAATAATTCTTAGCGAAACATATTCCAATGGATATGAAATGGATTTTGGTAGGATTTGGATTGTATTACAATTGGAATTGATTTGAATTCGGATCGGATTGGATTAGGATTGTCTTGTCTTGTCTGTATTAGATTAGATTTGGTTCACGTTTGGTTTGGATTTGTATTGGGTATTGATTAGATATGAATTGAATCTATATTGAATTGGATTTGGATTAAATTGCAATTGAATTTGGATTAAATTTGTATTGGATTGAGATTGTATTTTTAATGGATATGGGTTAGAATTGGATTGTATTTCGATTGGAGTTGGATTGGATGTAGATTGAATTTGAATTGAATTTGTATTTAATTTGGATTCGATTTGGATTAAATTTGAATTGGATTTCAATTGGATTTGGATTGGATTTGGATTTGATTTGGACTTGGATTGGATTGGATTAGGAATAGATTTGAATTTGGATTGGATTTGGATTGGATTGGGTTTGGATTGAATTTGGATTAGATTTGGATTGAATTTGGTTTGGATTTGGATTGGATTTGAATTGGATTTCAATTGGATTTGGATTGGATTTGGATTGGATTTGGATTGGTTTCGGATTGGATTTGGATTGGATTTGGATTGGATTTGGATTGGATTTGGATTGAATTTGGATTGGATTTGGATTGGATTTGGATTGGATTTGGATTGGATTTGGATTGGATTTGGATTGGATTTGGATTGGTTTGGTTGGTTTGGTTGGTTTGGGATTGGTTTGGATTGGTTTGGATTGGTTTGGATTGGTTTGGTTGGTTTGGTTGGTTTGGATTGGTTTGGATTGGTTTGGATTGGTTTGGATTGGTTTGGATTGGTTTGGATTGGTTTGGATTGGTTTGGATTGGATTTGGTTGGTTTGGATTGGTTTGGATTGGTTTGGATTGGATTTGGTTGGTTTGGTTGGTTTGGATTGGTTTGGATTGGTTTGGTTGGTTTGGATTGGTTTGGATTGGTTTGGATTGGTTTGGATTGGTTTGGTTGGTTTGGATTGGTTTGGATTGGTTTGGATTGGTTTGGATTGGTTTGGATTGGTTTGGATTGGTTTGGTTGGTTTGGATTGGTTGGATTGGGTTGGTTGGTTTGGATTGGTTTGGATTCGATTTGGATTAAATTTGGTTGGTTTCAGTTGGTTTGAATTGGTTTGGTTTGATTTGGACTTGGATTGGATTGGATTGGTTGGATTTGGTTTGGATTGGTTTGGATTGGATTGGGTTTGGATTGGTTTGGATTAGATTTGGATTGGTTTGGTTTGGTTTGGATTGGTTTGGTTGGTTTCAATTGGTTTGTATTGGTTTGGATTGGTTTGGATTGGTTTGGATTGGTTTCGGATTGGTTTGGATTGGTTTGGATTAGATTTGGATTGGTTTGGATTGGTTTGGATTGGTTTGGATTGGTTTGGATTGGTTTGGTTGGTTTGGATTGGTTTGGATTGGTTTGGATTGGTTTGGTTGGTTTGGTTGGTTTGGATTGGTTTGGATTGGTTTGGATTGGTTTGGATTGGTTTGGTTGGTTTGGTTGGTTTGGATTGGTTTGGATTGGTTTGGATTGGTTTGGTTGGTTTGGATTGGTTTGGTTGGTTTGGATTGGTTTGGATTGGTTTGGTTGGTTTGGATTGGTTTGGATTGGTTTGGATTGGTTTGGATTGGTTTGGATTGGTTTGGATTGGTTTGGATTGGTTTGGATTGGTTTGGATTGGTTTGGATTGGTTTGGTTGGTTTGGATTGGTTTGGTTGGTTTGGATTGGTTTGGATTGGTTTGGATTGGTTTGGTTGGTTTGGATTGGTTTGGATTGGTTTGGATTGGTTTGGATTGGTTTGGATTGGTTTGGTTGGTTTGGATTGGTTTGGTTGGTTTGGATTGGTTTGGTTGGTTTGGATTGGTTTGGATTGGTTTGGTTGGTTTGGATTGGTTTGGATTGGTTTGGATTGGTTTGGATTGGTTTGGATTGGTTTGGATTGGTTTGGTTGGTTTGGATTGGTTTGGATTGGTTTGGTTGGTTTGGATTGGTTTGGATTGGTTTGGTTGGTTTGGATTGGTTTGGTTGGTTTGGATTGGTTTGGATTGGTTTGGATTGGTTTGGATTGGTTTGGTTGGTTTGGATTGGTTTGGATTGGTTTGGTTGGTTTGGATTGGTTTGGATTGGTTTGGATTGGTTTGGATTGGTTTGGTTGGTTCGGATTGGATGCGGATTGGTTTGGATTGGATGCGGATTGGTTTGGATTAGATTTGGATTGGTTTGGATTGGTTTTGGATTGGTTTGGATTGGTTTGGATTGGTTTGGTTGGTTCGGATTGGTTTGGATTGGTTTGGATTGGTTTGGATTGGTTCGGATTGGATGCGGATTGGTTTGGATTAGATGCGGTTGGTTTGGATTGGATTTGGATTGGTTTGGATTGGTTTGGATTGGTTTGGATTGGTTTGGATTGGTTTGGATTGGTTTGGATTGGTTTGGATTGGTTTGGTTGGTTTGGATTGGTTTGGTTGGTTTGGATTGGTTTGGTTGGTTTGGATTGGTTTGGATTGGTTTGGATTGGTTTGGATTGGTTTGGATTGGTTTGGATTGGTTTGGATTGGTTTGGATTGGTTTGGATTGGTTTGGATTGGTTTGGATTGGTTTGGATTGGTTTGGTTGGTTTGGATTGGTTTGGATTGGTTTGGTTGGTTTGGTTGGTTTGGATTGGTTTGGATTGGTTTGGATTGGTTTGGATTGGTTTGGTTGGTTTGGATTGGTTTGGATTGGTTTGGATTGGTTTGGATTGGTTTGGATTGGTTTGGATTGGTTTGGTTGGTTTGGATTGGTTTGGTTGGTTTGGATTGGTTTGGATTAGTTTGGATTGGTTTGGATTGGTTTGGATTGGTTTGGATTGGTTTGGATTGGATTTGGATTGGTTTGGTTGGTTCGGATTGGTTTGGATTGGTTTGGTTGGTTTGGATTGGTTCGGATTGGATGCGGATTGGTTTTGGATTGGATGCGGTTGGATTAGTTTGGATTGGTTTGGATTGGTTTGGATTGGTTTGGATTGGTTTGGATTGGTTTGGATTGGTTTGGATTGGTTTGGTTGGTTTGGATTGGTTTGGTTGGTTTGGATTGGATTGGTTGGCTTTGGATTGGTTTGGATTGGTTTGGATTGGTTCGGTTGGTTTGGATTGGTTTGGATTGGTTTGGTTGGTTTGGATTGGTTTGGTTGGTTTGGATTGGTTTGGTTGGTTTGGATTGGTTTGGATTGGTTTGGTTGGTTTGGATTGGTTTGGATTGGTTTGGATTGGTTTGGTTGGTTTGGTTGGTTTGGATTGGTTTGGATTGGTTTGGATTGGTTTGGATTGGTTTGGATTGGTTTGGATTGGTTTGGTTGGTTTGGATTGGTTTGGTTGGTTTGGATTGGTTTGGTTGGTTTGGATTGGTTTGGATTGGTTTGGATTGGTTTGGTTGGTTTGGTTGGTTTGGATTGGTTTGGATTGGTTTGGATTGGTTTGGTTGGTTTGGATTGGTTTGGTTTGGTTTGCGTTGGTTTGGATTTGGTTTGGTTTGGATTGGTTTGGTTTGGATTGGATTGGTTTGGATTGGTTTGGATTGGTTTGGATTGGTTTGGATTGGTTTGGATTGGTTTGGATTGGTTTGGATTGGTTTGGATTGGATTTGGTTGGTTTGGATTGGTTTGGTTTGGTTGGTTTGGATTGGATTGGGTTTGGATTGGTTTGGATTGGTTTGGATTGGTTTGGTTTGGTTTGGTTGGTTTGGTTGGTTCAGTTGGTTTGGATTGGTTTGGATTGGTTTGGATTGGTTTCGGATTGGTTTGGATTGGTTTGGATTAGTTTGGATTGGTTTGGATTGGTTTGGATTGGTTTGGTTGGTTTGGTTGGTTTGGATTGGTTTGGATTGGTTTGGATTGGTTTGGATTGGTTTGGATTGGTTTGGTTGGTTTGGATTGGTTTGGTTGGTTTGGATTGGTTCAATTGGTTTGGATTGGTTTGGATTGGTTTGGATTGGTTTCGGATTGGTTTGGATTGGTTTGGATTGGATTTGGTTGGTTTGGATTGGTTTGGATTGGTTTGGTTGGTTTGGATTGGTTTGGTTGGTTTGGTTGGTTTGGTTGGTTTGGATTGGTTTGGATTGGTTTGGATTGGTTTGGTTGGTTTGGATTGGTTTGGATTGGTTTGGTTGGTTTGGTTGGTTTGGATTGGTTTGGATTGGTTTGGTTGGTTTGGTTGGTTTGGTTGGTTTGGATTGGTTTGGATTGGTTTGGTTGGTTTGGATTGGTTTGGTTGGTTTGGATTGGTTTGGATTGGTTTGGATTGGTTTGGATTGGTTTGGATTGGTTTGGATTGGTTTGGATTGGTTTGGATTGGTTTGGTTGGTTTGGTTGGTTTGGTTGGTTTGGATTGGTTTGGATTGGTTTGGTTGGTTTGGTTGGTTTGGATTGGTTTGGTTGGTTTGGATTGGTTTGGATTGGTTTGGATTGGTTTGGTTGGTTTGGTTGGGTTGGTTGGTTTGGTTGGTTTGGTTCGGTTTGGATTGGTTTGGTTGGTTTGGTTGGTTTGGATTGGTTTGGTTTGATTTGGACTTGGATTGGATTGGATTGGGGAATGGTTTGGTTTGGATTGGTTTGGATTGGATTGGGTTTGGATTGGTTTGGATTGGTTTGGATTGGTTTGGTTTGGTTTGGATTGGTTTGGTTGGTTTGGTTGGTTTGTATTGGTTTGGTTGGTTTGGATTGGTTTGGTTGGTTTCGGTTGGTTTGGATTGGTTTGGTTGGTTTGGATTGGTTTGGTTGGTTTGGATTGGTTTGGATTGGTTTGGTTGGTTTGGTTGGTTTGGATTGGTTTGGATTGGTTTGGATTGGTTTGGTTGGTTTGGATTGGTTTGGTTGGTTTGGATTGGTTTGGATTGGTTTGGTTGGTTTGGTTGGTTTGGTTGGTTTGGATTGGTTTGGTTGGTTTGGTTGGTTTGGATTGGTTTGGTTGGTTTGGATTGGTTTGGTTGGTTTGGTTGGTTTGGATTGGTTTGGATTGGTTTGGTTGGTTTGGATTGGTTTGGTTGGTTTGGTTGGTTTGGATTGGTTTGGTTGGTTTGGATTGGTTTGGTTGGTTTGGATTGGTTTGGTTGGTTTGGATTGGTTTGGATTGGTTTGGTTGGTTTGGTTGGTTTGGATTGGTTTGGTTGGTTTGGTTGGTTTGGATTGGTTTGGATTGGTTTGGTTGGTTTGGATTGGTTTGGTTGGTTTGGATTGGTTTGGTTGGTTTGGTTGGTTTGGATTGGTTTGGTTGGTTTGGATTGGTTTGGATTGGTTTGGTTGGTTTGGATTGGTTTGGTTGGTTTGGATTGGTTTGGTTGGTTTGGATTGGTTTGGATTGGTTTGGATTGGTTTGGTTGGTTTGGTTGGTTTGGATTGGTTTGGGATTGGTTTGGATTGGTTTGGTTGGTTTGGTTGGTTTGGATTGGTTTGGTTGGTTTGGATTGGTTTGGATTGGTTTGGTTGGTTTGGTTGGTTTGGATTGGTTTGGATTGGTTTGGATTGGTTTGGTTGGTTTGGATTGGTTTGGATTGGTTTGGATTGGTTTGGATTGGTTTGGATTGGTTTGGTTGGTTTGGTTGGTTTGGATTGGTTTGGATTGGATGCGGTTGGTTTGGATTGGATGCGGATTGGTTTGGATTAGTTTGGATTGGTTTGGATTGGTTTGGATTGGTTTGGATTGGTTTGGATTGGTTGGTTTGGATTGGTTCGGTTGGTTTGGATTGGATGCGGATTGGATGCGGATTGGATGCGGATTGGATGCGGATTGGATGCGGATTGGATGCGGATTGGATTTGGATTGGTTTGGATTAGATGCGGATTGGTTTGGATTGGATTTTGGATTGGTTTGGTTGGTTTTGGTTGGTTTGGTTAGTTTGGATTGGTTTGGTTGGTTCGGATTGGATTTGGTTGGTTTGGATTGGTTTGGATTGGATGCGGATTGGATGCGGATTGGATTTGGATTGGATGCGGATTAGTTTGGATTAGATTTGGATTGAATTTGGATTGGTTTGGATTGGTTTGGTTGGTTTGGATTGGTTTGGATTGGTTTGGATTGGTTTGGATTGGTTTGGATTGGTTTGGATTGGTTTGGATTGGTTTGGTTGGTTTGGATTGGTTTGGTTGGTTTGGATTGGTTTGGTTGGTTTGGATTAGTTTGGATTGGTTTGGATTGGTTTGGTTGGTTTGGTTGGTTTGGTTGGTTTCGGTTGGTTTGGATTGGTTTGGTTGGTTTGGTTGGTTTGGATTGGTTTGGATTGGTTTGGATTGGTTTGGATTGGTTTGGTTGGTTTGGATTGGTTTGGATTGGTTTGGTTGGTTTGGATTGGTTTGGATTGGTTTGGTTGGTTCGGTTGGATGCGGTTGGTTTGGATTAGATGCGGATTGGTTTGGATTAGTTTGGATTGGTTTGGATTGGTTTGGATTGGTTTGGATTAGATTTGGATTGGTTTGGTTGGTTCGGATTGGTTTGGTTGGTTTGGATTGGTTTGGTTGGTTCGGATTGGATGCGGTTGGTTTGGATTAGATGCGGATTGGTTTGGATTGGTTTGGTTTGTTTTGGATTGGTTTGGTTGGTTTGGATTGGTTTGGATTGGTTTGGTTGGTTTGGTTGGTTTGGTTGGTTTGGATTGGTTTGGTTGGTTTGGTTGGTTTGGATTGGTTTGGTTGGTTTGGATTGGTTTGGATTGGTTTGGTTGGTTTGGATTGGTTTGGTTGGTTTGGATTGGTTTGGATTGGTTTGGATTGGTTTGGATTGGTTTGGATTGGTTTGGTTGGTTTGGATTGGTTTGGATTGGTTTGGTTGGTTTGGATTGGTTTGGATTGGTTTGGATTGGTTTGGTTGGTTTGGATTGGTTTGGATTGGTTTGGTTGGTTTGGATTGGTTTGGATTGGTTTGGATTGGTTTGGATTGGTTTGGATTGGTTTGGATTGGTTTGGTTGGTTTGGATTGGTTTGGTTGGTTTGGATTGGTTTGGATTGGTTTGGATTGGTTTGGATTGGTTTGGTTGGTTTGGATTGGTTTGGATTGGTTTGGTTGGTTTGGATTGGTTTGGATTGGTTTGGATTGGTTTGGTTGGTTTGGATTGGTTTGGTTTGGTTTGCATTGGTTTGGTTTGGTTTGGTTGGTTTGGTTTGGTTGGATTGGTTTGGATTGGTTTGGTTGGTTTGGATTGGTTTGGTTGGTTTGGTTGGTTTGGATTGGTTTGGATTGGTTTGGTTGGTTTGGATTGGTTTGGATTGGTTTGGTTGGTTTGGTTTGGTTTGGATTGGTTTGGATTGGTTTGGATTGGTTTGGTTGGTTTGGATTGGTTTGGTTGGTTTGGATTGGTTTGGATTGGTTTGGTTGGTTTGGTTGGTTTGGATTGGTTTGGATTGGTTTGGTTGGTTTGGTTGGTTTGGATTGGTTTGGATTGGTTTGGTTGGTTTGGATTGGTTTGGTTGGTTTGGATTGGTTTGGATTGGTTTGGTTGGTTTGGATTGGTTTGGATTGGTTTGGTTGGTTTGGTTGGTTTGGTTGGTTTGGTTGGTTTGGATTGGTTGGATTGGATTAGGTTGGTTGGTTTGGATTGGATTGGTTTGGTTGGGTTTGGATTGGATTTGGATTGGTTTGGATTGGTTTGGTTTGGTTTGGATTGGTTTGGATTGGTTTGGTTGGTTTGGATTGGTTTGGATTGGTTTGGATTGGTTTGGTTGGTTTGGTTGGTTTGGATTGGTTTGGTTTGGTTTGGTTGGTTTGGTTGGTTTGGTTGGTTTGGTTGGTTTGGTTGGTTTGGATTGGTTTGGATTGGTTTGGTTGGTTTGGTTTGGTTGGTTTGGTTGGTTTGGTTGGTTTGGATTGGTTTGGTTGGTTTGGTTGGTTTGGATTGGTTTGGTTGGTTTGGTTGGTTTGGATTGGTTTGGGTTGGTTTGGATTGGTTTGGATTGGTTTGGTTGGTTTGGATTGGTTTGGTTTGGTTGGTTTGGATTGGTTTGGATTGGTTTGGATTGGTTTGGATTGGTTTGGTTGGTTTGGATTGGTTTGGATTGGTTTGGATTGGTTTGGTTGGTTTGGATTGGTTTGGATTGGTTTGGTTGGTTTTGGATTGGTTTGGATTGGTTTGGATTGGTTTGGTTGGATTCGGATTGGTTTGGTTTGGTTTGGTTCGGATTAGTTTGGATTGGTTTGGATTGGTTTGGTTTGGTTTGCGTTTGGTTTGGTTTGGTTTGGTTTGGTTTGGTTTGGTTTGGTTGGTTTGGTTTGGTTGGTTTGGATTGGTTTGGTTGGTTTGGATTGGTTTGGGTTGGTTTGGTTGGTTTGGATTGGTTTGGTTGGTTTGGATTGGTTTGGTTGGATTTGGATTGGTTTGGTTGGTTTGGTTGGTTTGGTTGGTTTGGATTGGTTTGGATTGGTTTGGATTGGTTTGGATTGGTTTGGTTGGTTTGGATTGGTTTGGTTGGTTTGGATTGGTTTGGTTGGTTTGGATTGGTTTGGTTGGTTTGGGTTGGTTTGGATTGGTTTGGTTGGTTTGGATTGGTTTGGTTGGTTTGGTTGGTTTGGATTGGTTTGGTTGGTTTGGATTGGTTTGGTTGGTTTGGTTGGTTTGGTTGGTTTGGATTGGTTTGGATTGGATTTGGATTGGTTTGGATTGGTTTGGTTGGTTTGGTTTGGATTGGTTTGGATTGGTTTGGATTGGTTTGGATTGGTTTGGATTGGTTTGGATTGGTTTGGATTGGTTTGGATTGGTTTGGATTGGTTTGGGTTGGTTTGGATTGGTTTGGATTTGGTTTGGTTGGTTTGGATTGGTTTGGATTGGTTTGGATTGGTTTGGATTGGTTTGGTTGGTTTGGGTTGGTTTGGATTGGTTTGGATTGGTTTGGTTGGTTTGGATTGGTTTGGTTGGTTTGGTTGGTTTGGATTGGTTTGGTTTGGATTGGTTTGGATTGGTTTGGTTTGGTTTGGATTTGGTTTGGATTGTGTTTGGATTGTGTTTGGTTGGTTTGGTTTGGTTGGTTTGGGATTGGTTTGGTTGGTTTGGATTGGTTTGGATTGGTTTGGATTGGTTTGGATTGGTTTGGTTGGTTTGGATTGGTTTGGTTGGTTTGGATTGGTTTGGATTGGTTTGGTTGGTTTGGTTGGTTTGGATTGGTTTGGTTGGTTTGGTTGGTTTGGTTTGGATTGGTTTGGATTGGTTTGGATTGGTTTGGATTGGTTTGGATTGGTTTGGATTGGTTTGGATTGGTTTGGATTGGTTTGGTTGGTTTGGTTGGTTTGGTTGGTTTGGATTGGTTTGGTTTGGATTGGTTTGGATTGGTTTGGGTTTGGTTTGGATTGGTTTGGATTGGTTTGGTTGGTTTGGATTGGTTTGGATTGGTTTGGTTGGTTTCGGATTGGATTTGGATTGGTTTGGGATTGGTTTGGATTGGTTTGGATTGGTTTGGTTGGTTTGGATTGGTTTGGTTTGGTTTGCGTTGGTTTGGTTTGGTTTGGTTTGGATTGGTTTGGATTGGTTTGGATTGGTTTGGATTGGTTTGGATTGGATTGGTTTGGATTGGTTTGGATTAGTTTGGATTGGTTTGGTTGGTTTGGATTGGTTTGGTTGGTTTGGATTAGATTCGGATTGAATTTGGTTTGGATTTGGATTGGATTTGGATTTGATTTGGATTTGGATTTGATTTGGATTTGGATTTGATTTGGATTTGGATTTGATTTGGATTTGGATGGGATTTGGATTGGATTTGGATTGGATTTGGATTGGATTGGATTGGTTTTGGATTAGATTTGAATTGGATTTGAATTAGATTCGGAATGAATTTGGTTTGGTTTGGTTCGGATTAGATTTGGATTAGATGTGGATTGGATTTTGATTGGATTTGGATTGGATTTGGATTGAATTTGGTTTGGATTTGGTTTGGTTGTGTTTGGATTGTGTTTGGTTGGTTTGGTTTGGATTGGTTTGGATTGGTTTGGATTGGTTTGGATTGGTTTGGATTGGTTTGGATTGGTTTGGATTGGTTTGGTTGGTTTGGATTGGTTTGGATTGGTTTGGATTGGTTTGGTTGGTTTGGATTGGTTTGGTTGGATCTGGATTGGTTTGGTTGGTTTGGTTGGTTTGGATTGGTTTGGATTGGTTTGGATTGGTTTGGATTGGTTTGGATTGGTTTGGATTGGTTTGGATTGGTTTGGTTGGTTTGGTTTGGATTGGTTTGGATTGGTTTGGGTTGGTTTGGTTGGTTTGGATTGGTTTGGTTGGTTTGGATTGGTTTGGATTGGTTTGGTTGGTTCGGATTGGTTTTGGATTAGTTTGGATTGGTTTGGATTGGTTTGGATTGGTTTGGATTGGTTTGTGTTGGTTTGGTTGGTTTGGTTTGGTTTGCGTTGGTTTGGTTTGGTTGGGTTTGGATTGGTTTGGATTGGTTTGGATTGGTTTGGTTGGTTTGGATTGGATTGGTTTGGATTGGTTTGGATTAGTTTGGTTGGTTTGGTTTGGAATGGTTTGGATTGGTTTGGATTGGATTCGGATTGGTTTGGTTTGGTTTGGATTGGTTTGGTTTGGTTTGGATTGGATTTGGATTGGATTTGATTTGGATTTGGATTTGATTTGGATTTGGATGGGATTTGGATTGGATTTGGATTAGATTTTAATTGGATTTGAATTAGATTCGGATTGAATTTGGTTTGGTTTAGTTCGGATTAGATTTGGATTAGATGTGGATTGGATTTGGATTTGATTTGGATTTGGATTGGATTTGGATTTGGATTGGATTGGATTTGGATTGGATTTGGATTGGATTTGGATTGGATTTGGATTGGATGTGGTTTGGTTGGTTTGGATTGGTTTGGATTGGTTTGGTTGGTTTGGTTGGTTTGGTTGGTTTGGATTGGTTTGGATTGGTTTGGTTGGTTTGGTTGGTTTGGATTGGTTTGGTTGGTTTGGATTGGTTTGGTTGGTTTGGTTGGTTTGGATTGGTTTGGTTGGTTTGGATTGGTTTGGTTGGTTTGGATTGGATTTGGATTGGTTTGGATTGGTTTGGTTGGTTTGGATTGGTTTGGATTGGTTTGGTTGGTTTGGTTGGTTTGGATTGGTTTGGATTGGTTTGGTTGGTTTGGTTGGTTTGGTTGGTTGGATTGGTTTGGATTGGTTTGGATTGGTTTGGATTGGTTTGGTTGGTTTGGATTGGTTTGGATTGGTTTGGATTGGTTTGGTTGGTTTGGATTGGTTTGGATTGGTTTGGATTGGTTTGGTTGGTTTGGTTGGTTTGGATTGGTTTGGTTGGTTTGGATTGGTTTGGATTGGTTTGGTTGGTTTGGATTGGTTTGGTTGGTTTGGATTGGTTTGGTTGGTTTGGATTGGTTTGGTTGGTTTGGATTGGTTTGGTTGGTTTGGATTGGTTTGGATTGGTTTGGTTGGTTTGGATTGGTTTGGTTGGTTTGGATTGGTTTGGTTGGTTTGGATTGGTTTGGATTGGTTTGGATTGGTTTGGTTGGTTTGGATTGGTTTGGTTGGTTTGGTTGGTTTGGATTGGTTTGGTTGGTTTGGATTGGTTTGGTTGGTTTGGTTTGGTTGGTTTGGATTGGTTTGGTTTGGATTGGTTTGGTTGGTTTGGTTGGTTTGGTTGGTTTGGTTGGTTTGGATTGGTTTGGATTGGTTTGGTTGGTTTGGATTGGATTTGGTTTGGATTGGTTTGGTTGGTTTGGATTGGTTTGGTTGGTTTGGGATTGGTTTGGTTGGTTTGGATTGGTTTGGATTGGATTTGATTTAGATTGGTTTGGATTGGTTTGAACTGGTTTAGATTGGGTTGGTTGGTTTGGTTTGGTTTGGTTTGGTTTGGTTGGGTTAGATTGGTTTGGTTGGTTTGGTTGGTTTGGATTGGTTTGGTTGGATGTGGATTGGTTTGGATTGGTTTGGATTGGTTTGGATTGGTTTGGATTGGTTTGGATTGGTTTGGTTGGTTTGGTTGGTTTGGATTGGTTTGGATTGGTTTCGGTTGGTTTGGTTGGTTTGGTTGGTTTGGATTGGTTTGGTTGGTTTGGTTGGTTTGGTTGGTTTGGATTGGTTTGGATTGGTTTGGATTGGTTTGGATTGGTTTGGATTGGTTTGGTTGGTTTGGATTGGTTTGGTTGGTTTGTGTTGGTTTGGATTGGTTTGGACTGGTTTGGGTTTGGTTTGGTTTGGTTGGTTTGGTTTGGTTTGGTTGGTTTGGATGGTTTGGGATGGTTTGGTTGGTTGGATTGGTTTGGATTGGTTTGGTTGGTTTGGTTGGTTTGGATTGGTTTGGTTTGGTTTGGTTTGGTTTGGATTGGTTTGGTTGGATTTGGTTGGTTTGGATTGGTTTGGATTGGTTTGGTTGGTTTGGATTGGTTTGGTTGGTTTGGTTGGTTTGGTTGGTTTGGTTGGTTTGGTTTGGTTTGGTTTGGTTTTGGTTGGTTTGGACTGGTTTGGATCGGATTGGTTGGTTTGGATTGGTTTGGATTGGTTTGGATTGGTTTGGATTGGTTTGGATTGGTTCGGTTGGTTTGGATTGGTTTGGATTGGATTTGGTTGGTTTGGATTGGTTTGGTTGGTTTGGATTGGTTTGGTTGGTTTGGTTGGTTTGGATTGGTTTGGAATGGTTTGGATTGGTTTGGTTGGTTTGGTTGGTTTGGTTTGGTTTGGATTGGTTTGGATTTGGTTTGGATTGGTTTGGTTGGTTTGGATTGGTTTGGACTGGTTTGGATCGGATTGGTTGGTTTGGATTGGTTTGGATTGGTTTGGTTGGTTTGGTTGGTTCGATTGGTTTGGTTGGTTTTGATTGGTTTGGATTGGTTTGGATTGGTTTGGATTGGTTTGGTTGGTTTGGATTGGTTTGGATTGGTTTGGTTGGTTTGGTTGGTTTGGATTGGTTTGGTTGGTTTGGATTGGTTTGGTTGGTTTGGTTTGGACTGGTTTGGATTGGTTTGGTTGGTTTGGTTGGTTTGGATTGGTTTGGATTGGTTTGGATTGGTTTGGATTGGTTTGGTTGGTTTGGTTGGTTTGGATTGGTTTGGATTGGTTTGGATTGGTTTGGATTGGTTTGGATTGGTTTGGATTGGTTTGGTTGGTTTGGATTGGATTTGGATTGGATTTGGATTGGATTTGGATTGGATTTGGATTGGATTTGGATTGGATTTGGATTGGATTTGTTTTTAATAAATATTTTAAAATTATTATCTGAAATTAGATATGGATTGGATTAGATTTGTATTGGATTATAATTGGATTCTGATTGGATATGGGTAAGAATTAGATTGTATTTCGATTGGATTTGGATTACATTTGGATTTGTTTTGGATTGAATTTGGATTGGTTTTGAACTGGATTTGGATCGGATTGGATTGGATTTGGATTGAATTTGGATTTGGATTGGATTTGGATTGGATTTGGATTGGATTTGGATTGAATTTGGATTGGATTTGGAATGGATTTGGAATGGATTTGTATTGGATTTGGATTGAATTTGGATTGAATTTTGATTCGATTTGAATTGGATTTGAATTGGATTTTGATTCGGATTGGATTTGGGTTGGATTTGGATTAGATTTGATTTGGATTTGGATTGGATTTGGATTGATTTGGATTGGATTTGGATTTGATTTGAATTGGATTTGGATTGGATTGGATTTGGATTGGATTTGGATAGGATTTGGATTGGATTCGGATTGAATTCGGATATGATTTGGATTGTATTTGGATTGGATTTGGATAGGATTTGGATTGGATTCGGATTGAATTCGGATATGATTTGGATTGGATTTGGATTGGATTTAGATTGGATTTTGATTGGATATGGGTAAGAATTAGATTGTATTTCGATTGGATTTGGATTAGATTTGGATTACATTTGGATTTGCTTTGGAGTTATTTTCGATTTGATTTGACCTGGCTTTGCATCGGATTGGATTGAATTTGGATTGGATTTGGATTGGCTGTGGATTGGATTTGGATTGGACTGGATTTGGATTGGTTTTGGATTGGATTTGAACTGGATTTGGATCGGATTGGATTGGATTTAGATTGGATTTGGATAAGATATGGATTGGATTAGATTTGTATTGGATTTAGATTGGATTTTGATTGGGTATGGGAAAGAATTAGAATGTATTTCGATTGGATTTGGATTGGATTTTGATTACATTTGGATTTGATTTGGATTGAATTTGGATTGGATTTGAACTGAATTTGGATCGGATTGGATTTGGATTGGATTTGGATTGGACTGGATTTGGATTGGGTTTGGATTGGATTTTGATTGAATTTGGAATTGAATTGGATTTGGATTGAATTTTGATTGGATTTGGATTGAATTTGGAATGGATTTGGATTAGATTTGGATTGGATTTGAATTGGATTTGGATTAGATTTGAATTGGATTTGGATTGGATTTGGGTTGGATTTGGATTGGATTTGGATTGGATTTGGATTGGATTTGGATTGGTTTTGGTTGGTTTGGTTTGGATCGGTTTGGATATGATTTGAACTGGTTTGGATTGGGACTGGTTTGGTTTGGTTTGGATTCGGATGGAGATTTGGATTGGTTTGGATTGGTTTTATTGGATTTAGTTGGTTTGGATTGGTTTGATTTGGTTTGGATTTGTTTTGGATTTTGGTTTGGATTGGTTTGGACTGGTTTGGATCGGATTGGATTAGATTTGGTTGGTTTGGTTTGGTTGGTTTGGATCGGTTTGGATTAGATTTGGATTGGTTGGATTGGTTTGGTTGGTTTGGTTGGTTGGTTTGGTTGGTTTGGATTGGTTTGGATCGGGTTTGGATTGGTTTGGATTGGTTTGGATTGGTTTGGATTGGATGTGGTTTGGTTTGGTTTGGTTTGATTTGGATTGGTTTGGATTGGTTTGAGACTGGTTTGGTTGGATTGGATTGGTTTGGTTGGTTTGGATTGGTTTGGATTGGTTTGGTTTAATTTGGATTGGTTTGGATTGGTTTGGATTGGATTTGGTTGGTTTGGATTGGTTTGGATTTGGTTTGGATTGGTTTGGATTGGTTTGGAATGGATTTGGATTGGTTTGTGTTGGTTTGGATTGGTTTGGATTGGATTTGGATTGGATTTGGATTGGTTTGATTGGTTTTGATTCGGATTGGTTTGGGTTGGTTTGGATTGGTTTGGATTGGTTTGGTTGGATTTGGATTGGTTTGCGTTGGTTTGGATTGGATTGGTTTGGTTGGTTTGGTTGGTTTGGATTGGTTTGGATGGGATTTGGGTTGGTTCGGTTAGTTCGGATATGATTTTGGATTGGATTGGATTGGTTTGGATTGGTTTGGATTGGTTTGGATTGGTTTGGATTGGTTTGGATTGGTTTGGTTGGTTTGGATTGGTTGGATTGGTTTTGGATTGGTTTGGATTGGATTTGGATTGGTTTGGATTGGTTCGGATTGGTTTGGATTGGTTTGGATTGGTTTGGTTGGTTTGGTTGGATGCGGTTGGTTTGGATTAGATGCGGATTGGTTTGGATTAGTTTGGTTGGTTTGGTTGGTTTGGTTGGTTTGGATTGGTTTGGATTGGTTTGGTTGGTTTGGTTGGTTTGGATTGGTTTGGTTGGTTTGGTTGGTTTGGATTGGATTTGGATTGGTTTGGTTGGTTTGGTTGGTTTGGTTGGTTTGGTTGGTTTGGATTGGTTTGGTTGGTTTGGATTGGTTTGGTTGGTTTGGATTGGTTTGGATTGGTTTGGTTGGTTTGGATTGGTTTGGATTGGTTTGGTTGGTTTGGATTGGTTTGGTTGGTTTGGTTGGTTTGGTTGGTTTGGTTGGTTTGGATTGGTTTGGTTGGTTTGGTTGGTTTGGATTGGTTTGGATTGGTTTGGATTGGTTCGGTTGGATGCGGTTGGTTTGGATTGGATGCGGATTGGTTTGGATTAGTTTGGATTGGTTTGGTTGGTTTGGATTGGTTTGGATTGGTTTGGATTGGTTTGGTTGGTTTGGATTGGTTTGGTTGGTTTGGTTGGTTTGGATTGGTTCGGTTGGATGCGGTTGGTTTGGATTTGGATTTGGATTGGTTTGGATTGGTTTGGATTGGTTGGAATTGGTTGGTTTGGATTGGTTTGGTTGGTTTGGATTGGTTTGGTTGGTTTGGTTGGTTTGGTTGGTTTGGTTGGTTTGGATTGGTTTGGATTGGTTTGGTTGGTTTGGATTGGTTTGGATTGGTTTGGTTGGTTTGGATTGGTTTGGATTGGTTGGATTGGTTTGGTTGGTTTGGTTGGTTTGGATTGGTTTGGATTGGTTTGGATTGGTTTGGTTGGTTTGGTTGGTTTGGTTGGTTTGGTTGGTTTGGATTGGTTTGGTTGGTTTGGTTGGTTTGGTTGGTTTGGTTGGTTTGGTTGGTTTGGTTGGTTTGGTTGGTTTGGTTGGTTTGGATTGGTTTGGTTGGTTTGGTTGGTTTGGTTGGTTTGGTTGGTTGGTTGGTTTGGATTGGTTTGGATTGGTTTGGATTGGTTTGGATTGGTTTGGTTGGTTTGGTTGGTTTGGATTGGTTTGGTTGGTTTGGATTGGTTTGGTTGGTTTGGATTGGTTTGGATTGGTTTGGTTTGGTTTGGTTATTGGTTTGGTTTGGTTGGTTTGGTTGGTTGGTTTGGTTTGGATTGGTTTGGATTGGTTTGGATTGGTTTGGTTGGTTTGGATTGGTTTGGATTGGTTTGGATTGGTTTGGTTGGTTTGGATTGGTTGGTTTGGATTGGTTTGGATTGGTTTGGTTGGTTTGGTTTGGTTTGGATTGGTTTGGATTGGTTTGGATTGGTTTGGTTGGTTTGGTTGGTTTGGTTGGTTTGGATTGGTTTGGATTGGTTTGGTTGGTTTGGATTGGTTTGGTTGGTTTGGTTGGTTTGGTTGGTTTGGATTGGTTTGGATTGGTTTGGTTGGTTTGGATTGGTTTGGTTGGATTTGGATTGGTTTGGTTGGTTTGGTTGGTTTGGTTCGGTTTGGATTAAATTTGGATTTGGTTCAATTGGTTGGTTGGTTGGTTTGGTTTGGACTTGGATTGGTTTGGATTGGAATGGTTTGGTTTGAGATTTGGTTGGTTTGGATTGGTTGGGTTTGGTTGGTTTGGTTTGGTTTGGATTGGTTTGGTTTGGTTTGGTTGGTTTGGATTGGTTTGGTTGGTTTGGATTGGTTTGGTTGGTTTGGTTGGTTTGGATTGGTTTGGTTGGTTTGGATTGGTTTGGTTGGTTTGGTTGGTTTGGATTGGTTTGGTTGGTTTGGTTGGTTTGGATTGGTTTGGTTGGTTTGGATTGGTTTGGATTGGTTTGGATTGGTTTGGTTGGTTTGGATTGGTTTGGATTGGTTTGGATTGGTTTGGTTGGTTTGGATTGGTTTGGATTGGTTTGGATTGGTTTGGTTGGTTTGGTTGGATTTGGATTGGTTTGGTTGGTTTGGTTGGTTTGGATTGGTTTGGATTGGTTTGGATTGGTTTGGTTGGTTTGGATTGGTTTGGATTGGTTTGGATTGGTTTGGTTGGTTTGGATTGGTTTGGATTGGTTTGGTTGGTTTGGTTTGGATTGGTTTGGATTGGTTTGGATTGGTTTGGATTGGTTTGGTTGGTTTGGTTGGTTTGGTTGGTTTGGTTGGTTTGGATTGGTTTGGGTTGGTTTGGTTGGTTTGGATTGGTTTGGATTGGTTTGGATTGGTTTGGTTTGGATTGGTTTGGTTGGTTTGGTTGGTTTGGTTGGTTTGGATTGGTTTGGTTGGTTTGGATTGGTTTGGATTGGTTTGGATTGGTTTGGTTGGTTTGGGTTGGTTTGGATTGGTTTGGATTGGTTTGGATTGGTTTGGTTGGTTTGGATTGGTTTGGATTGGTTCGGATTGGTTTGGTTTGGTTTGGTTGGATTGGATTTGGATTGGTTTGGATTGGTTTGGTTTGGTTTGGTTTGGTTTGGTTTGGTTTGGTTTGGATTGGTTTGGTTTGGTTGGATTGGTTGGTTTGGTTGGATTTGGATTGGTTTGGTTGGTTTGGTTGGTTTGGATTGGTTTGGTTGGTTTGGTTGGTTTGGTTGGTTTGGATTGGTTTGGATTTGGTTGGTTTGGATTGGTTTGGTTGGTTTGGTTGGTTTGGTTGGTTTGGTTGGTTTGGTTGGTTTGGTTGGTTTGGATTGGTTTGGATTGGTTTGGTTGGTTTGGGTTGGTTTGGATTGGTTTGGTTGGTTTGGATTGGTTTGGTTGGTTTGGTTGGTTTGGATTGGTTTGGTTGGTTTGGATTGGTTTGGATTGGTTTGGTTGGTTTGGATTGGTTTGGTTGGTTTGGTTGGTTTGGATTGGTTTGGATTGGTTTGGTTGGTTTGGATTGGTTTGGTTGGTTTGGATTGGTTTGGTTGGTTTGGATTGGTTTGGATTGGTTTGGTTGGTTTGGTTGGTTTGGATTGGTTTGGTTGGTTTGGTTGGTTTGGTTGGTTTGGATTGGTTTGGATTGGTTTGGATTGGTTTGGATTGGTTTGGATTGGTTTGGATTGGTTTGGTTGGTTTGGATTGGTTTGGATTGGTTTGGATTGGTTTGGATTGGTTTGGTTGGTTTGGATTGGTTTGGTTGGTTTGGTTGGTTTGGATTGGTTTGGATTGGTTTGGATTGGTTTGGTTGGTTTGGTTGGTTTGGTTTGGTTGGTTTGGATTGGTTTGGTTTGGTTTGGTTTGGTTTGGATTGGTTTGGTTGGGTTTGGATTGGTTTGGTTTGGTTGGTTTGGATTGGTTTGGATTGGTTTGGTTTGGTTGGTTTGGTTGGTTTGGTTGGTTTGGTTTGGTTTGGTTTGGTTGGTTTGGATTGGTTGGATTGGTTTGGTTGGTTTGGATTGGTTTGGTTTGGTTGGTTTGGATTGGTTTGGATTGGTTTGGTTGGTTTGGATTGGTTTGGATTGGTTTGGGATTGGTTTGGATTGGTTTGGATTGGTTTGGATTGGTTTGGTTTGGTTTGGTTGGTTTGGATTGGTTTGGTTGGTTTGGTTTGGATTGGTTTGGATTGGTTTGGGTTGGTTTGGTTGGTTTGGATTGGTTTGATTGGTTTGGATTGGTTTGGTTGGTTTGGTTGGTTTGGTTGGTTTGGATTGGTTTGGATTGGTTTGGATTGGTTTGGATTGGTTTGGATTGGTTTGGTTGGTTTGGATTGGTTTGGATTGGTTTGGATTGGTTTGGTTTGGTTTGGTTTGGTTTGGATTGGTTTGGGTTGGTTTGGTTGGTTGGTTGGTTTGGATTGGTTTGGATTGGTTTGGATTGGTTTGGTTGGTTTGGTTGGTTTGGTTGGTTTGGATTGGTTTGGATTGGTTTGGTTTGGTTTGGATTGGTTTGGATTGGTTTGGTTGGTTTGGTTGGTTTGGTTTGGTTTGGATTGGTTGGTTTGGTTTGGATTGGTTTGGATTGGTTTGGATTGGTTTGGTTGGTTTGGATTGGTTTGGATTGGTTTGGATTGGATTTGGATTGGATTTGGATTGGTTTGGTTTGGTTTGGATTGGTTTGGTTTGGTTTGGTTGGTTTGGATTGGTTTGGTTGGATTTGGTTGGTTTGGATTGGTTTGGATTTGGTTTGGGATTGGTTTGGTTTGGTTTGGTTGGTGGTTTGGATTGGTTTGGTTGGTTTGGTTGGTTTGGTTGGTTTGGTTGGATTGGTTTGGTTGGTTTGGATTGGTTTGGTTGGTTGGTTGGTTTGGATTGGTTTGGTTGGTTTGGATTGGTTTGGTTGGTTTGGTTGGTTTGGTTGGTTTGGATTGGTTTGGATTGGTTTGGATTGGTTTGGATTGGTTTGGATTGGTTTGGATTGGTTTGGATTGGATTTGGTTTGGTTTGGATTGGTTTGGATTGGATTTGGATTGGTTTGGTTGGTTTGGATTGGATTTGGTTTGGATTGGTTTGGATTGGTTTGGATTGGTTTGGATTGGATTTGGATTGGTTTGGGATTGGTTTGGTTGGATTGGTTGGTTGGATTGGTTTGGATTTGGTTTGGATTGGTTTGGTTGGTTTGGATTGGTTTGGTTGGTTTGGTTGGTTTGGTTGGTTTGGTTTGGTTTGGTTGGTTTGGTTGGTTTGGTTTGGTTGGTTTGGTTTGGTTTGGTTGGATTGGTTTGGTTTGGTTTGGATTGGTTTGGATTGGTTTGGTTTGGATTGGTTTGGATTGGTTTGGTTGGTTGGATTGGTTTGGTTGGTTTGGATTGGTTTGGTTGGTTTGGATTGGTTTGGATTGGTTTGGATTGGATTTGGTTGGTTTGGTTTGGATTGGTTTGGTTGGTTTGGATTGGTTTGGATTGGTTTGGTTGGTTTGGATTGGTTTGGATTGGTTTGGTTGGTTTGGTTGGTTTGGTTGGTTTGGATTGGTTTGGTTGGTTTGGATTGGTTTGGTTGGTTTGGTTGGTTTGGATTGGTTTGGTTGGTTTGGATTGGTTTGGTTGGTTTGGATTGGTTTGGTTGGTTTGGATTGGTTTGGATTGGTTTGGTTGGTTTGGATTGGTTTGGTTGGTTTGGTTGGTTTGGTTGGTTTGGTTGGTTTGGTTTGGTTTGATTGGTTTGGTTGGTTTGGATTGGTTTGGATTGGTTTGGATTGGTTTGGATTGGTTTGGATTGGTTTGGATTGGTTTGGATTGGTTTGGATTGGTTTGGTTGGTTTGGATTGGTTTGGATTGGTTTGGATTGGTTTGGTTTGGTTTGGTTGGTTTGGATTTGGATTTGGTTTGGATTGGTTTGGTTGGTTTGGATTGGTTTGGATTTGGTTTGGATTGGTTTGGATTGGTTTGGTTGGTTTGGTTGGTTTGGGTTGGTTTGGATTGGTTTGGATTGGTTTGGATTGGTTTGGTTGGTTTGGTTGGTTTGGATTGGTTTGGTTGGTTTGGTTTGGTTGGTTTGGTTTGGTTTGGTTTGGATTGGTTGGTTTGGTTTGGATTGGGTTTGGATTGGTTTGGATTGGTTTGGTTGGTTTGGATTGGTTTGGTTGGTTTGGATTGGTTTGGATTGGTTTGGTTGGTTTGGTTGGTTTGGATTGGTTTGGTTGGTTTGGATTGGTTTGGTTGGTTTGGTTGGTTTGGTTGGTTTGGATTGGTTTGGTTGGTTGGTTTGGTTGGTTTGGTTGGTTTGGTTGGTTTGGATTGGTTTGGTTTGGTTTGGTTTGGATTGGTTTGGATTGGTTTGGTTGGTTGGATTGGATTTGGATTGGTTGGTTTGGATTGGGTTAGTTTGGTTTGGTTTGGATTGGTTGGTTTGGTTTGGATTGGTTTGGATTTGGTTGGTTTGGTTTGATTGGTTGGTTTGGTTTGGTTTGGATTGGTTTGGTTGGATTTGGATTGGATTTGGTTGGTTTGGTTGGTTTGGATTGGTTTGGATTGGTTTGGATTGGTTTGGATTGGTTTGGTTGGTTTGGTTTGGTTTGGTTTGGTTGGTTTGGATTGGTTTGGATTGGTTTGGATTGGTTTGGTTGATTTGGTTGGTTTGGGTTGGTTTGGTTTGGATTTGGATTGGTTTTGGGTTGGCTTCGGGTTGGATTTGGATTGGATTTGGATTGGGTTTGGTTGGTTTGGATTGGTTTTGGTTGAATTGGTTTGGTTGGTTTGGTTTGGTTTGGATTGGTTTGGATTGGTTTGGATTGGTTTGGATTGGTTTGGATTGGTTTGGGTTGGTTTGGATTGGTTTGGATTGGTTTGGTTGGTTTGGATTGGTTTGGTTGGTTTGGATTGGTTTGGTTGGTTTGGTTGGTTTGGATTGGTTTGGATTGGTTTGGTTGGTTTGGTTGGTTTGGATTGGTTTGGTTGGTTTGGATTGGATTTGGTTGGTTTGGTTGGTTTGGATTGGTTTGGATTGGTTTGGATTGGTTTGGTTGGTTTGGATTGGTTTGGATTGGATTTGGATTGGTTTGGTTGGTTTGGATTGGTTTGGATTGGTTTGGTTGGTTTGGATTGGTTGGTTTGGATTGGATTTGGTTTGGTTTGGGTTGGATTGGTTTGGTTGGTTTGGATTGGTTTGGATTGGTTTGGTTGGTTTGGATTGGTTTGGATTGGTTTGGTTGGTTTGGATTGGTTTGGATTGGTTTGGTTGGTTTGGATTGGTTGGATTGGTTTGGTTGGTTTGGTTGGTTTGGTTGGTTTGGATTGGTTTGGATTGGTTTGGTTGGTTTGGATTGGTTTGGTTGGTTTGGATTGGTTTGGTTGGTTTGGATTGGTTTGGATTGGTTTGGTTGGTTTGGTTTGGGTTAGATTTGGATTTGGTTTGGATTGGTTTGGTTGGTTTGGTTGGTTTGGATTGGTTTGGATTGGTTTGGATTGGTTTGGTTGGTTTGGATTGGTTTGGATTGGTTTGGATTGGTTTGGGTTGGTTTGGATTGGTTTGGTTTGGTTTAGTTGGTTTGGATTGGTTTGGTATTGGATTGGTTTGGATTGGTTTGGTTGGTTTGGTTTGGATTGGTTTGGATTGGTTTGGTTGGTTTGGTTGGTTTGGTTGGTTTGGATTGGTTTGGTTGGTTTGGTTGGATTGGATTGGATTGGTTGGATTTGGTTGGTTTGGTTGGTTTGGTTGGTTTGGATTGGATTTGGTTGGTTTGGTTGGATTTGGATTGGTTTGGATTGGTTTGGATTGGTTTGGATTGGTTGGATTGGTTTGGATTGGTTTGGATTGGTTTGGTTGGTTTGGATTGGTTTGGTTGGTTTGGATTGGTTTGGATTGGTTTGGTTGGTTTGGTTGGTTTGGATTGGTTTGGATTGGTTTGGATTGGTTTGGATTGGTTTGGTTGGTTTGGTTGGTTGGTTGGTTTGGATTGGTTTGGATTGGTTTGGTTGGTTTGGTTTGGTTTGGATTGGTTTGGATTGGTTTGGATTGGTTTGGATTGGTTTGGTTGGTTTGGATTGGTTTGGATTGGTTTGGTTGGTTTGGATTGGTTTGGATTGGTTTGGATTGGTTTGGATTGGTTTGGTTGGTTTGGATTGGTTTGGATTGGTTTGGTTGGATTTGGATTGGTTTGGATTGGTTTGGATTGGTTTGGTTGGTTTGGATTGGTTTGGTTGGTTTGGATTGGTTTGGATTGGTTTGGATTGGTTTGGTTGGTTTGGATTGGTTTGATTGGTTTGGTTGGTTTGGTTGGTTTGGTTGGTTTGGTTGGTTTGGTTTGGTTTGGATTGGTTTGGATTGGTTTGGATTGGTTTGGATTGGTTTGGATTGGTTTGGTTGGATTTGGATTGGATTTGGATTGGTTTGGATTGGATTTGGTTGGTTTGGTTGGTTTGGTTGGATTGGATTTGGTTGGTTTGGTTGGTTTGGATTGGTTTGGTTGGTTTGGATTGGTTTGGATTGGTTTGGATTGGTTTGGTTGGTTTGGATTGGTTTGGTTGGTTTGGATTGGTTTGGATTGGATTTGGTTGGTTTGGTTGGATTTGGATTGGTTTGGATTGGTTGGTTGGATTTGGATTGGTTTGGATTGGATTTGGATTGGATTTGGTTGGTTTGGATTGGTTTGGTTGGTTTTGATTGGATTGGTTTGGATTGGTTTGGATTGGTTTGGATTGGTTTGGTTGGATTTGGTTGGTTTGGATTGGTTTGGTTGGTTTGGATTGGTTTGGTTGGTTTGGATTGGTTTGGATTGGTTTGGTTGGTTTGGTTGGTTGGATTGAATTTGGATTGGATTTGGTTTGGATTTGATTGGTTGGATTTGGATTTGGATTGGTTTGGTTGGTTTGGATTGGTTGGATTGGATTGGTTTGGTTGGTTTGGATTGGTTTGGATTGGATTGGTTTGGATTGGATTGGTTTGGTTGGATTGGTTGGTTGGTTTGGTTGGTTTGGTTGGATTTGGATTGGTTTGGATTGGTTTGGATTGGTTTGGTTGGTTTGGATTGGTTTGGATTGGTTTGGATTGGATTTGGATTGGTTTGGATTGGTTTGGATTGGTTTGGTTTGGATTTGGTTTGGTTTGGTTTGAACTGGATTTGGGTTGGTTTGGTTGGTTTGGTTTGGTTTGGATTGGTTTGGATTGGTTTGGTTGGTTTGGATTGGTTTGGATTGGTTTGGTTGGATTTGGTTGGTTTGGATTGGTTTGGATTGGTTTGGTTGGTTTGGTTGGTTTGGATTGGTTTGGATTGGTTTGGATTGGTTTGGTTGGTTTGGTTGGTTTGGATTGGTTGGATTGGTTTGGATTGGTTTGGATTGGTTTGATTGGTTTGGATTGGTTTGGATTGGTTTGGTTGGTTTGAAATTAGATATGGATTGACTAGATTTGGTTGATTGGTTTGGATTTGGTTTGGATTGGTTTGGAATTGGTTGGTTTGGTTTGGTTGGTTTGGATTGGTTTGATTTGATTTGGATATAATTTGGATTGGTTTGAACTGGATTTGGTTGGATTGGATTGGTTTGGATTGGTTTGGATTGGTTTGGAATTGGTTGGTTTGGATTGAATTTGGATTGGTTGGATTGAATTTGGATTGGTTTGGAATGGATTTGGAATGGTTTGTATTGGTTTGGATTGAATTTGGATTGAATTTGGTTGGATTTGAATTGGTTTGAATTGGTTTTGATTGGATTTGATTGGTTTGGTTGGGTTGGATTAGATTTGATTTGGTTTGGATTGGTTTGGATTGATTTGGATTGGATTTGGATTTGATTTGAATTGGTTGGATTTGGATTGGATTGGTTTGGTTGGTTTGGATTGGTTCGGATTGGATTGATTTGGATATGGTTTGGATTTGGATTGGATTGGATGGTTTGGATTTGGATTGGATTCGGATTGAATTCGGATATGATTTGGATTGGATTTGGATTGGATTTAGATTGGATTTTGATTGGATATGGGTAAGAATTAGATTGTATTTCGATTGGATTTGGATTAGATTTGGATTACATTTGGATTTGATTTGGATTGAATTTGGATTGGATTTGAACTGGATTTGGATCGGATTGGATTGAATTTGGATTGGATTTGGATTGGCTGTGGATTGGATTTGGATTGGACTGGATTTGGATTGGTTTTGGATTGGATTTGAACTGGATTTGGATCGGATTGGATTGGATTTAGATTGGATTTGGATAAGATATGGATTGGATTAGATTTGTATTGGATTTAGATTGGATTTTGATTGGGTATGGGAAAGAATTAGAATGTATTTCGATTGGATTTGGATTGGATTTGATTACATTTGGTTTGATTTGGATTGAATTTGGATTGGTTTGAACTGAATTTGGATCGGATTGGTTTGGATTTGGTTTGGATTGGACTGGTTTGGATTGGGTTTGGATTGGTTTTGATTGAATTTGGATTGGTTTGGTTGAATTTTGATTGGTTGGATTGAATTGGTTGGATTGGTTTGGATTGGTTTGGATTGGATTTGGATTTGGATTGGTTTGGTTGGTTTGGATTGGTTTGGATTGGTTTGGATTGGTTTGGGTTGGTTTGGATTGGAGTTGGATTGGATTTGGATTGGATTTGGATTGGATTTAAATTTGGATCGGATTTGGATATGATTTGAACTGGATTTGGATTGGAACTGGATTTGGTTTGGATTTAGATTCGGATTGGTTTTGGATTGGATTTGGATTGGATTTTTATTAGATTTGAATTGGATTTGGATTGGATTTGATTTGGATTTGGATTTGTTTTGGATTGCATTTGGTGTGGATTTGGATTGGTTTGGATTGGTTTGGATTGGATTGGATTGGTTTGGGATTGGATTGGTTTGGATTGGATTTGGATTGGTTTGGATTTGGATTGGTTTGAATTGGTTTGGTTGGTTTGGATTGGTTGATTTGGTTGGATTTGGATTGGTTTGGTTGGTTGGTTGGATCGGGTTTGGATTGGTTTGGTTGGTTTGGTTGGTTTGGTTGGATGGGGTTTGGTTTGGATTTGGTTTGGATTTGGCTTGGTTTTGGATTGGTTTGAACTAGATTTGGATTGGATTGGATTGGTTTGGATTGGTTTGGATTGGTTTGGATTGGTTTGGATGGTTGGTTTGGTTGGTTGGATTGGTTTGGATTTGGTTGGTTTGGATTGGTTTGGATTTGATTTGGTTGGATTGGTTTGTATTGTTGGATTGAATTTGGATTGAATTTTGATTCGATTTGAATTGGATTTGAATTGGATTTTGATTCGGATTGGATTTGGGTTGGATTTGGATTGATTTGGATTGGATTTGGATTTGATTTGGATTGGATTGGATTTGGATTGGATTTGGATTGGATTTGGATTGGATTTGGATAGGATTTGGATTGGATTCGGATTGAATTCGGATATGATTTGGATTGGATTTGGATAGGATTTGGATTGGATTTAGATTGGATTTTGATTGGATTTGGATTAGATTTGGATTACATTTGGATTTGATTTGGATTGAATTTTAATTGGATTTGAACTGGATTTGGATCGGATTGGATTGAATTTGGATTGGATTTGGATTGGCTGTGGATTGGATTTGGATTGGACTGGATTTGGATTGGTTTTGGATTGGATTTGAACTGGATTTGGATCGGATTGGATTGGATTTAGATTGGATTTGGATTAGATATGGATTGGATTAGATTTGTATTGGATTTAGATTGGATTTTGATTGGGTATGGGTAAGAATTAGAATGTATTTCGATTGGATTTGGATTGGATTTTGATTACATTTGGATTTGATTTGGATTGAATTTGGATTGGATTTGAACTGAATTTGGATCGGATTGGATTTGGATTGGATTGGATTTGGATTGGACTGGATTTGGATTGGGTTTGGATTGGATTTTGATTGAATTTGGAATTGGATTAGATTTGGATTGAATTTTTATTGGATTTGGATTGAATTTGGAATGGATTTGGATTGAATTTGGAATGGATTTGGAATGGATTTGGATTAAATTTGGATTGGATTTGAATTGGATTTGAATCGGTTTTGGATTCGGATTTGATTTGGATTGGATTTGGGTTGGATTTGGATTGGATTTGGATTAGATTTGAATTGGATTTGGATTGGATTTGGGTTGGATTTGGATTGGATTTGGATTGGATTTGGATTGGAGTTGGATTAGATTTGGATTGGATTTGGATTGGATTTGGATTGGATTTGGATTGGATTTGGATTGGATTTGGATTGGATTTGGATTGGTTTTGGATTGGATTTGGATTTGGATCGGATTTGGATATGATTTGAACTGGATTTGGATTGGAACTGGATTTGGATTGGATTTAGATTCGGATTGAATTTGGATTGGATTTGGATTGGATTTTTATTAGATTTGAATTGGATTTGGATTTGTTTTGGATTTTGATTTGGATTGGATTTGAACTGGATTTGGATCGGATTGGATTAGATTTGGATTGGATTTGGATTTGGATTGGATTTGGATCGGATTTGGATTAGATTTGGATTGGATTTGAATTGGATTTGAATTGGATTTGGATTGGATTGAATTTGGATTGGATTTGGATTGGATTTGGATTGGATTTGGATCGGGTTTGGATTGGATTTGAATTGGATTTGGATTGGATTTGGATTGGATGTGGATTTGGTTTGGATTTGGATTTGATTTGGATTGGTTTTGGATTGGATTTGAACTAGATTTAGATTGGAGTGGATTGGATTTGGATTTGAATTGAATTTGGATTGGATTTGAATTTAATTTGGATTGGATTTGGATTGGATTTAGATTGGATTTGGATTTGGATTGGATTTGGATTGGTTTTAGATTAGATTTGGATTGGATTTGGATTGGTTTTGGATTTGATTTGGATTGGATTTGGATTGGATTTGGATTTGAATTTGTTTTGGATCGGATTTGGATTGGATTTGAATTGGATTTTGATTGGATTTGAATTTTTGTTGGATTTGGACTGCATTTTGTTTAGATTTGAATTGAGTTTGAATTTTTTTTTAATATATTTGGGTTGTTGGGTTTGGATTTTTGATGATTGGCTGAGTTTTGGTTTTGTGTTTAAGTGCAGTGCATCGAGTTTTGTTCCGATTGAGATTGGTTTTCAATTTGGATTGTATGTTAGTCGTATTTGATCTTGATCCGTATTCACAGCTGATTGACCTTAATATGAAGCTGTTGAACGTAGAAGGGTTAATGGGACATTTTGGTCAAATTTCAGATAAACAAAATAATACTTGCATTGGTTTTATAAAAGGATAGTTTGGAAATACACCGAAAGATTGAAGGCTGGGAGCGATGCTTCATTGCAAAATCCATATGATTGGACCAAATGTTTTGGAAGAATAACAAATGGAACCACAGCTTGTGGACTTCACGGCCGTGCGGTTAGTGGCGTTCCTCGTCTGGGCCCATTCGCGTATGGTGGAGTATCCGTTGTATAATGCTAGGTGTTAAATTTTCTGTCTGTGCGGTTTCTGGTCGAAGACGGTAATCCTGTCTCAATTTTGCTACAAGAGGAAAGCCTATAATTTCGTGTATGGGTATTTTAGAGTTACTGACTTTTTTGAAAATCAGCCTCATTGAACAATGACACCGTGCAAACCTACGTAAAGTCGTGTCAAGTCGTCTTATGACAATTGATTCTAAAAGTTTCTGAAATAAATCAAGTTCAACATTGACCAGTTTTAAAATTTGGTCTCAATCATCTATAGTGAAAATTCCCCGATAATTCCCTGGATTATTGCACTATAAATATGAATGTGCCAAGGATGGATTCAATATCATCAATCACCGCAACTTCACAATTAATGTAAACTAATAAATATTCTTCGTTGGTGATCCACTTAAACATCTCAAGAGATATCCATCCCTTATCCCCTGAGCACTTATCAACTTCAGCTTCATTCATTGAGGATGCATCTTTTCATTCAAAACAGCTTTAGCTGTCGAAGCAGAACACTGCATTTTCAAACCTGTCCGAAATTCCGGGAATTCTCATGCTCGTTGCCCAAATGTCTGGCACTTTCCTTTTTGTTTTGGACGACGCGATTGTTTTCGAAGGAAAGCCAACCAAATGCTATTTCCCGGCTAACATATCCGTCTAACACCAAGCCTTGTGATGAGCAGCAATTTTTCACTTCATCCTCCTCTTACGCTTATTTGTTTTCATACCGCGCCGGGCAAACAACAAGACTGATGCATTTTTTATTGCTTCGGGTTGTTCGAACTTGTTGGGCAATGCAAACCGAACCGACCGCACACCCGAAAAGAAGTGACTTTGAGAACTTCCCTCTAGAGGCACACAGAGGGAAAAAAGACGGTTCGATTGCATCAGATGCACTCCTTCTCGTCGAATGATGCAGCTCGATCTCATCAATGGGACGATATGGGCGCAAGATTTCGTGAAAGAAGCGGATGATGGTGGCCAATGCAGAGCCTCTGTTCCATGCGGATTGATTTCGGTGAAACTTCAACTGCGGTGTAGGCAGCGAAATATAGATGCCTAAATAAAGTTAAAGATTTACAAACGTTGCCAGCATGGGAAAAATGATAAAATCATGAACCAGGGATTGAATCCTAAAGAGAAAGAGCAAGTCTCTCACTTATCATTTCTGTATGTAGCATAGCGCGAGAAACTTTTTTCGCAAGCTGTCATGATAGAGAACTGATTCGGGATGTTTTACCCCATGATAAATTTCTGTTAGAAAGCTCCAAATGTGGGGAGCACTGACTCTGATGATGCAATTCAACTTGTTCTACATAGCTGTGCAGCACATAGCGAGAATCACCATTTTTCTGTGGGGGCTGCCTATCCGATTCTGTTTTTTTGCACTTGTATACAAGTTTGATAAATTTGTTATCATGGCTTGTTATGATCGAAACAGTTATTGCCTCTCTTTTATCGTTGTTCGTTATCTATTGAGAGCGATTTCTGCAAACCCTGTCAGGAACATTAACCCATAATTAAGAGTTACATATGTACATAGAACAACTCCTTCTTCTTCCTGTTTGTTGGTAATACATCCCACTGTGCTCTTCCATAGTTAATAACTGCGAGGTTCTGAGTCTTTCGTGATGAGAAGATTTCCGATCCTAAAATGTCCTAGATCGGACGGGGAATTGGACCGAGTCAACATCAGCATGGTCATGCATTGGAGTCGCGCAACTTAAAACCGCTAGGTCAAGGAAGTACATATATTCAAGATGTAAAGCATCTCTTTATTCTTTTTTTACACGGGGGATGCCATTATCCCAACAGACGGCTTGATTACTTTTGATTATTTCGAAAAGTATTCAAAAACCAAGGAACCTAAGGTGACGCAGTTCCAACTGACGATCATGTTGTCTACGTCACTATTTGTATTTACATCAAATCGACAATGGAAATTATCGATTAGTGAACTTTTTATTAAGTTTTTTTTTATTTTTTAAATTTAACTCTAAATCCTAAATCCACAATGCCGCGGTGTGCAGTGAATTTGTGCCAAATTACTTCCGGAGTGGCGAAAAACAGTGAAGTATTTATTAGCTTCTTCTTGTTTCCGAAGGAGCTTAGCGGGCTAAATAGCTCTTTTGCTCTTGATACTTCATCTCAGAGGCGTTTGCGACTAATTGTTGCATTAGACGTGAATGGTAAGATTAAATATTCATTTTTTTTATTCCGTGGCCTTTTTTTTGTCTTTATTAGCGAGACTTTCAGCCCTGGACTGGATCGTCTCGATCTGTGGCCTAATTGAGGGATAAATTTGTTTTATTCTAGGCGAAAAGCACTTTCGCACTGAAAAGCTTTTTAGTATTGACGTAGGACTACGTCTGTGTTTTCTATATTGGGGTACACTTTACGATTGCGAAAATCGGGTACCGTCACGAAAATATGATAGACTTTAAACTTTAATATCTAAGACGTTTCTCGATGGATTTTCAATTTTTTTGGACCATTCGATCAAGGATGAGTCAACGCTTCTTCGTATTTATTTGAAAATACTGATTTTTAACTATTTATTATCGATAATTGATAAAAAGTTTAAAAATAGGTCAACCAACCAATAATGTACATGCATCACTAGCACAGACATCAAAAATCAATCACTTGCGGGTTTGGATCTAATCCTCAGTTTGAACAAGGTTTCACGCAGAGCAGATGCATCAAAGCGATCGCTGCGGAGCGGACACAGCATCACGGAGGCGCTAATAACATTTTCAAAGGAAATCCTTCGCATTGGTGGTGGTGTTCAATGTGTTGCTGCAAATCATTCAACCTCAACGAACCAGCATTTCATATGAAGAAAGGGTTTACCATAAAAATAGCACTGTGGCGATCCCGCACCGCCAGTGCCGATGCTGAAAATTTATTACAAATTGTGGTGTCAGCTAGTTGGAAAGGAGCATTGGGAAAAGAAAGATTGGTTTTTCTCAGGACCAACATTTTATGAAAAGAAAGAGTTAATTGCGAAAATGGACTGTTTCGGTGGCATCGGATTTAGCGTGGTAGCTTGGTTGCTGTTAGAGATTCCATCCATTCAAATTTACTGCATCATCTCCCTCCGACGCGCTATCAAATTCGCTATTTACGATTGAGTTTTGCACTTTGAAGAAAGTTTATTTCGGATAGTCGGATCAACCTTCTTTTGTACAAAATGGTGGCTTTTGTATAAAATTAATGAAGACGCCACCTCAGTGGAAACTATCTACAACAACCACCCATCGGTGAACGTCACTCGGACATACAGATGCCGAAAGATAATGTTTTGTAATATGAAGAAACTTCGTCTTCAGTCAAATTTCTGTTGTCATTCCTCGCAACAATACGCATCTTAGATGAAAAACATCTCATAACCAAATTCAGAATCTTGCGAGAAAATTTCATAGGATTCTTAGAATTTGTCATCCTCCGAACGGTCCGTTGTCTGCGGAATCCCGATCGAAATGGCTCGCGCACGCCGAAAAGCAGCTTTCTTATATCTAATGAAGTAAATCCATTAGTCCCGCCCCTTCGTTAATCGTTATGAGTGCACATTATATTTACACCTATATCAGATCACAAAGAGACGGAGCTAACGGGCTTAATTTATTGAATACAAGAAAGCTGCTTTCCAGCGCGCACGAGCCATTTTGATCGGGATTTCGCTGAGAGCGGTTGAACAAGATTTTACGCAGAGCGGACGCAACGGAGCGAACACAGCAGCACGAAGGCGCTCTGGTAGCATTTTCAAAGGAAAATCATCGAATTGATGGTGGAAGGTGGAAGTCTGCGTTGTTGGTCGTCATTCAACCTCAACAGCAAATCAAAATCTTGTCAAGAAATTCCATTTGACTGCTACTGACGCCATCCATTTGAACAAACTCATTGCATCATTTCCCTCCGACGCGCGCTTGTGGTTGTGCTCCTAAAGGCAACTTTCTGTCGTCGCCAAACGATGGTAACCCGGAAAAAATCGATCGTTTTTAATGACTAACGAAACAAAACCAAAAAACTAACAGTGGGTAATGTCTGTGACATAACCGGAAGTGGACGTAGGACTTGGCTTGACCATGCATGTAAAAATACATATTTTGCTCAGCATTATTCAGCACGTTTCGTTACCTATCTAGAGAAAAAATATCAAAATGGAAAGCTATCAATCGATTTTTCATCCAATGTTGATTTTTTTTTGTCATTGATGAAAGTATGTAAAAAGATAATTCTTTGATTTCTAGAGACGGCAATATCATCATCCCTGTCCGGGCTGACAATAGTCATTCTCGTCGTATGAAGAAAGCGAAAAAAATATAGTCTTCGTCATAACATTGCCCGACGCGACACCTATTCGGTTTCTTCATGCCGCATGCCTACCACGAAGATAGTCGTGCAGCCAAGAGTAAAAAGACGATTTCCGTCGTCACTACTTCACATAATCGATTGCACGTCATTAGAATAAAGAAATAGTACGAACTTTGGTAACATAAATGTTTCGATAGCATTTATAACATCTTCATACGTTACTTCAAATTCATTTTCACAAAGAAATAATAAAAATCTTCGCAGGGCAGCTGCCGCTTGAAGAATAATGGTATGGAGTCTTCGTTCTTCGCTGTCGTCATGACGATTTGGTTGCACGACGAAAGCTAACGTTGTGCGCGTCATTGACGATGCGTCGAGTAGCAATGAAGACAATAAATCTCGTCGCTACTGCGGTTTTTCTTGCTGCGACGATGACTATTGTCAGGCCTGTCCCTGTCCCTGGATGTTGGTTCTCTACCGACCGCTCAAGATAAAATTTGAGAGGGAACTAAACTTGCGTGAGCCATGATTTTATCATTATATCAGAACTCTAGCCGAAGCTCCGCCCCTTTGATAAATAAGACCATTGAACATCGTTTGCTTACTGCTAGTCGTGGTAATTAAAGTGACAAAACATTTCCAAAATTATTATTTTCTAAATAATAACTAATGAATAAAAAAGTTTACTATCAAAATAATTATACATGGGACATTCGAAGTATTTTCAACGCCATAATTGCTAAAAAAAGATGAACTATAGCATAGTAAATCCACCGAAGCTCCGCCTTTTCGATGAATAATACCATTGTAAATCAGCTGATGGCTACACCTTTACATTGATCAATAAAGCGAATGATTTCTTCATTATAGCATTGCAACTTAAGCCGATGTTCCACCTTTTTGATGAATACATCGCAAAACATTTGTTGGTTCTTCCTTTACGTTGACCAACCAAGCAAAAATGATTTGTCACATATATAGTATATAGTATAGTATATTAAAAACATGGTCCACTTCGAGAATCCCCATATATTGGGCAACAGACAGCACATTCACACCATCTTGGGTTACCAAAGATGACTAACGCCTAAAAATGATTGCCAGGGGTGCGATAATTGCAAATATTACACTAATTTTACAATTTTTGAAAATTTTAATTACATTTTTCAAAATTTCATTTTTAAACTAAGATTCCAAAATGGGATCATGTGATGATTTCTAGCACATTATTTCGACATGTTATGCTGCACATTGTATTATACTTTTAAGCACCCCTAGCAATGTCTCTTCACTACATTGCTTGTCTTTTGTGATACCGTGACGCTACTGCGTTAACTCTTCAAATTAGCTAGAGTGGTAATAGTGGTAATAGAGTATGCTTGCTGAAACACAAAATCACGTTAACCATAATATTCAAAAGCTTTATACCAACGTTTGAAAGTTACATAAAATTCAGTATTTATTTACCTATTCACATCAACAAATAAATCAAATTTTAAATTGAAATATTTAGACTCAAAACAGTGACAATTTTTGGAATTCTAATGGAGAAATTTCAAAAAATTTCGTTGAAATCTTAGAATAAGAAACGCATTTTCTTTTGTCGTGAGCGAGGAAGACAGAATTTTGTAACAATTCATAGCTATGAACGCGAATTAATAAAATTGTCACGCTCTCTAATTAGTTGATTGTACTACATTTTCAAAATGATTATATCTAATCTAATCTAATCTCATACTTGCGTAGCCAATACTTGAAAGCATCCTGGAAAATGACGGTTTCTGAATTCCGTCATTTTTCTTTTCATATGGCCAGGCCAACTACGCAGTATGTACCGCAGAGATGACTCCTAGATATTGAGCGACTTCAGGAATACCTAAAGTCACTCAATAGCTTGAAATCGAGGGGAAAGGAAGAAAGCGTGGACCTCCCGTACCAAACGCTTCCAATAATATAGATACCTAATATATAATAAAAATCGTGTGCGTATTTATGTATGATGTATATAAGTTTGTTTATGTGTGTATATCTGTATGTGTGTATATGAGTGTGTATGTGGGTTTATATGTGTAGTGAATGTGTGTGTGCGTGCATATTTAAAAAAAATACAGTTTATCAAAACCTTACCTCTGCTCAATAATTCTGACGCTGAACCAAGAGCCAACACGCACTGAACTAATTAACTTTATTACCGGCCGCGTAATGCAGAACACAAAATTTCGGCAAATCGCGCGATCGTTCTACCGTCCGAAACAAGAGCCAACACGCACTGAACTAATACATTTTCAAAATGATTATATTGCTAAAAACTCTTTATTAAGTATATTAGTGGTTCTGAAAAGATCCATTCACAATGTTAGATGTAAATTTCCTCTTGAGCGGTTCAACTGGGAGTTTATGATTGTTTAAAACATTATGAATCGATGTCTGCAGGAATACCAAACGCTTAACCGCTGCTGCCGTCGGCCGAGAAAACTTGATCAGTAGTGTTGTCGTCGACACTCTTTCGTCACACACCGCAGTGCCGCGCTTACTGTTGGCTTCTCGACAGTGCCGGGATGAAAATGCCGATGATGCTGACCTGAGAATGCTGACGATTCTGCCTTGCTCATAAAAAGGCTTAGGTTTGCGAATGCAACCGTTCAAAAATTCTGACGATGCGCTGCTGTTATTGCTTTGCCTGTTTCCGTCAGATTGAGAGGAAAAAATCGAGCTGCGCTATTTTATGCCTTCTTAGCAGACCTAGCGTGAGCTCATTCGTTGACGTCTGCACCAATCAGAACGTGGTAATGGAATGATGCAAGAATGATGCGGTACCCATATTTATAGGTTTTCGTGAATTCAATGTTTTGTTTTGAAAACAGTTTTAGGCCTATTGAAACAAGTTTTCGGATATTATCAAGCATTAATATGAAAGGCATACTTGAAAGCTGTCGATTGAGGGGTTAACTGCAGAAATCTGTTCACTAGGGTAAAAGCTATTAACGTTTGAAATCTTTCAACACAGCGTAACGTGGCCGATTTAGAAATTATGAAATGACACCCGGTATAGTAAAGAGAGACGTAAGTCCTACGTCAAAAGAAGAAAGGGGCAACGATATTCATTATATGTTGAAATGTATTTATGCACAAAACTAATCACAATTTACACAAATAATTAATGAGATAATTCCATTGTATAATTATCTGCGACGTCCTGTAGAACAGGAAGTAAAGCAATGTACTCAAACTGTAATCATACTATAGCAGAAAAGTGATGCAGCAAGCGGATGCAGACCGGCCTCTCAAGTAGGAAACTTCAATATCATTTTGAATAAGGTATACCATGGAGAAAATTAGCTTAACCTTTGGGTACTGCTCCGTTATAAGTATTACAACACCTTCGATATAACACGTTTGTTTGTTCACAGCATGTGTGGAACTACATTATTAAGTCAGGATCCGGCAAATCAATCTATATGAATAAAAATAAGTTTAGACTTCCTTCCTAATGATTTAACTCACGAACGGGTTGAACGATCTGTTGCCTTAAACTTCATATTCACGTATTTCAGCATTAAAAAAAAAAAATAATAACAGGTCTAACGTAAAACAAAATGAACAAGATGCCCATGGATTTGGCGATTGTAGATATCGATGTTTCGATAATTAATTACCAGACCATCTGTAATACAATTTATTTACAGTATTTTCGATGAAAATTTTGAAAGTTAGTCCGTATTCACTGTCGTTTAATCAATGGGAAAATGACAACACAAGGTATATTACAGAATTATTTGTAATTATTTAAAATTAATCATCGAATTCTGTTAAAATGTGTAGACGTATAATAGGTACAAGATAGAATTATAATTATATCGGGAGTGGCGTAAATAATGAATATTTGCGTATTAAGTTATTCGGAGCTCTGTATTATGGACTATCTTATATACAAATGCATGTATTGGTTGGCATCGAAGGCATTCGGCCAATAACTGTGGAAATGCAAGGTTAGAGTTGACAATAAATTAACTACAATAAACTTGCAAAATCCTAGAAGAAGAATATCTTGGAAAAATAATGTAGCTCTACCAAAGCGTATTTTATACGAACACTGAAGTCGACATGTAAGATGTATGAAATAAAAGAGAATGCAATCACAATTTCTTCTAGCTGTCTACCTAAGAGTAACATTCTTTTGTCGAGGAATCTATTTCTTGGTTAAGAATGACAAAATCCTTCAAACAAGTCAGATTTTTTTTCGATTTTCATAGCAACGAATACAGGAGTGGCCTATGCCGAACGTAAAAGATTTCTTCCTTCCAGTTGGTCTATGGTTGCACGTCGTTAACCACTCAGTCTACCGATGGGCTGTACATTAGAGTGATTCAAATTTTGACTTTTTCGCTCCTCTATGCTATGACATTTGCTGTTTTATTAATCCTCCTAAATTTTTAGCTGATTTGGATGAAATTGGACTGAGCACGAGCAGTTTGAAGTTTGTATGAAAATTACTATGAAAACAGTCACTTTTGGGGAAAACCGTTCCGTAACGTTGCTCATTAAGTGCTAAAAATATACGACTTTATTGGCAACATAGAAAATGTTGCAATGAAACTGGTCGTCTTCAATTTAACACGTAAAAGAATAACATCAATATCAATAATGAGCATTTTTGTTTTCTTTATAACTTTGTTTACAAAAGTTGATGATCACTTCGCAACAACAACTGTCCTATAACTAAGGAAGTATTCTTTGAAGAATTCGGGTCGATTACATTTGAATATTTGATGGGTTGCAACACGGAACAGTCTTTTGCTTTAGTGGCGATTTCTATAGTAATTTCCATACAAACTTCAAACTGCTCGTGCTTAGTCTAGTTACATCAAAATTAACTAAAAATTTAGAGCTTGAGCTTGAGCTTGAGCTTGATTGACTGCTCGTAGTTGCTACTCCATTATGACCAGATCAGCTGTTCTTGCACAGGGAACCAACAGATGTTTGCTTGGGACTAGCACACATCTTCAATGTACAAGTACTGGTGATCTCATTTGTTAGGTCATACTGGCGCCTGCCACGTCAGAATGCAAGTCAATGTAGGGAAGGGGAGGAAATGATGATGCAATCACTCGCCCACTGCAAGCCGAATATACCTCTGCACTTGCCACGAGTTCATGCGGAATTTGTTGGAATTTCTGGGTTAGGTTGGAGAGGCAGAGGTCCGTTTTGGTTAACGAGCTGCCAATGTGATAGATAGGAGAAGGTAACTGATGGAATTTCTAATTGGATGTAGGAAACGAGCTCTATAGTTCATTTCCAATTCTATCAGATTACTGATAGAATACTCAAGTTGAAGGTATAGGAATAGTAATGGAAACGGTATGGAAGTCCATTTCCAGTTCTAGCGATTGCTAGAACATGAGAAATATAGAGGAAGATACAAAGTAGGAGAATGGAACGGACCTGGGATTGAACCCACGACCTCCTGCGTATGAGGCAGAAGCAGTAGCCATATGACTACCAAGCCCGCTTCGAAACAAGAGAGATCACGCACAGAACTGATAAATTTTATTACCGGCCGCGCAATGCAGATCACAATAATTCGTCCGACCGAGCGATCGTTCTGCGGTCCGGAAACAAGAGAGATCACGCACAGAACTGATAAATTTTATTACCGGCCGCGCAATGCAGAACACAATAATTCGTCCGACCGCGCGATCGTTCTGCGGTCCGAAACAAGAGAGATCACGCACAGAACTGATAAATTTTATTACCGGCCGCGCAATGCAGAACACAATAATTCGTCCGACCGCGCGATCGTTCTGCTGTCCGAAACAAGAGAGATCACGCACAGAACTGATTAATTTTATTACCGGCCGCGCAATGCAGATCACAATAATTCGTCCGACCGAGCGATCGTTCTGCGGTCCGAAACAAGAGAGATCACGCACAGAACTGATTAATTTTATTACCGGCCGCGCAATGCAGAACACAATAATTCGTCCGACCGAGCGATTGTTCTGCGGTCCGAAACAAGAGAGATCACGCACAGAACTGATTAATTTTATTACCGGCCGCGCAATGCAGATCACAATAATTCGTCCGACCGAGCGATCGTTCTGCGGTCCGAAACAAGAGAGATCACGCACAGAACTGATTAATTTTATTACCGGCCGCGCAATGCAGATCACAATAATTCGTCCGACCGCGCGATCGTTCTGCGGTCCGAAACAAGAGAGATCACGCACACAACTGATTAATTTTATTACCGGCCACGCAATGCAGAACACAATAATTCGTCCGACCGAGCGATCGTTCTGCGGTCCGAAACAAGAGAGATCACGCACAGAACTCAAAATTAACTAAAAATTTAGGAGGATTAATAAAACAGCAAATGTCATCGTTTAAGCATAGGGGAGCGAAAAAGTCAAAATTTGAATCACTCTACTGTACATCCTATTCCACCTGAAGATTCAACTTGTTTGCTACGCCCCTCGCCATTATGTGTCCATCTAGAACCATTTTGACGGGGTTGTTGTCCGCCATTCTGGTAACACTAAAGTCGTCCGATTATCACGATGTGAACACCGAATGGTTCTCCCATCAGAACGTCGTGGTTCATTCGTGTCCTCCATTTACTTCCATATGTACCCCGCCATAGATGGTACGCAGTAATTTTCTTTGAAAGATTGTAAGTACGCGGTGGTCCTCCATGAGCATTGTCCAGGTTTCATACTTATATAGTGCTATCGGTCTAATGAGCGTTTTCTAGATAGTTTGATACGACGGCGCACTCTATTCGATCAAAGGAGCCCAAAGTACGCGCGATGTCCTGTCACGATGTGTTGGTGATTCTTTCGATGCGTTCGCTCATTTGACTTTGCTAGTACATAAAAAGGAATGCCAATTAAATTTTGTCCTGAAGTGCATCCGAACATAACAAGATTATGAGTGATGCTTGATCGATAATTTTTTTTTTATTTTGGAGAGAGAGGTGGATGTGTGGGTGTGAAAGAGCTCTTACATTCTAGTGTACACTGTGCTTAATATTTGCTACTCACTACAGCGTGTTCGGCACTCACCTCGAGTGCGATCGTAGCAGGCTCGTCCAGGCACCAAGTCAATCTGTCATTCGACAGCAAACCAGCGGACAGGTAAGACGCGTTGCATCTGGATAGGTGGTTCCTTTCCAGCTTATTTCCGATTCTCACAATCGCGACCGTGAAGAGACGGAGCAACTGTACCGCGCTAATAACACACGAAAGTTCTATGAGAAGTTGAACCATTCACGTAAGGGCCACGTGCCACAGCCTGATATGTAATGACATAAAGGGGAACCTTCTTACGAACGAGCGTGAGGTGACCCAAAGGTGGCGGCAGCACTACGAAGAGCACCTGAATGGCGATGTGGCAGACGAAGATGACGGTATGGTGATGGACCTGGGAGAACGCGCGCAGTACATAATTTTACCGGCTCCGGATTTCCAGGAAATCCAGGAGGAGATTGGCCGGCTGAAGAACAACAAAGCCCCTGGGGTTGGCCAACTACCAGGAGAGCTGTTTAAATACGGTGGTGACGCACTGGCTAGAGCGCTGCACTGGGTCATTACCAAGATTTGGGAGGAGGAAGTTTTACCGCAGAGTGGATGGAAGGTGGCGTGTGTCCCAAAAAAAAGGGCGAGAAGCTGGATTGTAGCAACTATCGCGCAATAACATTGCTGAACGCCGCCCACAAGGTACTTTCACAAATTTTATGCCGTCGACTAGGACCAATTGCAAGGGAGTTCGTGGGGCAGTACCAGGCGGGTTTTATGGGCGAACGCTCCACCACGGACCAAATGTTCGCCATTCGCCAAGTACTGAAGAAATGCCGCGAATACAACGTGCCCACACATCATCTATTCATCGACTTCAAAGCCGCATATGATACAATCGATCGGGACCAGCTATGGCAGCTAATGCACGAACACGGATTTCCGGATAAACTGACACTTTTGATCAAAGCGGCGATGGATCGGGTGATGTGCGTTGTTCAAGTTTCAGGGGCATTCTCGAGTCCCTTCGAAACCCGCAGAGGGTTACGGCAAGGTGATGGTCTTTCGTGTCTGCTATTCAACATCGCTTTGGAAGGGGTAATATGAAGAGCAGCGAATAACACGAGTGGTACAATTTTCAATAAGTCCGTCCAGCTATTTGGCTTCGCCGACGACATAGATATTATGGCACGTGACTTTGAGAAGATGGAGGAAGCCTACATCAGACTGAAGAGGTAAGCCAAGCGGATCGGACTAGTCATCAACACGTCGAAGACGAAGTACATGCTAGGAAGAGGTTCAAGAGAAGACAATGTGAGCCACCCACCGCGAGTTTGCATCGGTGGTGACAAAATCGAGGTGGTAGAAGAATTTGTGTACTTGGGCTCACTGGTGACTGCCGAAAATGATACCAGCAGAGAAATTCGGAGACGCATAGTGGCTGGAAATCGTACGTACTTTGGACTCCGCAAGACGCTCCTCCGATCAAATAGAATTCGCCGCCGTACCTAACTGACAATCTACAAAACGCTCATAAGACCGGTAGTCCTCTACGGACACGAGATCTGGACGATGCTCGTGGAGGACCACAGCGCACTGGGAGTTTTCGAAAGGAAAGTGCTGCGTACTATCTATGGTGGGGTGCAGATGGCGGACGGTACGTGGAGGAGGCGAATGAACGACGAGTTGCATGAGCTGCTGGGAGAACTATCCATCGTTCACACTGCGAAAATCGGGCGACTGCGGTGGGCCGGGCACGTAGCCAGAATGTCGGACATTAACCCGGTGAAAATGGTTCTCGACAACGATCCGGCGGGCACAAGAGGGCGAGGTGCGCAGCGGGCAAGGTGAATCGATTAGGTGGAAGATGACTCGCGGACGCTCCGTAGACTGCGTGGTTGGCGACGTGTAGCCATAGACCGAGCCGAATGGAGAAGACAAATTTGATATTATTTTGCTCAGAAAAAATATGTTAAGCTCTTTTTAGTGGAATGTATTCAACCGTCTAGGACGAGTTTAGTACTCTCCATTTAATTCCACTACTACTAATTTTAATTAAATCGAGAATACTAAACTCGTCCTAGACGGTTGATTATTTTGCTGTTTTCTTCTACCCGGGAAAACGCTTTTCCCAGGCCATATTTCAGATGAAATATTTTTTGCAAGCGAATTGTCTGAATTATGATGAAAGATTTAGGCTAAGAACTATCAGCATGAAATGAAATTTTAAGTTCTTCAAATAGAACAAGCGATCCTGATCCGTTATGTCGTCAGATTATTTCATGAGCAAATGTCAATATAATCGAGTTATTTTCGTCGGGTTATCGTTAGGAATGTTTTGATGTTCGATTTTCTCCTGCTGCTATAAATCAAAATCGCATGCCGCTATTCGACAACGGATACTTCCAATATAATCCAAACAAGTTTTGGTTAATCGTGTCGCAATACTAATGGAAATAGTGAAATAAATATGTTAACTAACATAGTGTGGTTACTAGGGTGGCTCAAAAAACACTTTTTCAATTTTTTTGATGGGCCGCCCTCTTATTCGGTTCTATTTGATGCCCTGATGCTCTGGTCAAAATTTCAGCCAAATCGGTCAACGTTTGGGCGGTGCTAAACTCGTTGGAAGTTTATATGGAAAAATGTATGCAGAAACATCCAAAAACAGTGATTTGCAGTTGGACGGCACAATTTACGATCAAGAACAATGATACTTATTCAGTTCTTGTAGAATTAAATACAGAATGTTATGCTGAAAACCGCGAGAAGATTAGAGTTTATTAGGCAAAGATATTAGCATTTTACTGGAGTGTTGTAGGGGTGAATTTATTTCTTTTCAAAGGTAAAAGAAACGAAATTTGCTCAAACCCCACTTCAGAGAAATGCTAATAACTAAGCCGGGCAAACTTTATTATCGCGGTTTTCTGCATAACATTCTGTATTAAATTCTTCAAGATCTGGATGTTGATCTTCAATGTAAATTGTGCCGTCCAACTACAATTCACTGTTTTTGGATGGTTCTGCATGCATTTTTGCATATAAACTTTCAACGAGCTTAGCACCGCCCAAACGTTGACCGATTTGGCTGAAATTTTGTCCAGAGCATCAAGGCATCAAATAGAATCGAATACGAGGGCGGCCCATCAAAAAAATTGAAAAAAGTTTTTCCCATACTAATTTAAGCCACCCTAGTGGTTACCCTAAGACGAATTAAGTACTCTCCATTTAATTCCACTATTTAATTTTTGATATTTTTTCAGATACGTATTTCGACCACACAGTTGTCGACCACACAGTTGTGGTCGAAATACGTATCTGAAAAGATATCGAAAATTAAATAGTGGAATTAAATGGAGAGTACTTAATTCGTCTTAGACGGTTGAATACATTCCACTAAAAGAGCTTTATATATTTTTCTGATAGTGATTGTTATTGTTATGAGAGGTAAGTTCATTCAGAAGCTTCCTTTTCTGGGCAGAAGAAAAAACTGCCTGCTTATGTCGATCAAACATGGCTGCTGAAAACCACGTCAAAGTAATTTTTCACGCAAGTTTATTGCGTTTGTCAGTTCAAAAAAGTGCAAGAATCTAGCGTAATGTTATTAAATTGTGCTCGATACACTTTCTAAAGCAGCGGTGATAAACACTTCCCTACAAAACGATGTGTTATTGCTAAATAATTGATTTATGTACGTAATGAGTCAATATTTTTGATTATGCCAATATTACCTCCCGTGACCCTATGCCACATTAAAAATATTTTCTGGGCTACTGTGATGATCCCTTCAAACAGCTTCACAGGAAATTTCTATTCCACATCTCAATATTTCCACTCATAGAGGTTTGACTGAACTATTTTTTATAGAAAAATTGCAAAAAATACTCATTTTTCAAGCACTTATGTTTAATTTGCTTGCAACAAGTTGCATTCGACGCAGAATACTCTCCCATTATTGGAAATTAATCAGATCGGACTATGGGTTTAAAAGTAATGGCCATAATACTATTTTTCATAATGCACGAGAAAGTTACCATCACCGCTACTCAATCATCCAAATCTTATATCAAAATCTCTAAAAGACACATTGCGTTATCGATTATAAAGAAAATGTTCGGTCCATTCAGATACGAATATATTTCATCCCCTGCGACCTCCATCTGTAAAGTGAACGAACGAGCCGGGGAAATGAAATCGAGAGCCCTCACATTTGATATTTATTGTTAATTTATTCCACACTTGAGAGGGTCAGGGCAAAACGGAGACGATCAACTGGAAATGGAATACAAACTTCTCAAGTCCCTCGTCATCATCGGACAAATTTGACGAATCATCGTTATGGGGTGTCTCCCATTCTCCCCGGCTTCGTATAGGATTTGAAGGGGCCGAATCAAGAGGAGTGTCCAACCAACGACAACAGATGAGCTGGTCAATTTAAATGACCTACCTTACTGACTGACTGAATTTGACTTACTTCGTTGCGTGAGCCGGCAGGGGTATCATCTTTCAAAAACGAGGCGGACAAATCTAGTCATTTTGCGGTATTCGCGCTGGCAGCACTGTCATATAATGTTGCGATCCTCTTATTGAGAAAGTTATCTCCCAAAGTGTTGTGAATGAGTGTCTTTCGTCACACTGGGAATGATCATTTGGCCCTGGATCACTCCCTCGACGTCCACGAAAACCGGATGACAATAGTGATCGATCGATTGTAGAGCTCTTCAGCTCAATCAGAAGACATCATCAGCTCTGACCAAACAGTTTCGAAATATTTATTTCGAGACCCTTAAGCTCCGCAGCGTCCACGGACAGTGTGTGGTAAGTCTTGCGGATACTCGATGGCGAGGTGACGATTCAAGTGCTGAATCAGCACTGTGTGGTGAACGAATTCTTTCGGATTAAACTCTTCGTCTCAAGAGTTTGGAATTTCTCCTTGAGTTGGTGATATTCTGGCGACTTTGGAAGATTGAATTGATTGAATGGTCCTCTCGGGGTCTGAGTACCTACTATTGGATGCATCTTTGTCTGAATTTGTATTTTCTTTAAGTTTGAAGTCAGGCAAAATATATGAATTAGGAGTTAATTATGATTAACAGGCTTATTATGCATTTTCCTATCCCTAGTGGCGAAGTACTGGATGAAATAAAAAAGATAGATTCTCTGCAAGCAAGATAGTAAAATTCGATGGTCAATGACAATAATATGCTGATTTCTAGAGTCCAGATATTAAGTGAATCAAGATTTATGATACATTAAATAGAGAAATAGAGGAGATAATGAGTTTCCTCCTTTAGAAACTAAGAAAAAACAACAGAAATGATAACACGAAAAAGAAAAAAACTGAAGTAACATTTAATAGAAATAAGTTGTTAAATTTTTTACAATAAATTAAAGACATGAAAAATAAAGAAAGGATAAACAGAATATAGAAGTAAATAAATGGAACTAAGAAAAAAGCGACTCATGAAGAGGGAAAGCAGTGAGAAGTTGCAATGAATAGATATTCAATGTGTAACAAGTATTTAGGTCATCGAATTAAAGCATGTTGAATGCAAACTTTCCCACAACTAGCTGCATAAACTATAGCATAAACTGTATACAGTTACTCATTTGCGGTGCAAGTTCATCGGCCTCTCGGGCTAAGCGCCAGTTGTTCGGTATCGACATGTTTAGGTTGATACTCTGCGCTCGAATGCTGCCCCCAACTATGCATCAAACCACTAACATTCCGACTGTGCGCTACCAAAGAGAAATCATTTTCCACTGACGATATGGTCATTGAAGATCGATCCCCAGCTCGTTCTTTTTTCCCCTTCGACTCATTCAATCCAAATATTTATCTTTGCGAAGCAACTGAAACAGGTGTAAAATTTTCATTTTTATTGTCTAACCACCGTACGGGTGCTGGGTTGTGTTGTTATTCGGCGAGGAGCTTCTCCATTCAGTTTGGCGCTAGCCACTGTTGTAGTTTGGCTGAAGAGCCTCCTTTGGCCAGCGTTAAACTGGAGTAGGTGAGTGAGACGCGAATTTATATAATTAGCGAGCGCGTACTCACGCCTTTCCTTGTTTATCCGAAGTAAGCGAGATATTTTTCACACTTTTCCCCGGAATAAAGGCAATCATCTGACGGTTTGTTTTGATTTTCATCCTCAAATTCGAGGATTGATTTTCGATTCGATTGAAGATTGTTGCTGCATCTTGCTTTCGAAATGAAGACGGCGAGCGGAATCAAAAGTTGAATGCCAAATACCTTTAGTTTTTGATCGCTGAAATGATGGAAAGTTACATAATAGTAATCTAACACGAACCAAAAATGGGTCGAGACAAGCATAAATATAAATCACTCAAAAATACCAATGGTCTGAACAAAGCTCGGAAATTCGAATTTCCTAATGAATACTTGGCGTTTTTGGAGGTAAACAATACAAACTTTTCAAAATAAAATTACGGTGATAAAAATGTATGTAGGGTTTCTTACCCCATTCCCGGCCTAACATGCGTACGACTGCATTATTCAATCGATATTTATGACAGGAAGCAACTTTTCCTGAATTTTGTGGGCTGTATAAGACTGTATTGGGGTTCACTTCTGCTTAAAAAATAGCTATTCGTGCTAAATATCGTTCAAAAAAGCTTTTATTTGATTTAATTTAACGAGGTGCGGCACTCATATCAGTCATAGCGATTGCCATTCCGGCATACCATAAAACCAATTCCCGGCCTAAGCAAAATTTCACTCAATCTCTCAACATTTTACTCTCATTCTCTCTCGGGACGATAGAAAATGCGACGTAAACAAAAATATGCACGTTCCACGACAACAAGATGCCAGATGGTATTATTCATAATCATTTTTATTTGGTAGAGGATATATTTACTCATCCAAACTTCTTCCAAATACTTAAAAACAATATTTTTTTCACTTTCTGGAATCGAAAGAATTATAAATAACATGATAGCGTCAACATATTAGACAGTTTTCCTATTAACGATGAAGGATCATTTTCATAATCCTGGCCTTTTGGCAGCACGGTATGGCTAGAAGTTCTTGGGCCGAGGTGAATTTTTGTTCGGTTTGAGGATACATTTTTAAATGTATTCTAATATGTTTATTAAAGTCCTGGTGAAACAAACAAATAGGAAAGATTGAAGTGCGTTGGTTTAGAATTATTGTGTGGTGTTTAACAGCTTCAAGCAATGATTGTATCAAGAACTGTGACGATTTTCAGGTAGGTGTTTATAGGGGTAACGGCTCAAACCTTGGCTCATTATGCTACGGTTGAGCACATTTATCGTTATAAATCTTCATATATTGCATTTCCAACCAGAATTATTCCACCAGCCGGCTTGCTTACATTTGGTTTTGACGCCAAATAGCAAAAAACGACGTTGAATGTCTGCAATATCTCATTTAAACCAGCGAAAGTCTCGAGAGAAATGGACAAAATGTCGGCATCCTTGTCCCTATCAGGTGGATAATTTTTCAGCCCACTTGGGACGAGTGATTGTTGATTTCGAACATACGAAAGATAAAGATGGGTTGCTGTTTATAGTACCAGTCATTTTGCTTGCGTTGAATAAAGACAGCTGCAAACAAATAGAGAAAATCAAATTGTCTTTTTGAGCGTGAACTCTAATTGGTTGCATGTAAAATACTACCACACTGATTGTGAGAGTGCGTTTTAGATTCCCCCAATAGCACGCTTACTAAGGACATGCTATCGAAAATCCTATTATATAAATCATTTATTTCCCAAATATTTACCATATTTGCAAGTAAAAAAGTTTAGAAAAATGAAAACTGTATTAAAAACTCCAATTGCAAAAAGGCTACATGTTCTAGCCCTCATGTTGTGCCTTCAAACAAATTGCCTAATTTAATTATTGGCTGCCGCATAATTTTGAGATTTACTGCTAGTTGAAACCATGGCAGTTGTGTTGCTCTCGCTCTCGCGATACTCTCAAAGAATCTTTTTTTCGAAACGTAAACAATGCCTTAGGTGGGGATGATGCAAAACGCACTACTGAAGAAAGCCAATTGTAAAACTTATTCTAGGCAATTCCTTGCTTTGTACTGTGCATAAACAGTTATAACTGTGCCAACTACCTGATATTAATATACAATTATTCATAAATACAATTATTGGATGCTTGTTTTTAACTTAAGTTTCATGATTGGTACGTGCGTTTGATTCCACTCCTCTCTATATCGATCAGCTGTTGCGAATCCTCTCAAAACTCTCACGTGTTTCAACTTCCCGAGTTAAAAGAATACTTTTTCGGTATCATTTTACAGATCAAAATACTTTTTGCAATCAATAATAGATCTAAATTATGATGAAGGTATTTGTCAAGTAATTTGACTTGAAATTATTCACATGAAATGACGTTGAAAGTTTATCTAATGAAACATACGATCCATTGTATCTTTCCATTATTAAATGAGAATGTTTGTAGGATTCGTGCGAAAGATGAGAAAACTTAATATTCCTACACTAATTAAATCATTAATTTGCGAAATTATGAAGAAAATGGTGTATCGAACCACGAAAGGTTGATGCTTGAATCGCTTTTGCTTGAATCGTGGTTGGGGGCCGTAAGGTAGGCAATTATTTTTGGTAAGTTCTGCAAATTAAAGCGATTATATCGTGATTCGAGAAAAGCATCATGAAGGCCCATTCACAAACTACATGACGTTTTAGGTTGTGAGAGGGTACTTGTCTGAGCGTTTAGAACTTTATAAATTTCAGAACCCTACCATACATGAAGCATTACTAGAGGCTTGGTGTGGGTTGATTTCAGCGTTATATAATTTGCGAATGAAACTTTACCGCTGAGTGGATTAACCTGTTTTTACAAAAAATCTCGCAAGCATCGGATATTCTATCTGCAGCTTTCGGTTATTTTCTCCAGTACGGGCTATTGTTGAGAATGTTTTGATTTTATAGTTTCACCTATACTAACGTAGTGCTACAAATCGAAAGCACGTGCCACCATTTGGATACGGGTGCCCCCAGTATTGTCCAAAAAAGTTTTGGTTAATTATGTCGCTATATTAATGGAAATTGTGAAATAAAAATGATAGCTGACATAGTGTGGTTGTTATCCATTCATCTGATGTGTGAAAGCAGGTAGGGTAACGGTACCAATAGTGGTAGTATTAGTAGATCCACAAAAGAAAATATTTTGTAAAAATTGATAATTATGAGAAATTTACTGCTTTAATATCTTAGTCAATAGATAAACTAATAAATTTGCTAACAACAATGAGATAGATGTCATTTAACATCAACAATTACCGAATATTGCTTGCACCACTATGGGTACACTGTTCCTTTAGTGGTGGTAAAAATTAATTTTGGTTCCTATAGTGGTGCTATCCATTGGTTTGTTATGAGACTCGCCACTATTGGTACAGTTGCACCACTATAGGTGCAAGGGAGTCAATTTTGTTAAGGAAAATCATTGTTTTCTATAGTTTTTCAAGCGAAATCTTAAGATAAGTTGCATTTAACAGGGTATTTGAAGCACGACGCATCAACTAAAACCATCGTAAACTGTATAAATATGATAAATCTCATTAAAACCCCACTTCCTCCACTATTGGTGCTACCTCCACTAAGGGTACGGTTACCCTATGTTCATTCAGAAAACTCTTTTATTGGGCAAAAGAAAAACTCTAGCACAGCCAGCCTGCATAAGTCAACGAAACATGGCTGCTAAAAAACCGAGTCGAAGTGATTTTTCACGCAAGATATTTCCTTTTAATAGTTTAAGAAGTGTATAAATTTAGAGTTATGAAGCAGCTATATGTTTGATACACTTTTCTAAAGAAGCAGTGGTCAGTATCTCCCTACAAATCGACGTATTATCGCTGAAATATTGATTAATTTGCGTGATGAGCCAATGTTACATCCAGGCCCAACATTACCGCCGGTTACCCTATGATGATACCGTTTTGTAAAAGTGGAAAGAATCACTCCGGCTCAGTGGTGTGGCATCGGAGAGCGAAATTATGAAATCTACATTTTTATTTTCTACAATTGGATCAATTAGGAGTAAAACAAGTGATTGAAAAATATTGAGTATTGTGAAAAATAAATGGGAGACTTTTTAAAAATTATCAATCATGAACCTACGGCTTCCAAACAGTATAAATCATTTGTTTTTTGTGCAGTGAGCCGGGAACCGGGTCCATAGGCCCAAGTAGTGATTTACCCTACTTCATGTGGTCTATATTAATCACACCAGAACGTGTTCATGATTACTTAATTTCCATGATCACTTAATGCAAAAAGTTTTCGAATGCAGCTTGACTTTTTTTAAATTGTTTAAATGTGAAAAAAATTCCACGAAATTTCGTCAAAATCCATATAAGTATTCACGAGTTTCCCATTCGAAAATGTTTTGAGATACTTGAGTACCGATGAACAAAAATTTGTAATCGTAAAGATTTTTTTATGAGTAATCCGCGTTTCGCGGGACGCTGCATTTTTCAACTTCGTTTTACAAATTTATTGAAATTCATGCAGCCTTACAAATATTTTTCCATTTTTTTTGGGCCAAAATCTATGCGAAATCCACTTTTGGGAGATACAGTTTCAAGCCAGTGATGCAATCCAGTTAGGCGTCCCGCGTTTCGCAAGACGCTTGCTGGTCACATTATGCAAGAGAAATGTTTTCTGATACGAAATGGTTTCTAAATCTCAAATAGTTTTTGTCATACAAAAATATGACGTTATAATTGAACACCAGGCAGGCACCAAAGAATTCTCTGATGATCCCTATAAGGGTGTCAGGCCATTAGGACTTCCGAAGGACTTCTCCAAGGATTCCCGAAGGACTCCCCAAGAAATCCCACAAGGTTTCATCCAAAAATTCCCGAAAGAATCCCCTAATCAGATTCCGTCGGGAAATTCGAATCGATTCTTTCGGGAACCCTAGGCAGATGTCTCAGGGAATTCTGTTTGGATTGATTAGGGAATGCTGGGTGGGTTCCTTCGGAAATTATAAGCGGATTACTTTGGGAATCCTGGGCACACTCCTTCAATAATCTTTAGGAGCTCTGTGGCGGAGTTCGTTAGGAATTTTTAGTGAATACTAAGCGGATTTCTTCGAGAATTCTGGGCAATTCATTTAGGAATTATGATCAGATTCCTTCAGCAAAGTGTGCAGATTGTTTTGGTAATCCTTAGCAAATTTCTCCGAATCTTCCGGATTTCCCAGATGAATTCTCCTGAAGGAACCCCGACGGGATTTTCCTCGGGAGTATCAAAGAAATCTTCCAAGGATTTTCGAAGGAATCCCATAAGGGTTTTCGAATGAATTCCTCAAGGATACCTGAAGAAGTCTCCTAAGGATTCCCGAAAGACTCCTCCGAGGATTTCCTAAGGAATCCTCAAAGATTTTCGAAGTAGTCCCCCAAGGATTCCTGAAGAAATCTTCCAAAGGATTCCTGAAAAACTTCTTCTAGGCTTTCTGGAAGAATCCTCGAGGATTCTCAAAGCAGTCCCCCAAGGATTCTCGAAGGTTCTTCAAGGATTCCCGGAGGAATTTCCCAACGTTTCTCGAAGGATTCTTCCAAGGATTCCCGAAGAAAACCCCTTGAAATCTCCCGGAGAAATACCCCGTGGATTTCCAAAGGTGTCCCCCCAATGATTTTCAAAGGATTCTCATTAGGGTTTCTGAAGGAATCCACCGATGATTTTCCAATGAATTCTCCAAGATTTTTCGAAAGACTCTTCCAAGGATTTCTGGAGGAGTCGTCCAAGTATTACCGAAGGAATCCTCCGAGGATTTCCCCAAGGATTAAGTATTCTCAAGAAATCTCTTAAAGATTTCCGGAAGAACCCCTCGACGATTTCCAAAGGAATCCCTCGAGGATTCGCGAGTAATTTCCCCAACGATTCTCGTATGGTTTTCGAAGAAATCCCCCGAGGATTCCCGAAGGAGTCCCCTAAGGATTCCCAAAGCAGTATCCTAATGATTCCGAAAGGACTTCCATAAGGATTCCCGAAGAAATCTACCGAGGGTTCCCGAAGAAGTCCTCTAAGGATGTTTGAAGCAAAACCATAAGGATTCCTGAAGGACTCCCCCGAGGATTCCCGAAAAAATCCCCCGACGATTCCCGAAGGAGTCACCTAAGAATTCTCGAACCATTATCCTAAGGATTCCTGAAAGACTTTCCCAAGGATTTCCAAGGACTTCTCCAAGGTTTCCCGAAGAAATATTCCAAGAATTCTCGAAGGGTTCCTTCAAGGATTTCCCAAAGAATCCCACGAGGAGTTCCGAAGAAGTCCCCTAAGGATTTTTTAAGCAGTACCTTGAGGATTTTCGAATGACTCTCTCAAGGATTCCCGAAGCAATACTCTAAGGATTCCTGAAGGACTTCCCCAAGGATCCCCGAAGAAATCCCTCGAGGGTTCCCGATGAAGTCCCCTAAGGAGTTTTGAATCAGTACCTTAAGGATTCCCGAAGAACTTCTCCGAGGTTTCCAGAAGGAATATTCCAAGAATTCCCGAAGGACTCTCCCAAGGATTCCCGAGGCAGTACCTTAGGATTCCCGAAGGACTCCCCCAAGGATATCCGAAGGACTTCTCTAGGGATTCCCGTAGGAATCCTCCAAGGACACCCAAAGGATTTTTACAAGGATTCCCGAAAAAATCTCTCAAAGATTCCCGAAGAAATCTCTTAAGAATTCCCAAACCCAGTACTCTAAGGATTCCTGAAGGACCCTCAACTTCTCCTAAGGTTTCCGAATGAATTCTCTCAGGATTTTCGAAGGATTCCTTCTAGGATGCTAGAAGGATTTCTCCAAAGATTTCCGAAGAAATTTCCCAATGATTCCCGAAAAAGTCCCCTAAGGATTTTCGAAGCAGTACTTTTTCAAGAATTCCCAAAGGAATTCCCCGAGGATTCCCAAAGGATCCCTCGAGGATTCTCGAAGGAATCCCCCAAGGACTCTCGAAGGATTCCTTCAAGTATTTCCGAAGGAATCTCATACGAATTTCCGAAGGAATCACCAAAGGATTACCGAAAGACTTCCCCAAGGATTTTCAAAGTATTCCTCCAAAAATTCGCGAACAAATCCCCCAAGTCAGCCTTGATGTACGAATAGGGGTGATTGTTGAAATATAACAAGAATCTTAGAAAAAAATAAGTTGGCATTCCAGTCCTTCGGTTTCCCAGAAGGATTTATTTTAAATTTCAATTCAAAATAGGGGATTCTTTCTAAAATTACGTAACGCAAAATTTGGTGATTTTGGACCCCCACCCTCCCCCTCGTAACACTTTTTGTATTAAAGGTTTGATTTTTTTGAATGGGAGTTCAGTGCGAGATTTCTCTTGTTTCGGACAGCAGAACGATGGCGCGATCGGCCGAAATATTGTGTTCTGCTTTGCGCGGCCGGTAATAAAAATCAGTTCAGTGCGAGATTTCTCTTGTTTCGGACAGCAGAACGATGGCGCGATCGGCCGAAATATTGTGTTCTGCTTTGCGCGGCCGGTAATAAAATCAGTTCAGTGCGAGATTTCTCTTGTTTCGGACAGCAGAACGATGGCGCGATCGGCCGAAATATTGTGTTCTGCTTTGCGCGGCCGGTAATAAAAATCAGTTAAGTGCGAGATTTCTCTTGTTTCGGACAGCAGAACGATGGCGCGATCGGCCGAAATATTGTGTTCTGCTTTGCGCGGCCGGTAATAAAAATCAGTTCAGTGCGAGATTTCTCTTGTTTCGGACAGCAGAACGACGATCGCGCGATCGGTCGAAATATTGTGTTCTGCATTGCGCTCCCGGTAGGCCGGTTGTTAGTTTGTACTACTTTTCGCGCCCGATTCATGTCTAGGTAAAATCACTGTGTATAAAGAATGACACGGTCGTATCGCTTATCAGAGTGAATCCAGATCCAACGATGCCTACCAATTAACTGATAATCCTTCCTGTGGTTTTTGTGGAGACGCAGAGGTAAACACGGTCTTCAAATAGCAAAAACCACCTACTAATATTCCTTCCTTCTTCTTAACTGACTACAAGGACGTGGCCGGCGCCGTTATTGATCATTTGAATTTTAGAGTCACTGAAACTTGCACAATGAGAATGCTTCAACAATCCCAGTCAATCATTCAGTTGATTCTTTGTGCAATTTCACTGATTCTGGTCAATCACGGAGTAGCAACCATAGATATGTGTAGTCAGTCAAAGCTAAGCTAAGCTAAGCTGAAGGTTTGATTTTTTTGAATGGATCGTAACGCTCAACTTGACCCCCTCCCTCGCAGCAGTGGCAGATCCAGAGGTTCATGGCGGCGAAGCCTCAATAAAGAAATAAAAGAAGTCGATCCAAATTTAACCTGGCAACAGGTTAAAGCGATAGCTGGACATCGCTCAGGATGGAGATCTTTCAAGCTGGCCCTTTGCACCACCGGAGGTGTACAGGACGGGTCCGCGACGTTAGGCATAAGTACGATAGACATAATGGACGTTAGACATAACGGACATAATTCTGCCTTCTTTAAATCATAGGCTGTTCTTTGGGTCATTTTATGTCTAACTTGCATTATGGCTAGATACACACTTAATTTTTTTTACCGGGATCTCAGCAAAATGTTGAACTTTTACCGAGAATCGCACAGCCGTGCCCCAGCAAACATGTTTTTTTGCCGAGATTTCTGTCAAAATTGCTGATAATCAGCAATTAATTTGCCGAAAATCAGCTAACAAACGCTATTTTTGCCGGAATATCAGTTATTTATTTTGCTGGCGCACGGCTGTGCGGATTTTTGCCGAGCTGCAGAAATAAAAACTGAGTGTGTACTGTACTGCCCATGATCGCATATTTGTAACACTCGCATTTTTGTTCATTTTGTAAAAAGCCTGTGAATCGTTCAGAAAGCTCAATTTACTGCATCTTATCCCATAACAGTAAAATAGGCTTTACTATCTTGCTTATCTGTGGTAAGCTGGAAATGATTGAGTTTGTGGGGAGGATTGACAAACGATTTACAAAATCAACCAAAATGCAAATGTTACAAATATGCGATCATGGGCAGTGTAGTAAGCTATGGTGAATAAAACTAGCAAGCCATGACTTCGACAAACGACAGAACTTAGACATTCTCCAATAAAACTTTGAAACGAGGACACGTATATCATCGCTACAACATCAGAAGTGGGGTTACCATCAAAATGCTACTACGTAGTCAAAAAACTTCTGTAGAATTGCAGCGAAGCGAAATCAGGTCAGCGGAAACCATTCTTGGGGATGGAAATTTCGTCCAACTGGAAGATGCTTCAGGATCCAGATATGTGGAATCCATTATAGAGGATGAAAAATTCGGCCAAACTGGAAGGCAGGAAAGGAGAAAAGAATTACAAACTGTATCATATTTTCCAACTTCAGAAGGTTCAAATAGATCTATGTATCCATCAACAGAGGCTCCTGTTTTATCAAATCAACGACCTCATATCAATCAAGCCGGAAATGCAATCAACTCTTCTTGTCAGCCGTTACAATTGAATACTCTGAATAACAGTTTGTGTCAAGATGAACTTTGTTCTATATTGCCAACGTTTACCGGTCATTATCAAGAAGAAGTTAACCATTTTTTGAAAACTCTATCAAATACTAAACAGGCGCTCAATGTCGACGAACAAGTCATGAAGATGGCTTTTATCAAGCAGTTGAAGGGAAAAGCCCAGAGCTGGTTACACTCCAATGCCGATTTTATAATGAAAAACTACAATGAACTCGCTGCAGGATTACAAGCCATGTTCGCAGTACAGATTAACGTTTACCAATTAAGAACACAACTGGCAAAGCGAACTTGGTCTGGACGAGAATCGTTTGAAGATTATTATCAAACAAAACGACTTTTGGCGCAGAAATTGAACCTACCAGAAAGAGAACTCGTCGAATATCTTGTGGAAGGAATAGAGGATCAAGTACTGCGGAATCAAGCCAGAATTTAGACTTTTGCTTCCGTCAACGATGTGCTTCAAGCGTTCCGGATGATACGTTTCGATTCGGCACCGTCTAGCAGAAGGGTGAGCTTTGTTTGTCGTGCAATCAACCAGGACATTTTGCTGCACATTGCGGAGTTACCCGAGGAGCTAATGTCAACTAGAAGAAATCCGAAAATCCAAGAAATAAATTTAAAACACCAAGACAATTACGAACCGACAGGACTATAAACAACTTGGACGACCATCATGGAAACATAAATGACGGACAGATAAAATGCGACGGCTTGGTATAGTTTAAATTCATTGATAGTATTACCAATTTGAAGGCCCTTTTTGACACAGGTACACTATAGGATTTCGGGCGGTCATTAATCGAAAATGTCATGTCTTCCGAATTATTTTAAAATATTTTCTCTCCATTGTCAATACTCTAATTAAGAGAAATTCTGAATTTGAAGTCTCTAGGTGCACTAGTTCCAAAGATATAAGGTGGCAAAGTCAGAAATGGGTAAAAAAGTTAGCAAATTTTCTGAAAAAATATTTTATTTTCAACTATTTATTGAAATATTTTTTAAATGTTTTTTCTTCAATGTTAATACATCATTACAAAGGTTATTGTATAAGCTTTTAAATGGTGTGCAAAAACTAATGGTTACACTGTGAAAAAAATTGAAAAAATGCGGAAGCAATATTTTTTCCAAAAACGACGCTATTTTCAACTTTGATAGTGAAGAACTTTTTTTCCTCAGGAATCCCTGGGTTCTTTTATGATACACATCAAGGACAAAGCTTCGACTAAAATGTCCTGAAAGAATTTCTTGCCAGTATTTGCAATTAACAGAGTTAAGTCACTCTGATTTTTTTTTCATTTGTTTTTTACCGTGTTTTGCCTCTCTCGTACTCCAAGGTTAATGCTCATTCCAAAAACGAATGTTTGATAGAAGGCCCGGAGGCCTAGTGTTATATACCAACTAACTCAGCGCGAAGAATTGAGGTGATGTCTGTATGTGTGCATGCGCGTCTGTATGTATGTGCGCAAAAGAACGCAATCGCCATTTAGACACTTATTTGTGTCCGATTTTCTCGCAACAAGTTTCATTCGACGGGAAATCTAGTCCCATCGTTTCCTATTGAAAATGGGTCAGACTGAACTATGCGCTCAAAGGGTATGGTCAAAATACATTTATTGGTAATAACTTCGACTTTATTTATAACCATTTGAGCTCATTTAATTAACTTTTCAAAGGAGTAATGAATAAAACCCCAATGCAATGCAGCACAACGGTAACGGAAGGATTTAACAGTTCGCTCATATATGTCCTGTCAAATTTTACCGTTTCCGTCGCCATTCCGCTGAAATGCGTTTGGGGCTTGAGTGGTTTGAGTCATTCTCTAAACCTAATTTTCTGAGCTATTCATTAGCTACTGATGGAGAACTAAATATGAGATTTCATAATATGTAAATATTTATAAATCTCCTGGAATCAATAATTCCCGACATGTTTATTGCAAAAGTAAAGACGAACAATATCTTAGTTAGAACGGAGCGTATGAAATTCCTGCTAGTGTTCATGAATGTCTGGCTAATGGTAGGGAAATATTTATTCACTCATCTACACTTTGAGGTTCACTGGCTGAACAACCAGCGGAAAGTCAATATAAACAGTTGAAGAAATTTAGAACTCATAATGCAAGAAAATGATCAAGAGAGGCAAATGTTGACATTTTCCTTCGTGCCTTACATGAATCAGATCCATTTTAAGCTCGATTTGGATAACGAGGAGACGTTGGAAAAAATTTTTCACTTAGTTATTCTTATGCCATGCGTAATTTTGTAATATTTGAAGATTTTCAAAAGTTCTTTATCTTCTAATACTTTAGATGAATTTATCTCATCTTCCATCGTTGATGGAATTGAAGAAAATATCATTGAAGACTTAAACCTTGACACAGAAAAGAATGATGCTGTATATAACTTGTAGAAATCATGAAAACAAATCAAAAGTAATTCAAATAGTGTTGTTATTTAAATTAAAAGAATTTTGCTTTTCGGAAGAATGGAGCATTCTTACATTCCACAATGAATGTCCACATTTTTGAGAATATATTAATCTCATTTTTTGAATAACTTGTACACGTAAAAATGTCATGGGATTGCGATTTCTAATTTGCTAATACCCTTTTTCAAAAGTTATTTTCAATTCTGATTATTTGATTAACATTTAATGCTTTATGATCCTTCAGATCCTAGTACTTTGTCAAACAAATTGTTCTAAATACAAATTGTGAGGCATGAGAGTGAGAACAAAAAATATCACGGAATGTCATGAAATTAATGTCATTTAACATGATCGCCGCCATAATGTCCATAAATTGCTGAACTTAGTTTTTGTACAGCCCCTTCCTTCTCCTTAAGAAAACGCACGAAATTTCAACTTCCCAAATAGGTTTGCTTTGTCACGTTAATCGAACCTATGAAAAAATAATTACGTAATTCATAGACGATCCCCAAAGGGGGTTGGAAATTGTATATTCATGCTATTTCGACCATACACAGCTAAAACTAAGTGGAAAATCACTTTAAAAGTCCAATTTTATTTTTGACCGCTCGCTTGTATGGGGATCCCCCATAGTGAGGTAGCCCAGTCTCACTGATACGCCACGGTTTGATCAATGGAAAAGATATTAAAAGGATTGATGAATAAAAAAACTTTCGTGGTATCGGTGGGAAACGGCTTAAACTTTTAGGATTATTCTCTAACAAAATTTTGATACAACATATCACATTCAGTATTGATTTTTATGATGTTCCTGATCATGTACTACACTTCCGTTCTACACATAATTGTCCCATGTTACCTTTGATGGAAAAAATCAAACTCGAGTCAATTTGTCCCACTAATTTCAGGATGGATTAGATCTTAAAATTTAACAAATATTTTTGGGATGTTATGAGCGTAGGCAGCACTTTTCCAGGACATAAAATGAATCACTACTTATTCAAACGGTTATCAGTCTCTATTATCATCAAACATCAACTTCGTTTTTTCAGTGGGACAAATTGACTCGAGTTTGAGATTTTTCATTAAAGGTTACATGGGACAATTATGCGTAGAACGGCAGTACACCTCGTTGATGCTATTATTGGTCGAGACATCATCATGCAACCTGGTATACGGACGATAATACAAAATAATATTAAAATGTATTCGGTCGATTCACTACAATATGCCTAACGTCCGTTATGGCTAACGTCCATTATGCCTAACGTACTTATGCCTATAACGTCTTTATGCCTAACGGGGTATAAACGTACAGGACCCATAAGTACGTAAGTGGTTCAACTATTGAGAAAAAAAAATCGAAAAATACACAATGCCTTGTTTCTTAAAATGCTAGTTATTGAATATCTCTCTGAATATATCGCAATCGATCAGGATAACGAAAGATTAGTGACAAGACAATTATTCAGAGTTTTATGTGAAATGTCAGCTTTACAGGTACAGGTCGGACTCGATTATCCGGAGTATCAAAAAAAAAATTCACCCTGGATAATCGAATCACCAGAAAAAAATCATATCTGCAATTAAATAACGAAAAATAAAATAAAAAATATTTTATTTTATTTGCAGTGGTGTAGTCAGAAATTATTTAGGAAAACCCTTGATTAATCCACCTAGCGGTATAGGTGACTTTCTGGTATATTATAGGTATATTATGGAAAAATAGCATTTTTACCACAATTGTTGAGTCCATAGTTCGATCCAGCCAATTGTCAATATGAAACGATAAGAAAGGATTCCCATTTGAATGCAACTTGTTGGTTGAGAATAGGCTGACAGAAAGGGGGCTTGAGAATCAAACAATTAGGCAATGATCCGATCATTAAATAACCATTTACAACTTCTTGTAATCTCTACTTGGTGACATAAAAATAAAAAAAATTAAAAATAATAAAAAAATATATAAGAAATTCAGACGAATTTTTAAATATTAAATTAAAGGAATTATGCGTGGAAATTGGGTGGATCTTCCAATGAAAATTCAGCACAAATTTCCATGCTATTCAGATACACTTTCCCTGAATGTTAAAAAACTTAAGAAAATTTGGAAGATTTCCTCTGGTATCTGGAAGGGATCACAACCATCAGTTTGGTTTTGCTGATATTGTTAACTAAACTCTGCTTACCTACATAAATGGACCGCTTGGATTAATGGATTAATTACATAAGTGTGACAATCCATAAACAATTTTGAGATGATTGATATAAAAAGTGTGACGGGTAGGACGGGCGAGGGGGGTTGAAAAATACCGATTTTTGCATTACGAAATTAATGGATTATACCTTAAGGGAGGATATTCTGCAAGATGAATTTCTTCAGAAAACCTCCTATTGTAAGGACATTGCTGCTGATGACGCATTTCGACCTTTTTTGTACCCATGGTCCTCAATGGCAACTTTACTAGAACGAGGCGTTTTATCACAACGTCGTCGGTAGGGGAAATATTTCTCTGCCCCTTTTTCACATTTGTATCAGGTGACGAGCAATTTGTTTTCATGTCTTGCTAAGATCGAAAAAGTCTTATGCTTCTCGTTTATTGTCGTTAATTATCAATGAGATTTTCATTCTGCAATCCTTGTTATGCGCCCAAACATATCGTTCTATGTTGGCGTTACATTTTACGTTTTCATCTGTCGAATGAGCGACTGGTTCATCAGTTTTAGAACCACATTGGATTGATATAAATGACAAATCTGAAAATTTTGTCTAAATTCCAACAGCTTAGTTGACAATCGATCGAGATATTGCATGGAAGGAAAAGAGAGCAACGTCTTCCATGGAAAAGTTCTAAATATAGAACAACTTTACTTCAGTCCTTCCCATTCCAACTACGTTCATGTTTCTTCCTTTACTTAAATTTCAATATACAGAACAACTCCTTTTTTCAAACCCCCTCCTACAACTTAGATACGTCCCATATTGTCAAAATAATCATAGTGTATATTATAATATTGAAATTATTAAACAAAATTTAAAAAAAAACGGAGAAAAAAAAATATTCCGGATAATGGAGTCTAAAATTCCAGATAATCGAACCCCGGATAATCGAGTCCCCGGATAATCGAGTCTCCGGATAATTGAGTCCGACCTGTACAAATCCACTGTGCGGTTTGTGTTCAACCTTCGTCGTCGTGGCTCTGCAGCTATCTTTCGTCATTCGACTTTAATAATTATAATAATTATGGGTCCTGATCCCTGCAAACTATCATCCACAAATCTTACATTCATGAGACAAGCATAATTTGGGGACCAACCAAGGTACAAGGACAACAAGAACGTACTCGAAACTTCATCATCCCTATAGACACACATCGTATGTTTTCTACTAGTAAACACCCATCAAATTAACTTTTAAATGCATTGCACGGCCCAGTAAACCACATATCGTATAACAAATAGCAAATAATGTCGCATATGCGTCCATCTAAAATCTAAATCGCACTGCATATCAAAATTTGTCAGATTATTGTTGAAAAATGTTGTATTGAATTCATCGTATACGATATTTTGAAACCATAGTGAAAGTCAATCGCAATTGTGTGAATACAAACTCGTAATGACTTATATTCCTCGCAATATCCTATATCAGTGCGAATGAACGTCTTTGTGAATCGTAATACAATCAAAACCACTTCAGTCCAAATGGCTTGTAGAAGTTTCATGCAGCTGTAAAGATATAAATTGTGTAGTTTATGTTGGACAAAAATCCAATTCACTTCAAGATGTGCAGTATGGTGCGGTGGTAGAGTATTCGCCTTCAAATCCAAAGATCGCATGTTCGAGACTTTTAATCGTAATACTGTTCTTACGATGTCGGGAAAAATCGTAAAATAAAACTCGTATGTACCTATATCGCCTCCACTTTGGTACGTATATAGCCAATCTGTGCATTATATACGATTAAGTTGGTTCTTATATAATAACCTATATCAAGAGTTATAGGTACCAAAATGTTGACTGGGGGTATGCTTCTTGAATATATAAAGCAAAGAGCAGCCACCTTACTCTGTCTAGAATGGAATAGAAATACCTAAAACTAATCTGAGCAGTTTTGAGTTTCTTTAGTCTAAATCTAAATAGTTTAGAATTTGTTCAATCGAGAACTTTGTAATCATACAGTAAACGGTTTCATTCTAATTCACATGCCTTAAATTGTGATTCTCAATGGTATTCAAGAAAAAAAACTCGCTGGACAACTAAGTATCTTGTACTTGGTCCTTATAGAACCTAATGTTCGGTCAGTTGTCTATTTTTGCAATAAACTATTCAGAATTGTAACGAATGATACTTGTTAGAATTCTGTGGAATATCGCTGAAAATGCCAGCATAATAATATTCAATATTTGTTTGCAAAGATTTTAAAATTAGTTGAAGCTAAAATCTTTCTATTAAAAAGATGTTGCTGGTAGTTTATAATTAGAAAGTGCTTTATGTAGACTACAATGATAGTCGAAAACGTTCCATCTGGACTTAATAAAGCAATCTGTTATGTTAATAAAATAAAAGTATTGTGTTTGTATTGTATTTGCCTCGATTTACAAAAACTTCTTCCAATAGACTTCAGAGTGCTAAAATCTAACAAATATAATATTCTAAATCAGATAAAAAAAATTAAAATCGATGGTTATTTTTTAAGGTCCCCCTTTTTCAATCAAATGTTCTCATTTTTCGCTCTTTTGGTGAATTGTTTCCTTTTTGAAAATTAATATATGTTCACCCTAGTGGCAAAAGCCAAAGCTAATCTAACCCATTTTCAATAGCAAATAATGGCACAGGATTTTCTGTCATATGCAATCTGTTGCAAACAAATTGATCAACAACATCTAAGAGCCAAAAACATATGAGTGAGTTCCTTTACGTACACCTAAAATTACGAGGAAGACAAAAAATAATACTAACCACTGCGTTGCTGAAGTAGTTGGAGAGGGCCCTCCTTTAGCTATCGTTGATGCATTCAAGACGCCCACACTGAGTTGTTTGTATGCCGGTAGCTTCAATATGTCGAATTGACCCGCAATAAATTGTTCGATGTACACCTGAGGACGGCAGCCGTCACCATCGATGAGGAACTGCTGATCTTTTGAGTATGATTGGCGATGGGGGACTGCTGGTCCTTTGAGTTGGTTGACGTAAGCACGTAACAATTACGATATCGACGATAAGGAAATGGAGGTAGTAGGACGTTCAGATTCACAGATCTGGTGGCCAGAATATGTTCGATTGAGTGTTTTGTGTTTCTGATGTAGATCTGGTTAGTTGACTTTCCGCAACACAATATAAATATATAATATACCTTACTTTCCTGGCAATTAATATTTATCAGCTGCGTAAAACATATGCTCAATAAATTACTTACGGTGCAGTCGATTGCTTGATGCACTAGAAAATATTTGAATTGGATAAAATGGCCAACAAGAATGAAAGAGCGGAAAAAGCATACACCACCACCACACCAAATGCGTGTTTCGGATTCAAATTCAAAATGAATATCTCCGAACTGTTTGAATCACTGCTGATTTCACTCTAAGGTGTCCCGGATTTGGATCTAGTTTTTAAACTAACCTGGGCTCAATCACTTCGATTTATATTTCTTATTTCGAATTTATTTCAAGTGGAAGTGTTACGAAAGGTGATGATTGCCTTGTAAATGTTCATGAATCACATGATTCTTCCATTCATTATATACAAACTTATGCGTCGTCGTAATAATTACAATCCAATTTTGTATTTCTAGATCATTTTTATTTAAAAAAAATAATGTACTGCTTATTTGTGTGCAGAGTTGATATTATTTTCGTAATATTGTCGGCTAAAAACCCACAACCGATAGCTTCAAAATGGATTCCTCCCTAAAACATTACACTTTGTAGACACACCACATGCACGGACCGCCTCAAATTATCCCAGCCGTACATCAAAGTGGAACCATGCATAAAACCGAACGGAAAAGCGCGGTGCAAAACCGCGCGACCCTTCCTCATCGTCGTCCTCGTCAAAGCGAGCCTAATGGAATCGGAAGTTGTTGTCAGCCAGCCAGTTGACACCCTATCTCGAGGATGCGTGCCGTTCCAAAGGTTTCAAAATTGCTAAACGAGCGCATCATTACCGCTGCATCACCTCCCCTTACGGCAGCCATAGGGGAAAGTGGGTAAAAATGCACCAAACCCACTCTGATAGGGTGTTGGACATGGATAATGCTTTTCAATCAAATTTTACTAATAAATTATTTCAAAAAATCCTCAACGAATTCAAGCGTACTGCGCATTGTAATTAACGATTATTAAAACTGAAATGTTTTTTTTTTAATGTCCACAATCGTTTTATTCCAATCATGTTCATATTTCAAACATAATTCATATTCGAATAAAAGATGTACACGTTAGAATTATCGTTGTAAGTTGTATAAATTCATTGAAAAAAATATTTATCTACGAAAATTAAGATAATACGCATTTCAGACCATCGTCCACTTTGTCATCGTCGACCATAGACATTGCATTGCCCCTGACTTCGTATTGTAGTAAATAAATTACGCATGGTTGGAAATGTTTCCTAATTTTACGAGGGGCTCCGGCTACCGGAGGGAAACTGGAAACCGAACACGTTTCCCGTCAACCGAATCCCCCGTGTTTGTCGACGGGATAATCGATTTTTTCGTTCCTTGCGTTTTGTTTCGTGACCATGTGTTTAAGTGATTGCTCAGTTCTGCGGTGTCTCAAACTATGGCGAGTCGAGGATGTCCCTTTTTTGTGGCATCCTGAGCTAGACAGTCTGTCGCCTGGAACCTCCATGTGTCCTGGTCGGATCCAACCTGAAGTGTGTTGTTTGCGTTTCAAATTCTTTTCACACAGTTCCATTGAGCGGGGAATATGTCGGAAGCTTTTCGGTCAATACTTGAGACCCGATGTGTAAATTTAGTTATCCAAAAGACTGTTAACTTTCACACTTGTTCGATTTACTTAGGACCAGGTCAACACTTGATATGAGTAATTTTACTCTGGGACGGGACTTGCAAAGAGGAAAAAATGTAACTTCATCTGCAACCAGCAAGCGCTGTCACGAATTGTCAGATGCAACCAGCACCTTTTTGTGTAAAAGTATTGGTATCCCTCAAAAAGTATTCCGAATGATTTTGTTTTACGAGTACTTTTTCACTTTAAAAAGTATTCTAGAAAAGCCAGACAGCTTAATATTGAACTGTTATGAATACGTGTTTTATTTCCGATAGGAAAATCTTTATAAAAATAAGTTTACAAATCCGTAAATCACAAACACTTTTATTGTGCTCAGAAGATTCTACCCGGGATTTAGGTGAAACACTCAAGGAAACAGTTGAGAATCGATGATCAACTGTGATGAAAAGAAGAACAAGTGTCAAAACAAGGAAAAAGAAGCCGTCTTTGCAGGTCTCGTCTCAGATTTTACTCACTGACGGGCAGGACGGCTACAAAGCAAATTTCTAAAGTGTATCCCGAGTGATGTAAACTGAAATATCTTATGAAGAACTACCTGTTTGCTTATTTGAATGCAGTATAGGATACTCTGCCGCTCCCACGTTTTGGTCTATGATCAGTTTTTATTTTTATTTTTGAGGGCCGTGGACATTCGATACCAACTGTTCTCAAAATAGCCTCGTGACTGCTGAATATCCCGTTAATATTGTGTTTAAATTTAATGTATTATGGTCATCAGTTGGCTCAAAAAACACTTTTTCAATTTTTTTGATGGGCCGCCCGGTTTTATTTGATGCCCTGATGCTCTGGACAAAATTTCAGCCAAATCGGTCAACGTTTGGGCGGTGCTAAACTCGTTGGAAGTTTATATGGAAACAGTGAAACAGGAAATGCAGTGATTGAACGGCACAATTTACGATGAAGAACTATGATACTCATTCAGTTCTTGTACAATTAAATACATAATGTTATGAGAGGATTAGAGTTTATGAGGCAAAGATATTAGCATTTTACTGGAGTGTTGTATGAGTGAATTCATTTCTTTTCAAAGGTAAAAGAAGCGAAATTTGCAAACACTAATCTTTTCGCGGTTTTCAGCATAACAATTTGTATTAAATTTTTCAAGATCAAGATGTTGGCGATACTGGTCACAATCTGTATTGTAACTCCGTGTCGTTGCTCGTTAACGGCATGAAACGGCATGACAGATGTTTCGCTGAACCGATCTGTCAGTCTACAACAACATCGAGTAAGCTCGATAAACAAGACTGATGTAGTATATTAACATGCGGTTCAAAATGGATAATAATTAAAAATATCGTATTATTTCTAATAATTTTGCTTAAAACACCTTTTGATCTTATACTAAGTAAGTACACTTGAACTGGAAATTTGTATACATGGATTTTGATTGAATTGTATTAATTAGGTAGACAAACATAACGTCAACAAAACGAATAATCACACAGCGAATTTCATTGTATAATTGGACTAAATTTGTAAGTAATCTGATTCATTTGACTAAAACACCTCTAAAATAAACTTATAATTGCAGCTTAAAGCAAAACCAAAAGTAAAATAGGAGTTGCTACATAGAAGTCCGAAAACTTCACGTGAAATTCACCTGTGACCCAGTCAACCACATATCGTATATGAAAGTATATATTTGATCGCATATAGGGGTAACGGCTCAAACCTTGGCCCATTATGCTACGGCTGAGCACATTTATCGCTATAAATCTTCATATATTGCATTTCCAACCAGAATTATTCCACCAGCCGGCTTGCTTACATTTGGAATTGATGCCAAATAGCAAAAAACGACGATGAATGTCCGCAATATTTCATTTAAACCAGCGAAAGTCTCGAGAGAAATGGACAAAACATCGGCATCCTTGTCCCTATCATGTGGATAATTTTTCAGCCCACTTGGGACGAGTGATTGTTGATTTCGAACATACGAAAGATAAAGATGGGTTGCTGTTTATAGTACCAGTCATTTTGCTTGCGTTGAATAAAGGCAGCATGCAAACAAATAGAGAAAATCAAATCATCTTATTGAGCGTGAATTCTAATTGGTTGCATGTAAAATACTACCACACTGATTGTGAGAGTGCGTTTTAGATTCCCCCAATAGCACGCTTACCAAGGACATGCTATCGAAAATCCTATTATATGAATCGTTTATTTCCCAAATATTTACCATATTTGCAAGTGAAGAAGTTTAGAAAAATGAAAACTGTATTAAAAACTCCAATTGCAAAAAGGCTACATGTTCTAGCCCTCATGTTGTGCCTTCAAACAAATTACATACGTTAATTATTGGCTGCCGCATAATTTTGAGATTTACTGCTAGTTGAAACCAGAGACATTGTTTATAGATAGAGACCCGCGCAGAGTGAAGCCGAAAGTACCAAACGAACCGTCAAACGCGGTACCAAACGAGCAAAGTAAACAAACATTATCGATCGGTGCTAAATGCGAGATAAGTATTGTAATCAACATTATAGAAAATATGAAAAAGTTTGAAAAGTTAATTAAATTAAGCTGTTTTTGGAGTTTTTATACCAAGATTACTGCATTTCATCATATTTGTCGTTGCAGTGTGGTGCAATGGTGCTGAACGTGGCAGGATACATGGTTGGAGCAAACGAAATAACTGCTCATACTGAGAGTCACTTCAAGTTCTTACACATTTTTATGTTGCCAATCGCACAGGATATTTTTGTCTGCTGGCCGTGAAGCCAGAATTGCTTTTATTCTCTCCGTGTGTCTGTCGATCAGCTGTTGTGAATCCTCTCAAAACTCTCACGTGATTCAACTTCCAGAGTTGAAAGAATACTTTTTCGGTATCATTTTACAGATCAAAATACTTTTTGCAAGCAATAATAGATCTAAATTATGATGAAGGTATTTGTCAAGTAATTTTACTTGAAATTATTCACATGAAATGACGTTGAAAGTTTATCTAATGAAACATACGATCCATTGTATCTTTCCATTATTAAGTGAGAAAATGTTTGTAGGATTCGTGCGAAAGATAATAAAACCAAAAAATTCATACACTAATTGAATCATTTATTTGCGAAATTATGAAGAAAACGGTGTATCGAACCACGAAAGGTTGATGCTTGAATCGTGTTTGGAAGCCGTAAGGTAGGCAATTATTTTTGGTATGTTCTGCGAATGAAAGCGATTATATCGTGATTCGAGCAAAGCATCATGAGGGCCCATTCACTACATGACGTTTTAGGTTGTGGGAGGGTACTTGTCTAAGCGTTAAGGACTTAATAAATTTTAGAACTCTACCATACATGAAGCGTTACTAGGGGCTGGGTGTGGGTTGACAATAGTTTAGCGTTATGTAGTTTGCGAAAGAAACTTAACGGTTGAGTGGATTAAACTGTTTTTACAAGAATTCTCAGCAACCTAATCGCAAGCATCGGATATTCTATCTGCAGCTTTCGATTATTTTCTCCAGTACGGCTTATTGGTGAGAATGTTTTGATTTTAGAGTTTCACCCATACTAACGTAGTGCTACAAATCGAAAGCGCATGCCACCATTTGGCTACGGGTGCCCCCAGTATTGTCCAAAAAAGTTTTGGTTTATTATGTCGCTATACTAATGGAAATTGTGAAATAAAAATGATAGCTGACATAGTGTGGTTGTTATCCATTCATCTGATGTGCGAAAGCAGGTATGTTCATTCAGAAAACTCTTTTATTTGGCAAATGAAAAACTCTAGCACAGCCAGCCTGCAAAATTCAACGCAACATGGCTGCTAAAAAACCAAGTCAAAGTGATTTTTCACGCAAGATAATTGCTTTTAATCGTTTAAGAAGTGTATAAATCTAGAGTTATGAAGCAGATATATGTTTGATACACTTTTCTAAAGAAGCAGTGGTTAATATCTCCCTACAAATCGACGTATTATCGCTGAAATATTGATTTATTTGCGTGATGAGCCAATGTTACATCCAGGGCCAACATTACCGCCGGTTACCCTATTGCATTTTTATCGCACTCGTAAATGATTACTTATAAATATAGCCCAAATATGATTACTATCGTATGTAATATCTGCATATGGAACATTTACGATTGTATTAAAAAAATCGTAAAATGATATAAACAATATCCGGTTAATCTGATTGAATCTCGAATATCGTATATCCCCCTACGTGTTGTCATAAAAATCGTATACGGATGTGCGTTGTACGTAAATAGTTTTTACTTCTGCGCGTTGATCAAAGCCCGCTGTATCTCAGCAATAAAATAAATTTCATCTCTACTTACTTCAATGTATCCGATGTGATTTAACTCCATTGCATAAATGCTGCTATCTAATCCCGTTCTATAAACCCTGCCAATTTGTGATCCGATTACTGCCAAACATTGAAAAACTAACTAAACTTCAAACAAATGAAAATAACTCAGTGCTAGTGGTAAACACGGCGAAATGTTGATGTTGACATTTCATCATCTTTTACACAGAAAAAAAATATGAAAAGTAAACAGCGCGCAAAACTTGCCATCCGGAAATTTACGCTATTCTTCGCTGAAATGGCCCTCTTCCCAACAAGATTGCTTACAATTTGCATGCAATATAGACGATTCACGTCAAATATTGTATACATTTAGGCTAATAATGACGTTCCATTTATGTGCATGATTTTTCGCGTAAATTTCAGTGGATTTTTCTATCTGTGTATATGTGGGCAGAATCGTTTGGAATGCTGCGTAATCGATTTATGTATGAACATCATCGGAACAATTACAAACAGTTTCCATACAAGACTCAAGCTACATTTGTACGTACAACAACATAGTACTTACTTGAATCGTATAAATGTGATAGATATCGTATACTGCAATATCGTAGTCAACACTAGAGTTTCATCTAGATTATGCTTGTTAAAAAGTTGCTGCTTTTCAACAGTTACTGTTTAGCACATCGGTAGAGCATTAGCCTTTAGATCCAAATGTCAAATGTTCGAGGCATGGTTGTTTACAATTTTTTTTGTGTTTACTAGATCGTAAAAATTGGGGGCAGCAGGGACTATGTCTAAGGGCTTGACGATCCCTCCCCAGGCCATCTGCGAGTTGTGGCGCCTGCCTAGGATGTGGTGGGGTTTGACAGTGGGCCCTGTTAAACCTGAGCATGAGCATGAGCATGAGCATGATTGACCGCCCACGGTTGCTACTCCGTTATTGCCAGGTCAGCTGTAATTACACAGAGAACCAACAGATGAAGTTTGGGACTAACATCATCTTCAATGTGTAAGAACTGGTGACCCAAAAATAAGCAATACCAGCGCCGGCCGTGTCCGAATGCAGGTCAATTGAGGAATGGGTAGGAGAATGTTGACATGATTCTCGCTTTGATAGAAGCCGACGAGTCATCTGCACTTCCACGAGAAATCACTGGGATTTTGGATATATGGGGTAGGGGATGTGGCAGGGTTCGTTTTGGTAAACGGTATGCCGTGTATAGCGTGTAGTTTGATCGATAAAAACAAAACTAGTAATTTTAATTTAAGGCCGCACAAAGCAGAACAAAATTTCGGTGACCGGCTGATCGTTCTGCTTACCGCACAAAGCAGAACAAAGTTTCGATGACCGGCCGATCGTTCTGCTTCCTGAAGAAAACATGTCTGGACGCGATCTAAACTTTAACTTTTTAATTAATTTACTCACCCGCACTACGCAGAACAAAATTTCTGCTTAATGAAGAAAACAAGGACGCGATCTACGATCGTTCTACGTCCTACAAAACACGTACAAACCTGCACTGATTGTTTCATATTCTTATTAATGTATCCACTCGCACACAAGAACCGGACATTTAGATAATCGCACGATCATTTTATGTCCAATACAAAGCACAAAAAACTGATTGTTTCATTTTCTTATAATTTTTCTCACCAGCACTGCAGAATCGGACATTTCGCTAACCGCGCGGTTGTTCTGCGTCCAACACGAAAAAGCTTGCACTTGCACTTGTATAGAATTCTTCAAAAACTAATCCTAGATCCAAGAAAAATGCTCAGCACTTAAAGGATATTGACTCACTTGTATGATATTGATAACACTTGTATGAAAAAAAAAAACTATCAAAAATTTGACGAGTGGGAGAAAAAACGTCCGAATCGAATCAAAGCACACTTCAAACTCATTTGTCAGTTTTTTTATGTGGAAACTCAAATTTTAGTCAATACACTGCTTCCTCCTGCGTATATCCTTATGCAATTTATAATGTTCCCCAAAATAAAAGGACAATAATATGAAAACATATATCAATCTAAACTATAGGAGAATAATCATTCTAATGAATGATAATGATAATGAATTTAGAAAATATAATCTGAACAATAATATTATTAATATTATAACTTTCAAACCATACATATTTAATAATTTACATGAGTAGTCAGCCATCACCCAGACGTAAAAATTGTTATGCATGCGGTTCCACTCTACAGTACTTGTTGGGCACTCCATTTCGTAACCTGTCTAAGGAAGAGCGTGTCAAATTCACTGTTTTTCATTTCTTATATTTGAAAGCTGTAAATTGAGAAGTTTGATTTATATAGAAACTTTCCACCATTTCCAACATTCCTGATAATATAAACCATTGTTCAACACCATAAATACCTTCCACTATCGCATTTAAGACAAAAATATCAGAACCGATAGAATAATAGTAATACTATACAATACAAACTTATAAGCGACAGTCCAACAATCATTGACCAACTCCGCTCGCAGAGCAAGAAAAATGTACTATTGCTCTTGGTAACCACTGTTACGACAGGGTGACTTTTTTATTTTCGAACTGACACCCTCAATTTCCATTCGCGTAAGAGACAGAGTCAAAAAAGAATATGATGAGTTTAATCAATGTAACATGATCAAAGGAATTAATGAATTGATCATCTTTATTTCAGCGTCATGTAACGAATTATGTAATTAAAATATTGGGGTCGCATAATACTGCAACAATAAAGCTATATAATAAAAATGAGTTGAGACTTCCTTCCTGACGATTTAACTCGCGAACGGGTTGACCGATCTGCAATTTTTTTTCCATAACCGGTTCGTTTTGGGATCCGCAAGGTTTGTATATACAAAAAGTTGGTCAATTTAAAGGAGAATTGTAAAAAACCATTAAATTACAATTTTGGATCATCTGTTGAGGAAAACAAAATAAACGCACGGAAATTGATCTAGAGTGCGGTGCTGCAAATAATTCATTTTGACATTTGCAACACCCGGGCAAAGCTGGGTTTCTTTCGCTAGTATGTTATAAATAGATAATATGTAGGTATTATTCTACATGTTATAAATACACTTTTCTCACACTTGCGACCATTTATTATCACGTTGTATCAGCCATGAAATAAAATGAATTTGTTTGGCAGATTCATTTTATTTCATCATGCCTTATTTCTATGAAACCATAGTGTTGATTGACAGTGGGCCCTGTTAAACCTCTATAAAAAGCTGCATGCATCCGCAAGTAGGCTCCGCCAAAGCGACCGTATACCGCTCAAAGCGCACAAGCCCAAGTCTTGGTGTTAGGTGGGACGCTAAACAGCCCTGACACGACGGCCCTCCTACGAGACAGGAGGTTTGCGCAGGCCCAATAAGCCGCCTTGAAAAACAACTATTACGAACGACATAGAAGATAATACGACTCGATACAATCGGCAACAATCTAGGCGACGAACAAAGGATCACGATTGGAAGCTTGATAAACCAAATCGACCACGTTCTAATCGACGGTAAATTCTTCTCCGACATCACGAACGTACGCACTTACCGCAGTGCGAATATTGAATCCGACCACTACCTACCACTACGGTATACAACACGCGTCGAAGTCGTCCGCCGCGGCTAAACATTGGGCGGCTAAAAGACGGTAGACTAGCCCAAGACTACGCGCAGCAGCTGGAAGTGGCACTCCCAACGGAAGAGCAGCTCGGCGCAACGTCTCTTGAAGATGGCTGGAGAGATATTCGATCCGCCATTGGAAGCACCGCAACCGCTGTACTAGGCACGGTGGCTCCGGATCAGAGAAACGACTGGTATGACAGCGAATGTGAGCAGTTAGTTGAGGAGAAGAATGCAGCATGGGCGAGATTGCTGCAACACCGCACGAGGGCGAACGAGGCACGAAACAAACGGGCGCGGAACAGACAAAACTCGATTTTCCGGAGGAAAAAGCGCCAGCAGGAAGATCGAGACCGTGAAGAGACGGAGGAACTGTACCGCGCTTATAACGCACTAAAGTTCTATGAGAAGCTAAACCGTTCACGTAAGGGCCACGTGCCACAGCCCGATATGTGTAAGGACATAAACGGGAAACTTCTTACAAACGAGCGTGAGGTGATCCAAAGGTGGTGGCAGCACTACGAAGAGCACCTGAATGGCGATATGGCATACAACGGTGGCGGTATGGTAATGAAGGAGCACGCGCGCAGGACATGCGACTTCCGGCTCCGAATATCCAGGAAATCCAGGAGGAGATCGGCCTGCTGGAAAACAACAAAGCCCCTGGAGTTGGTGAGGCACTGGCTAGAGCGCTGCACTGGGTGATTACCAAGGTTTGGGAGGATGAGGTTCTGCCACAGGAGTGGATGGAAAGTGTCGTGTGTCCCATCTACAAAAAGGGCGATATGCTGGATTGTAGCAACTACCGCGCAATCACATTGCTGAACGCCGCCTATAAGGTACTCTCCCAAATTTTATGCCGTCGACTAACACCAATTGCAAGAGAGTTCGTGGGGCAGTACCAGGCGGGATTTATGGGTGAACGCTCTACCACAGACCAGGTGTTCGCCATACGTCAGGTATTGCAGAAATGCCGCGAATACAACGTACTCACACATCATCTATTTATCGACTTCAAAGCCGCATATGATACAATCGATCGGGACCAGCTATGGCAGCTAATGCACGAAAACGGATTTCCGGATAAACTGATACGGTTAATCAAGGCGACGATGGATCGGGTGATGTGCGTAGTTCGAGTGTCAGGGGCATTCTCGAGTCCCGTCGAAACGCGTAGAGGGTTACGGCAAGGTGATGGTCTTTCGTGCCTGCTATTCAACATCGCTTTGGAGGGAGTAATTCGAAGGGCAGGGATTGACACGGGTGGTACGATTTTCACGAAGTCCGTCCAGTAATTTGGTTTCGCCGACGACAATGATATCATGGCACGTAACTTTGAGAGGATGAAGGAAGCCTACACTGAGGAAAATGGACGTATGGTTTTCAATCAAACGCCTTATGAAAATTTGCCACAAGGAATCGGTATGAATTTCAATATGTTGCCTTATGAATGATGATTTTCATTTGAAAAAAAGTAAAGTGCGGCAGACTGGGTTCGAACCATGGGCGTCGGGGTCGGGAGGCCGGTATATAGACCACACGCCCATCGACGCTTGATTACTCGGGAAGGTAACTGCGTATAAAAAGCACTATTAGTGGAATAATCAGTCGAAGATTCATAAGGCGCCAGTTATGAATTTCGATAGTCCAGTTCGCTGAGTGTACATCAGACTGAAAAGCGAAGCTAAACGGATTGGACAAGTCATCAACACGTCGAAGACGAAGTACATGATAGGAAGAGGCTCAAGAGAGGTCAATGTAAGCCACCCACCACGAGTTTCTATCGGTGATGACGAAATCGAGGTGGTTGAAGAATTCGTGTACTTGGGCTCACTGGTGACCGCCGATAACGATACCAGCAGAGAAATTCGGAAGCGCATAGTGGCTGGAAATCGTACATACTTTGGACTCCGTAAGACGCTCCGATCGAATAACGCTTTTAAGACCGGTAGTTCTCTACGGACACGAGACCTGGACGATGCTCGTGGAGGACCAACGTGCACTGGGAGTTTTCGAAAGGAAAGTGTTGCGTACCATCTATGGTGGGGTGCAGATGGCGGACGGTACATGGAAGAGGCGAATGAACCATGAGTTGCATCAGCTGTTGGGAGAACCATCCATCGTTCACACCGCGAAAATCGGAAGACTGCGGTGGGCCGGGCACGTAGCCAGAATGTCGGACAGTAATCCGGTGAAAATGGTACTCGACAACGATCTGACGGGAACAAGAAGGCGAGGTGCACAGCGGGCAAGGTGGATCGATCAGGTGGAGGACGATTTGCGGACCCTCCGCAGACTGCGTGGTTGGCGAAGTGCAGCCATGGACCGAGCTGAATGGAGAAGACTTTTATGTGCAGCACAGGCCACTCCGGCCTTAGTCTGATAATTAATAATAATAGATCGTAAAAATCCACTTAAGTACACAGAAAAAAAATACTGTTTTTCTAAATATGTCCTACTTTACAATTAAAAAGTGATTTATTTACGTAAAAATAAAAGTTGAATTGCGCATCGCAAAAGTCAATTAATTGTTCTAAAAGTGTTTTTTTTTTCTGAAACGCCAACCGGATTCCAACGGTGGAATGCAGATCCCAAATAATCGGATAGTAAAGCAGGTTCGTTCGATTGAAATAACAATTTATTAAGTTTTGTGATTAGAACCAGTAATTCATTTTACAGAATCGATCCCGGCGAAAGAATCGTTTATATCCAGATGGTTTATCGAAGGAAAAAACGACCTCTTCGAGCACTAAGCGGTACAAAAAGTGGGCATTTTTCTAAAAGTTTTATATTGCCAACGTGTGGAAGCCGATCAACAGGTGTCTCGGTTCGTTTGCATAAATTATTAGATATCACTTAAATCTTGATCGTAATAAAAACTGGAATTTGCTCTATAGGTCTAAAAATGCCAGCAAACAGATGGTTTACCGACGGAAAAGCAGAATAGGGACATTCTATACACACATGGCCATACAGAATAGTGATGATGTAAGTTCAAAATGGAATAAAAATTTAAAAAATATCTCATGAATACAAACGAATCTATCATTTAACATTAAATGGAGGAAAAATCCCGCGGGAGGGGGTGGGTTAGCAGGTTTCGGCCAATTTTCGATTAATAGTAAACTAAAAATTACACATACTATTTTTACAGTGCAACTATTTCATTTGACAGTACCACAATTTATTTTTAAAAGTTCGAACTTTTAATTTCAGAGCGGTAAGCTACTTTTATATCATGGTTGTTGCGAGAGTGAACGTACTTTAATTTTGAACATTCACAACTCTCTACGAAAAAGAACTAACGCAACTTTTTATTTTTACCAATGGTTTTTTTTAATTTTAATAGTGTTTTTTCTTTCTGTGTAGGTATATAGCGATTCAGTGCATTATATACAAGATTGCTTGCTTGTATATGACAACTTACATCAAAACTTATACATATCAAAATGTTAGCTGGGGAGCCAACAAGTATCATAGTTCTTCATCGTAAATTGTGCTGTTTTTGAATGTTTCTGCATACATTTTTGCATATAAACTTCCAACGAGCACCGCTCAAACGTTGACCGATTTGGCTGAAATTTTGTCCATCAAAAAATTGAATTTGTTTTTTCCATACTAATTTGAGTCACACTAATGGTCATACTCTCCAGTTAGGGGTCTCCAATTAGCTTTTCAAGCAAAAACATAGGGCTGCCAATCCGGAAATGATGATTTCGATTTTCTGTCCGGTTTCGGGTGAGTAATATTCTTGACTATTTGGCCATAATGTATCCATTGTGCTTGCCACTCAAGAACATATAGAGTAGAGCAGAGCACCTTTCGCTGATCTTCAATCAGTGTCTTCGTCTCAGCTACTTCTCATCCTTCTGGAAGTCATCCAAAGCCAACCCCATCCAGAAGTCCGGGAAGGGTCCCTCCTCTCCGAAAAGTTAACGCCCCATCATCTTTCTCTCTGGGTTATCCAAGCTGTTTAAAAAAGCAAATTGAAGCTGAAAAATAAGCTTGCTGTCTACATGCCGGTCTGGGAGAGCTGTGAAAAAAACGTATAACCTGAAACTCCAACGAATACAAAACAAGCTGCGGATGCTCCTAAACCGGACCGGTTCAACGTTTGACCGGAATAAAAGCTCTCGAAGAATGCTTTGGCGAGTGCAAAGATAGATTTGTGGTCCTTTGTGCCTTCTCGGACCAGAAAATCTTTGAGGCGCTCGTTTCAATTTAGCTTACTACTACTTTACAGAGTTTAGCCACTAATTAGGTATTTTACATTATTTGCAATTGCTTGAATTAATAGGCAGAGCGTTTTAAATCAATAAAAAAAACTCATCTGTACAATTCAAATAATGTGAATTTGGGATTTTCTACATCAACCACTGCTACCAACATTTCCTTATTGGAGCATCACACAGCAGCAATACAAAACAATCGTATTGGCCTAAAAACCACGTCAGCAATCATGTTGCGCGCTAAATTAGCTATTTATATGCAGCATATTAAGTGCGACGGACGAGTGGCATCTTTCATCGGTTTTTTCGCTACCGCCGCCAGGCAAAGCGTTCCGGTCCTGAAGGGTTCAGATATCCCAGATTCAATTGCCGAGTGAAGCATCAGACACCGTTCGTTGACGAGGGAAGAGGATTAAATTTATCTTTCTGCACACAACAGCCGCTGCCGCTGCTATTGGGGTGTGGAAAACATATTGTGCCGTGCCGGCTTAGAATCATCCTTTGATTTTACACAGTTTTGGTGTGGCAGTTGGTTGGACTATGTACAATAAAGTAACGTTCTCCACAAAAAAATTAAATTAGTTTTGTATATATGTATATATAATAGATTATCATTGAAAGGCGGAAAATGTATTATTTTATTATTGGCGATAATTGTTCATACAAAATTCCAACTGTATTATGATGCGGATACATTTGGCAATGCACACCCCCACCCGGGTAGGTCACGTGCTCTACGTGGGAATATTGCGAAGGGGAAAGTTCTGTGGCGGTGCGATACAAGTGAACCAACCTGAATGCCGGAAGACAATGCTGAAGCGATGACAAATTCTACTCGAGCAGTTTGATTATGGAATTAAGTCATGTACCTAGAATATTAAACATAAACAGCATTGATCGTTCGGGTGGCGAGTAGCTCAGTTTGTGTGAATTCTGTCAGTCAATCTTAAACGCATCTTATGCGACACCACCGATTGTCATAAAACCGAAACAAAAATCACTTTTTTCGAATTCCCTCACATCATGAGGGATCATGAAGGCCCGACAGCATGATGAACCATGTTTACAACGTGACTGTCAACGTTAATTTTTATGGTGGCAGTTATGTTGAAGACAGACACCGATTTGAATCCGAAGTATACAAATCCGTGCCACCAGTGGATTTCGGTAATTATTTATGTCCCACTAATAAGTTGTTTTTCTTGAGGAAAATGGATTACCACAAATAGTCTGGAGCCCGATGCAGATAGAGAAGCAAAACGAAGAAACAATAATTCAATGAGGCACGAACTGTTATGTTTTCAACACTTTTCATAACTCATAACGCTTTGCGATCAGATTGTTGGAATGCAACCCAAGTGGTTAATAGGGAAGTACACTCTGGCGGTCTGGAAAAATAGTAGTTTTTGTATCTAGTTGCAAAAAGATGATTTTTTCAGGACGAGATGTACTTTTCTGCAACGAGTGCTGAAAAAACTGAGTTTTGCAACGAGTTACACATGCTGTTTTCTGCATTAAAGAAAAATGGACTTTAATATGATAAATTTGTACCAAAATGGTACAATCTAATTCACTTCACGTGATCATTCTTGCCAATAAATCATGGTGCTGCAGAGAACAATCAGATTTCATGTTCTCGTGCTGCATTGCATAGCTCGACATACCGTAAAGCGATCTATGATGTCATGTCCTTCAAACTATCTCATTTATGACACGGCTACCGGCACAAAGAATACATTTTTCATATTTTACACTCATCTAAGCTAATTCAGAAATATGAAGTCATGTTCAGTGCTGTAGTTGTAAAATTTTAGCAGTTAGTCGCTTATTTTAAGAAGGGGCGCTAATATATTAGGGCACTTGTAAGGGTGTTTTTGCCTTTCTCGTAACTAAGTATATGTAAAGGCTATATGATCGCTTAAAAACAAACTTTTTATAGAAGGCCCGGAGACCCATAGTGTTATATACCGATCAACTCAGCTCGACGAATTGAGGTGATGTCTGTGTGTATGCGTGTGTGTGCGTGTTTTTTTTATAAAGGGATGAAGGCAAATCTGCATACAGACACCTGAAATTATCACTCAGGGAGTGGGGTTGGCGCGGAAGGCAGAAGGCCAGCCCGCCGGGCCCACTAAACCCACCCAAGCAACAGAAGGTTATTTGAGTTACCCTCTCTACTAATACCCTGGTTCCCCCAGGAACTGCCTCCCAGCATTACTTCTGGGGGATAGGCAGTACTTAATGTACTCGCTCATTCACGCTCACACAGGTACTCATCCCGTTTGAGTCTTACTTGGGTGCTCTCTCTAACACACCCTTTGACACACCCTGACACTCTTTCTGACGCACCATATGAGTCTTACTTGGATGCTCACCACTGACATACCATGTGAGTCTAACTTGTATGCCACCTGATTCACGCTCTAGCACACAAATCTGATCCTTATTTGGTTGCTCGCTCTAGCACACCCTGCCACTCCTCCTGACACACGCTTTGACACACCATGTGAGACTTACTTAGGTTCTCACTTCTGACATGCCATGCGAGTCTGACTTGGATGCTCACTCTGCTCATCTCTGCCATGCCTCGAGGTGTCGATAGCGATAGGTACCAACAATTCTACGCTACAACCCTTCTACCTCGGCATATGCAGTCCATACTAACACCTATGCGGTCACTCTTCTGCCATGCCTCGTGGTGGCGACTGCGGTTGCCACCCGCTACGACACTCTTACCTCGACATGTGCAAACCTCTCATTCACTTCCCCGCGCTCAGCCTGTTTTCGCTCTAACTAACCAATCACAAGTTAGTCATGCTTGTCAACTGCTGCTCAGCGCGCCAGATTCTCTACAAGCAACAGTCGAAACTGCGTTCCACTTTTCCACCGTTTGGCACATCCTCTGGATAAGGGTATCCGGGGTTGTGTCCCGACCGCAAACGTCTAGCATTGCTCTTCTTTCGACGTCGAAACGAGGACATACGAACAATATGTGCTCTGCAGTTTTGTCAAACCCTGGGCAGTCAGGGCAGACGGGGCTCTCCGCGTGCCAAAACCTGTGGAGGTACTGCCGGAAGCAGTCATGGCCTGACAGGAATTGTGTCAGATGGAAGTGAACTTCCCCATGGGGTCTCTCCACCCAGCTCGATATGTTAGGTATCAGCCGGTGGGTCCACCTACCTTTAGAAGAGTTATCCCACTTGCGCTGCCTGAGTACGGGGTACGCCTGTTGAGAATGATCCTCTCTAGCAACTTGCCCGTCGTGTCTATAAGGCAGATTGGTCTATGCGTCGATGAGTCACCCGGCGGCTTCCCGGCCTTCGGCAACAACACCAATTGCTGTCTTTTCCATCTTTCGGGGAATCTAGGCATCTTTGCATAGCTAACCTGAACATGTTCGGGTTCGCTATGATTGCTGCCTTGAGAGCGCTGTTCGGAGCTCCATCAGGCCCTGGAGGTTTGTTCGTTACCAGGGATTTGTCCACCGCGAGTAACTCTTCGTTCGTCACCATTTCGGCCGCACCCATATTGCCTTGTGGTGCAGGAGGCCAGGGACTTGTGGCTCGAGACGGGAATATCGATAATCCTCGCCAACCTATCCGGGGACCGTTAAGAGGGTGAAGAGCTCCCTTTGGTCTTGGCCATCACTATCCTGTAGGCGTCACTCCACGGATTCGCGTTAGCTCCTTCGCATAGGTTGTCGAAACACGCTCTCTTACTGCTCTTAATGGCCTTGTTAAAGGCCAGTTTCGCAGCTCGAAACAATTCACGGCGGTCCGCGGTCCTTCATCCTCGGTGCGGGCACGTTGCATCCTTCGTCTAGCCTTGAGGCAGGTTGATCGTAGGGCCGCAATCTCGGGACTCCACCAGTATACCGGGCGTCTGCCATTTTTCGGCAGGGCTTTCCTCGGCATAGTGGCGTCACACGCGCGTGATAGGACAGCTACCAACGCATCCCCGCTTAGACCTTCAGTGTTGGCTTCCAGTCCCAGGGCCGCGGTGAAAACTTCGCTGTCGAAGTGATTGGTTCTCCACCCCCGGACCTGACAGGAATCCCCGGACCTCGGATGCTATTTCCCTAGTCTGGTGCGGCTGAGAGCTCTCAGCCTGCCGTAACCCCTTACCACCGTCTTTTCTGGATGGACGGACGGGGTAGTAACCCTCCGCGTTTTGGAGCGGCCCCCAGGGAGCTCATCCCCTGGAGACATCCCCAGATGTCAACTCACTATTTCGCAGCCCAGGTGATGTCTGTGTGTGCGTGTGTGTGTATGTGTGTGTATGTGTGTGTGCGCAAAATAATCTCACTCATTTTTCAGGCACTTATCCTTAACCGTCAATTTGCTCGCAACAAGTTGCATCCGACGTGGAATCTTGTCCCATTGTTTCGTATTGAAAATTGGCCCAATCGGACTTCGGAATTAAGGCCAAAATATATTTTTTATGAGAAAAGTTTTCACTTACTTTTTAGGCACTCACTCTCTGCTGATTTAATCGCAACAAATTTCATTCGACGTAGAATCTTGTCCAATTGTTTCGTATTGAAAATAGGACAGATCAGACTATGGGTTTCGAAGTTATGGCCAAAATTCATTTTTTTACATAACAAGCACATACAAAATTCTCACTCATTTTTCAGGCACTTATCTTTAACGGATTTCCTCGCAACAAGTTGCATTTGACGCAACTGAATTTTGTCCCATTGTTTTGTATAGCAATTGGCCGAAATTTTTTTTTACAAAAAAAAATTCTCAATCTTTTTTAGGCACTTACCCTCAGCCGATTTGCTTGCCTAGACACTAATTCGTGCACGTTGAGGTGGAAACCGTCTAGTAATTTCCCGGAAACTATTAAGAAGAAAAGTCTTGTCACGGATTCGCCAAATTGGATGTTTCCCGGATATGTCGATTCAAGTATAACCTGATTTTCACCAGAACCTCGACGAACAATTGGTCTTTCCATCTCCGAAGAAAACCATTCATATCAAAACAGTCTGATGTTGAAGAAAGGATCTTGCACATTGAGGACAGATTTGGTGAGAAAATTCCATTGCAAATTATCATAATTTACATTAAAACTATATAATTATATATAAAATATCCATCAGGGCACCCGATTGAAGCGATTTGGATAGGAAGAGTGGAATTGCCAACTTCCTATTGTTAACATTTCGTGGATAAAGGGCGGGCTCTTCTCCCCATCTATTGGGTCAATCTGGGGAACGAGGGCTAGATTGTATTATTGTATGTACGAACTTTCTTCTGGAAGGAGATTCTCTATCCATCCCGTGGATTCGCATAAGTGTCTCTGCTTATGGAACCACCCCACCCATTTTTGGCCCTTCATACAGGAGTTTGATGAAATACATACAATAGTATAATCATGATCAAATCGTTTGTCAGATATGGCCAGTGCTATCGGCAGGTGCCTTGCTACAATAGATGGTAGTATCATCATCATCATCATCATCTTACCCTCATCCGATTTGCTCGCAAGTTGCATTCGATGCAGAATCCGGTCCCATTGTTTCCTGTTGAAAATTGGCCGGATCGGACTATGGGCTCAGAAATTATGGCCAAAATACTTTTTTTTCACCAAAAGTGCCTAGAAATTACTCACTCGAAAAAAAAGGGGAAAGGCACCATCACCGCTAGGTGGATTAATCTGTTTTTTTTTAAGAGAAACACTGGAAGAAGATCCTCTGCTGAATGCATATTCTTTTATGAGCGAATCGATTGAGGCAATTTTTATGTTCATATACGTCCATATACAGATGTGCTCGACTTGCGGTTAGCGGAAATACAGGTATATGCGAACAAAACTACGCACATCAATACACATACATACACATACAGAGACATATATTATCTCAATTTACCGATTGATATTCAGCAGTCGGCTTTCCATACCTTTTATCCTTTTGGAGTGGAGTGGTTCGATGTCTCTCCAAAATACTCCAATTTGAATCGAAATGTGTTCCACATTTCTTTGTTAGATCAATTCAATAAAATCTTCAGTTTAGGCAATTCTGCTGTATTTTGAAAATATCCCAAAATAATTCGAAATAATTCTTTTTGTATATCTAAAAAGCATTCTAAAAGAAAAAAGAAAACAAAGAAAATCCTTCATTTTTTTTATATTAGGCAGAGCCCCAACATCCCCTAAAATAGGCTAAACGTTATTTTAAAACATTTTATTCCTTCTATATGAGGTCCAAGAAAATCTAGTCAACAAAATTTTGAATTTTAGTTTTGGCCAAATTTCGTCATTTCTCGACCATTGTGCAGTTCGGAAAAAACCTCTGCTTGGTCGAGCTGGAAGCACGTCTTTCGGCATGTCAAACTTCATGATTCTGCAAAGCAGGTTCATTGCAATATGTTCTGAGGGTATTTGGTCTATCTTGTCACATTCCAGGACACCCTGGAATGTTGGTTCCCTGGGTGAAGTGAAATGGCCATTTTTTGATCACGTGAAATCCGTGAAACCGGTTCTGATCATAATGAGCATTGCATCCGGTTGATATTTCACAGAGTTATGGATATTTGATTTTGACAAAATTTTGCCAGTCCCGATCATTCTGTCCAATCCCTGTATGTACATAAAACTGAAGGCTAAAAACATAATTAGGCAAAAAAATTTGAGAACTTAAAATTCAAATGAATGAAAAATAATTGTTAAACAAAAGTATCAATACTAATAATTGATGACACCCGTGTGGGATAAGTCAAAAATGGCCTATGGTGATGCATTTCACGACGTAATAGATGCGAGTTGCACGTATTATGACACGTCTTCTTTGACTGACTGCATTCTCTGCAAGAGCATGAAAGCAGACTGGGAAGAATATCGAAAGCGATCATCATCCGAAACCGGCACTGATTTCAAGACAAATGGATATTTTTTATGTTTTGACATGTCAGGGGCGGTGTCTGTATGGAAAACACATGTCCGGGATTTGGCTACACTTGGTCTGCTCTTGTGTTAGCTGAACCACGTTGGGACGCTCACGAGGTTATGTGTGTGAGTCTACTGCCATTACCCTCCCGCAATTTGTTGCCGCAAATTTACGATGGTTGTACCAATTGAACACAAGGGTTCACGAAAGCGTGATTATTGTCGCGACTTAAGTGGTCTTAAAAGGTCATTTGTCAATCCCACGTCACAGTCGTTGTAAAACGGAGCGACATACATTTTCCACCTGTAAGGGAGTTCTCTAACCCTACTTACATAAGCGCAGGAATTTACGAAGGTGAATCCCCGATCAAGAAGCGCTCTACTGGAATGCACTCCAGTTTGGGCGACCGCGTGGAACGTGATACTATTCCGCTTTGTTGGCAGATGCACTCCCACAATTTTTCTCCAGATTCCCGTGTCATGTTCCGTTCAGACGGTTGTTGGCAGGAGTGCGGCCGCGGTCTCGTAGTGGCGACATCGTCGTCGACATAAATTTATTTCACCATTCACACTGCTACTACCTTCAACACGCCTTGCTGATCACCGTTGACGTTGAAAATCTGTTAATCTCTAGAAGACTTTGCGCCTGTACCCAGGATCTCACCTAACGTGACAGCTCATTAAATCTTTCACTCTGCCTTGCCGGTCACTTACCCGTTCGTTCGGTGGCTTGTGAGTTATATCTGCGGAGCTGCGATGCCGTTCATTGCCCACCCATTGAATAAATGAAGTCACATTAGTGGTGCAGTCAGGCAATTAGCTTTTACAAATCCGGAATTGGTAAACCGATGAAGTTTTGCTTCTAACAATGGATCAATAAATGTATGTAAGTAGAGTCATTGCTATTTTGAAGCCAAGATAGAAAATAGAATATAATTTAAAACGCGTGTGTTATACATATTTGAGATGCACGATGACAAAAATAAATCCGAATTGTGTTGAGCTAATTGATTCATTCACATTGGGAACCGTTCAACGATGCAACAAATTTGATATTTTTTTGAAAATTTGGTTCAACGTTTTTTGACATACTTTTCATGGTTCATTCTTTATTCTGTTTCCGTCTCACATTTCGGACGGACGCATTTTGACGTGCTGACATGTGTTTACATTAGCTCAGTAGTGTGAAGGGTAACTCGACCATGTAAAGAAAACACAATGCAATCATTTCAAGACAAAATTTTCAAAACGACTTATCTGCTTTTGTAAACAAAGATTCAAACGACGATTTGACGAATCTGATAGCTCTCCCACGCAAACCAACACCGTCAATAGGTAGGTGAAGGATTCCGCTACCTGTTAGTGGTGTTGGTTTGCGTGGAAGAGCTATCAGATTCGTCCAATCGTCGTTTGATTCTTTGTTTACAAAAGCAGATAAGTCGTTTTGAAAATTTTGTCTTGATTTGTGGAATTTAAGAATGTTATAACAAAAATTTTCATTTTTCTTAAATTTGGGTGTTTTCCATTGAGAATTGGCCAAATCGCTATCCGGTCACTTCATCACCGGTTTTTCTCATAAGTTTTAGGAAGAATAGAATACAAGGCAAAATTTTCAAAACGACTTATCTGCTTTTGTAAACAAAGATCCAAACGACGATTTGACGAATCTGATAGCTCTCCCACGCAAACCAACACCATCAACAGGTAGCGGAATTCTTCATCTACCTATTGATGGTGTTGGTTTGCGTGGGAGAGCTATCAGATTCGTCAAATCGCCGTTTGAATCTTTGTTTACAAAAGCAGATAAGTCGTTTTGAAAATTTTGTCTTGAATACATCTTTAAAAGGTCCCGCTGTGTAGACCTTCAGGCTCTTGCTTCTGGGATATTACCAGCCAGTAAAAAAACAAACCTGAGATTTAGCTAAATAGAGCTTTGTTCGAACAACTTGTTTGAAGAAATCCTAACGTGTAAATTTGTGACAACTGTACAACTTCTGATTTTTAAGAATTTAACGTCAAATATCACATTGGCAATTATATCACTCAAATGCCCAAGGAAAAAAATAAAATATTATAATAAATTGATGATTGTAGCAATGATTTGTAATAATTTCAAGAATATTGTAGTATCATAACTTTGAGGGAAAACAGTGTTTTCAAGTGTTAAGCTTGAAAATCACTTTAACATGGTCAAAACGTAAACGAAGTTAATCGCAATGTTCACAAGACTTGTAGAGCACACCAAAAGCTTCCGTTCAGAGGTTGTTGTGATGATTTCCGGCGTTTATATCTCTAGCTAGTTTTTTTTTCAAAACTGGAAATAACCCAAAAATAACAAAAGCTGCGAATCTAAATAGCAATTCCGGGTGAGGCCGGTCTCACACAGCTAGTTTTTTGATCAGTTCAATCAAGGTTAGTTGCTTATTTCCCGGGTATTGGACCACCCGACTTGGACAATAATTTTCAAAAGTGCATAGTTAAAACAGCATATACGTAGTGCACTGGGAGCTGATCCAGTTTCAGACGCAGCAATTTATGAACCTTTTGCTGCTGTCAGGCGATACCAGAAGGCCTAAGGGCAAACACGGAATTTCGTTAAGTTTTACGAAACACTATGTTGGAATTTGCTTAGGACTTAGAATTCAAACAATTTGCTTTTTTCTTTTCATTTTTTATCATTATGATTGATAATAATTTTTTGGAAGGTATTTAAAAATCAGACACAACCGATGTATTTTCATCGTGATCTCGATTTTGCACCTTACTCTTTTTAACACTGCAAGTACCAATCCCTGCAAAAACCGTGGAGGGGCAACTTTGCCGCGATATATCTCAGGTGTTTTTAGTTCAATTGTCATGATTCTTTCCAGTTACAATCTGTAGAATATCAGAATTTCATTAGCGACTGCAGATTGTAACTCCGTACATTGGCCGCTGAGAACCAGCCGGAATATTCCGTTCCACGTTTTCTGATGCAACACTTACAAGTCGCAATATGTTAGGTACTTGCAAGTCGTACCGCACTGCATGTATGAAAGCCGTTCGAATTGAAATCATCAAACATTTCATGCCAAATGAAAATTAACATTATGTTTCATCAATAGTTAGTTTTATCTGTGTTTCTAAAAATTTAGTTTGTGAAAATTGAGCAAGAAAAATAAATAATTTTCATATAACGAGAAAACGGGATTATAAATTGGATGGTTTGTACAGTGGATGGATGTGGATCACGGCGCAAGTGCGCTGGCCAGGCTGAAAACTGCAATCTAAACTGGTAAACAATGACAAGTAATGACGATATATCAAATTTTGGAATTTAAGATTCAGGATTTATTTAGGGATTTACATTGATTTTTTTTTATTTGCTAATTATCTAATACATGCATTCATCTCTTAAACTAGGTGTTCCGTGTTTTCTTAACACTATCATCCTTAGTTGCTATGTTATATTTTTAGTTATTATTAATACATTTCAATTGCCTCTGGCAGTTAGAATTTTTCCTCTGGTAGAATTGAACCATGTAGGAATTACAATGTTTTCAACTTAAACTAAACTTAACCTATTTTATACTAAGGGTACAAGGAGCTAATCGTTGCAATAGAAGATTGCAACGATTTTTGTCTGAAATTGGAAATTATTTTGTTGGACATTTGTTGCAATGTCTCAATATTAGAAATTCTATGAAGTTCATTGGTACTATACCACGGAGGCAACTTCAGAATCATTTTCATTTCTTTTGTATCCTCTGAAGTGCCTTCTTTCTGGTATTGCAGCAACTAGTCCATATTGGCGCAGCCTACAACTTGGCAGGTCTAAAATTTGTTTGTAAATCAAAAGTTTGTTCTTAAGACAAAGTTTTGATTTTCTGTTTATAAGTGGATATAGACACTTAATATATTTGTTACATTTGGCTTGAAGGCCTTCAATGTGATTTTTAAAAGTTAATTTTTGATCTAGCAGAAGTCCTAAATATTTAGCTTCGCTAGACCAATTAATTGGAACCCCATTCATAGTGACAATATGTCTGCTAGAAGGTTTCAAATAAGAAGCTCTCGGCTTATGTGGGAAAATTATAAGCTGAGTTTTGGAAGCATTCAGGGAAATTTTCCATTTTGCAAGTAAGTGGAGAAAATATCCAAACTTTTTTGCAATCTACTACAAATGACACGAAGGCTACGCCCTTTGGCTGAGAGACCTGTGTCATCTGCAAACAAAGATTTTTGACACCCTGTTGGTAAATCAGGTAAGTCAGAAGTAAAAATGTTATACAAAATGGGCCCCAGTATGCTGCCTTGGGGGACACCAGTCCTTACAGGTAATCTATCAGATTTAGTATTCTGATAGTTTACCTGCAGCGAGCGATCTGATAAATAATTTTGGATCAGTTTAATGATGTACAGAGGAAAATTAAAATTCATCAATTTTACAATCAAACCTTCATGCCAAACACTGTCAAATGCTTTCTCTATGTCAAGAAGAGCAACTCCAGTCGACTATCCTTCAGATTTGTTGAGCCGAATCAAGTTCGTAACTCTTAATAACTGATGAGTGGTTGAATGCCCATGGCGAAAACCAAATTGCTCATCAGCAAAAATAGAATTGTCATTAATATGAACCATCATTCTATTTAAAATAATCTTTTCAAACAGTTTGCTTATTGAAGAAAGCAAACTGATTGGGCGATAACTAGAAGCCTCAGCTGGATTTTGTCCGGCTTCAAAATTGGAACAACTTTGGCGTTTTTCCATTTATCTGGGAAGTATGCCAATTGAAAACATTTGTTAAATAAATTAACCAAAAGGATAAAGAGCTCTCAGGAAGTTTTTGATAAGTATGTAGAAAATACCATCATCACCTGGGGCTTTCATATTTTAAATTTTCTAGTAATAGATCTCACTTCATCCAAATTAGTTCCCAACGAATGATCAAAAACATTCTCTTGATTGAGAATGTCTTCGGAGCTCCATGTAAGCTGATCCTCAATTGGACTAGTTAGACCTAGAATAAAATTATGGGCACTCTCGAACTGCTGAGCAAGTTTTTGATCCTTTTTGCCATTTGTTAATAAAGTTTTTTTCCTCTTTAAGCGCTGGAATTGGCTTTTGAGGTTATTTTTTAAGAATTTTCGTTAATTTCCAAAAGGGTTTCGAACTGGAAGACATTCGAGACATTATTCTCAAAGTTGGTATTTCTCAGAATAACGAAACGCATTTTAATTTCATTTTGCAAATCTCGCCAAATAACTTTCAACGCGGGATCGCGAGTTCTTTGGTATTGCCTTCGCCTCACATTTTTAAGACGGATCAGTAGCTGAAGATCGTCGTCAATAATAATGGAGTTGAATTTAATTTCACATTTAGGAATTGCAATGCCTCTGGCTTCGGCAATTAAATTTGTCAAAGATACGAGCGCATTGTCAATATCACTTTTGGTATCCAAAGGAATATTAACATCAAAATTCCTATCGATATATGTTTTATATAAATCCCAATCAGCTCTATGATAATTAAAAGTAGAGCTGATTGGATTATAAATGGCTTCTTGTGAGATTTCAAATGTCACAGGAAGGTGATCAGAGCCAAAGTCAGCATGAGTTACCAATTGGCCACACAGCTGACTTGAATCCGTTAAAACTAAATCAATTGTAGAAGGATTTCGACTGGAAGAAAAACAAGTAGGGCCATTGGGGTATTGAATAGTATAATATCCCGCAGAACAATCTTCAAATAATTTTTTTCCGTTGGAATTGCTTTGAGCATTATTCCATGAACGGTGTTTGGCATTGAAGTCACCAATTACGAAGAATTTTGATTTGTTGCGAGTCAGAATTTGAAGATCAGCTTTCACCAAATTCTTTTGCTGCCCATTGCATTGAAAAGGCAAATAGGCTGCAATGAAGGAAAATTGACCAAAATTTGTTTCAACAGAAACTGCCAAGGTTTCAAAAACTTTGGTTTCGAACGAAAAAAATAATTTATGTTTGATGCGTCTATTAATGACAATGGCGACCCCACCACAGGCGCTGTCAAGACGATCATTTCTGTAGATAAAATAATTTGAATCTCTTTTAATGGAGAGTCCGGGCTTTAACTAAGTTTCTGTTATAATGGCAATATGCACATTATGAACTGTTAGGAAGTTGAATAATTCATCTTCCTTACCCTTTAGGGAGCGGGCATTCCAATTTAGAACTTTCACACAATTATTTAGATCCATTAAAACGGAGTCCGATAACAATTTTTTGTGTGTACTTTATACCAACCTGAACAGCTTCAGGAATGGTATTTGCTTTGAACATTGCATCAATCATGTGATGCAATTGTTCAGTTAAAAAATCGAAATCTGAAGCAGTCATGCTACCTGAATCGGCAACATGACCGTTATTTTCCGTTGGGACATGGGTATAAACCTCATTTTGAGAAGAGAAATTTTGTCTACCAGCAGCGATGTTTGCATACGTAGGTACATTGGAAAAATTGGAATTTACTGAAGTGCTTGTTACCCGTTGACGAGCGGCAAAATTTGTTTGTGAATTGTGGTGGGAATGAATTGCTCGACCGGTAACCGGTTTCGAAATTTGAACGTTTGAAAAATGTCTAAATGTCTCTGGGATCCGATTGGAATTTCCCGTCATCAATTTTGCACGGGAATTCAAAACTTTTTTGCGTGAAGGACATTCCCAGAAATTGGATTTATGATTGCCCCCACAATTTGCACATTTAAATTTATTGGAATCTTCTCTCACAGGACATGCGTCCTTGGCGTGAGAGGTTCCACCACAAATCATGCATTTAGCATCCATGTGACAATGTTTGGTTCCATGACCCCACTTTTGGCATTTACGGCACTGGGTGGGGTTTTGGAAATTTCCCCCAGGCCTGCGGAAATGTTCCCATGTAACACGGACATGGGACATAATACAGGCCTTTTCCAAACTTTTCATATTGTTTAGTTCACTTTTGTTAAAATGAACTAAATAAAATTCTTGAGAAATGCCCCTCTGGGAAGTACCAGAGTGGGATTTCTTTTCATCTTAATTACTTGGACTGGTGAAAATCCAAGTAATTGAGAAATTTCAATTTTAATCTCATCCAGTGATTTATCATCACTGGGGAGACCTTTCAAGACGACTTTGAACAATCGTTCAGTTTTGTCGTCGTATGTGAAGAATTTATGGCGCTTCTCAGTTAAATACTGAAGAAGTCGTTTGCGATCGTCAAAGGATCCCGGCAAAACGCGGCAGTCACCCTTCCTAGCAATCTGAAATGAAACCTTGATCCCCTGAAGGTTACTCAAAATCTCATTCCGGAAGCCAGAAAACTCGGCAACAGATACCACAATTGGCGGAATCCTTTGCTTTTTCGCTAGAGGTATATTCGATTTGCTCAATTTCATCATTAATCAAATCGAACTGATTGCTCAGTTCGATTGGAGAAGAAATATTTCCGATATTAGAGTTAGAAGGAATATCTGAATTCTCCAGCTTCCTTCTATTTTTTCCGCGCTTTGGCAGGACGGTCTTGAAACCTTGTTTCTTTGAAGGAAGTGGAGAATTCAGAGACTCCCCTTCCTCTTGTTTTATGAATGCTCATTGCTGAGCGTGGAGACGTGACCTTCTAAGAGATTTTTCCCTGAACGGTGTCCCTGCAGGATTGCCACCGCTTATCGGAATTTTACTTCCGCAAACGGGTCCAACGTAAAACGAAGCCACGGATCCAAGCAAAGATCGTAACGGGATCAGTGGGTACAAATAGCCCTAAGAAGCATCGTTGAAATTAAAATAGCTTCGGGTAGTATTAAAAACTTCCTTCCGCAAAGAGAGAAAGAACCGCACAGCACGAAAGCACGATGCGGTCTTTTTTTATATTGATTTAGTTATCTGCTTTACCCTACTTATTATTCGTCCTACTCAAAGTATGAGGGATAATCGATAAACAAAAGTTATTATTTGAAAACAAACAGATTGAAAGCCGTTCGCTAGGGACGAACAAGTATGAAGAGACAGAATGTGAATGGGAGGCACAGATACCATCTATTGAATAGCACACAATCGAGGCGTGAATCTTCTTGCCTAACGTCCTGGTTGTGGGCGGCGACGAATTTAGGAAATAAGGAACTTAGAGATCCAAGAATTTAGGAATTCAGGAATCTAATAACAGAAATTCATGATTTTAGAAATTTGGGAAATCTTCAAACGAGACAAGCCAGCCTCGGGCTGAAAGTCTCGATAATAAAGACAAAAAAAAGAAATTTGGGAATTTAGCAATTTATGAATTTAGGAATTTGAGAGTTTAGGAGTTTAAGAATTTGGGAATTCAGGAATCCTCAATAAATACCTTCTAGAGATCTTCCAGAAAGCCTTGATGAAGCTCGTTTCGGAATTCTACCTGATGCCTTCCAGAAACCCATCGTGGAAATCCTACAGGATTCCAATCAGGAGAATCCTACAGAAATAACTCCTTCAGCACTTATATGAATTCTTCCTGGAGTTCAACCAGGAATTCCTCCTGGATTTCCTCAAGGAGCTATACAAATAGATCTTAGAGAGCTTCTGCAGAAATTCCTTCTGCAGTTCCTCCAAGAATATCTCCTGAAGTTACAATAATTCTTCCAAAAATTTCTCCTGAAGTTAAACAAGGAATTCCCCCTGAGGAGCTCATAGCAATTCCTCCTGCAGTTCGTTCACAATTCCACTCTGAAGTTTTTCCACAAATGTGTAATTAAATTCTTCCAAGTGTTCCTTCTTGAATTCCAGCAGAAATTCCTCCTGGAGTTCCTACGATACCTCCACCCAGATATTTTTGAGAGTTCCTTCAGAAAATCATCCTGAAACTTCTCCAGTGATTCCTTCTTTGGTTTCATCAGAATTTTTTCCCGGAGACTCTTTAGGAATGTCTCCTGAAGCTCTTCTAGGAATCTATGCTGAAGTTCCACAAGCATTTTTTTTTATTTCCTCCTGAAATGATCAAAATTTAAAATATCGCTGCTGAATGATTTTTTCTCTCACATTTGTCACGCTGATACATCGCGTGATCAGTGGCGTGAGTTATTCCAAGAATTCCTGGAAGAAGAATTACTGGAGGAACTCTAGGTAGAATTCCTGAAGGAACTCCAAGAAAAACAGCCCTGACACGACGGCCCTCCGACAAGACAGGAGGTTTGCGCAGGCCCAATAAGCCGCCTTTAAAAACAACTATTACGAACGACATAGAAGATAATACGACTCGATACAATCGGCAACGAGCTAGGCGACGAATAAAGGATCACGATTGGAAGCTTGGAACATGGAACTGCAAGTCACTAGGCTTCGCAGGTTGCGATAGGATAATCTACGATGAATTACATCCCCGCCACTTCGATGTCGTAGCGCTGCAGGAAATCTGCTGGACAGGACAGAAAGTGTGGAAAAGCGGGCATCGAGCGGCTACCTTCTACCAAAGCTGTGGCACCACCAACGAGCTGGGAACCGGCTTCATAGTGCTGGGAAAGAGGCGCCAACGCGTGATTGGGTGGCAGCCAATTAACGCAAGGATGTGTAAGCTGAGGATAAAAGGCCGTTTATTCAACTATAGCATCATCAACGTGCATTGCCCACACGAAGGGAAATCCGACGACGAGAAAGAAGCGTTCTATGCACAGCTGGAGCAGACATACGATGGATGCCCACTGCGGGACGTCAAAATCGTCATCGGTGACATGAATGCTCAGGTAGGAAGGGAGGAAATGTGTAGAGCGGTCATCGGACCGGATAGTCTGCATACCGTATCGAACGACAACGGCCAACGATGCATAAACTTTGCAGCCTCCCCCGGAATGGTAGCCCGAAGCACTTTCTTCCCCCACAAGAATATCCACAAGGCCACATGGAAATCACCTAATCAAGTAACGGAAAACCAAATCGACCACGTTCTAATCGACGGTAAATTATTCTCCGACATCACGAACGTACGCACTTATCGCAGTGCGAATATTGAATCCGACCACTACCTCGTCGCAGTATGTCTGCGCTTAAAACTCTCGACGGTGATCAAGATGCGTCGGAGTCGTCCGCCGCGGCTAAACATTGGGCGGCTGCAAGACGGTAGACTAGCCCAAGACTACGCGCAGCAGCTGGAAGCGGCACTCCCAACGGAAGAGCAGCTAGGCGCAGCATCTCTTGAAGGTGGCTGGAGAGATATTCGATCCGCCATTGGAAGCACCGCAACCGCCGCACTAGGCACGGTGGCTCCGGATCAGAGAAACGACTGGTATGACGGCGAATGTGAGCAGTTAGTTGAGGAGAAGAATGCAGCATGTGCGAGATTGCTGCAACACCGCACGAGGGCGAACGAGGCACGATACAAACGGGCGCGGAACAGACAAAACTCGATTTTCCGGAGGAAAAAGCGCCAGCAGGAAGATCGAGACCGTGAAGAGACGGGGGAACTGTACCGCGCTAATAACGCACGAAAGTTCTATGAGAACGTAAGGGCCACGTGTCACAGCCCGATATGTGTAAGGACATAAACGGGAACCTTCTTACAAACGAGCGTGAGGTGATCCAAAGGTGGCGACAGCACTACGAAGAGCACCTGAATGGCGATATGGCAGACAACGGTGGCGGTATGGTAATGAACCTAGGAGCACGCGCGCAGGACATGCGACTTCCGGCTCCGAATCTCCAGGAAATCCAGGAGGAGATCGGTCGGCTGAAAAACAACAAGTCCCCTGGAGTTGACCAACTACCTAGAGCGTTGAACTGGGTGATTACCAAAGTTTGGGATGATGAGGTTTTTTTTAATCTATTGCATTTATTTGACAAGCTCAGGCGTGTATAACACTTAACGGAGCTGAGACTCTTTATGATATTTAAAAACTATATCATTATTATTAACAGTTAGTAAGGGGAAAGGGACATTGACCAAGATACTCGTGGTGACTCAAGGTTAGATTGCTTAATTTCAGGATGGACAGGGTTGGGATTTTGGTTTTGGGTTTTTTCAGCTGCTCATCCGGGTATTTGACGTCAAAAACCTTGTAGCGTAGCGTCGTGCTCCCGTTGTGGTTCGTCAGGGAGCATCTTCCGGATGGCCAGAGCTTCATGGTACACGGAACAATAAGACAAAGACAAGAAAAAAAACTTGGAATAAAAAAAAATGAAATATTAGACTTTGATGTCAGACGAGCAAAGAAAGACATAGATAGCCTGCATATATACCACATCGCGATCCCCCAAAACACTTCTTACTTCCCTGTAGGGTTGTTTACCTCGGGCCACAAGGGTATCCAATAGTTGCTCTCTGGAGGCGTCGTTTTCCGAGCAATACCAAACTACGTGATCGATGTCATCGTAACCGGCTCCATACCTACATAGGTTGCTATCGACCAGGTTTATTCTGTAGAGATGTGTGTTTAGTGAATAGTGATTGGACATAAGCCTCGACATCGTGCGGATGAAGCCTCGACTTAAGTCCTCACCTCTGAACCACGCTCGCGCAGAAACTTTAGGAACTATGGAAAATAGCCACCGTCCAAGTTCATTGTTTGATCATATCATTTGCCAATTTTGAAGAGTACTCTGACGGACTAATGGGAAAAACTCGTTGTTCAAAATTTGTCTATCATAAACTTCACCTTCCCGTGCGCCCACCTTTGCTAGCGAGTCCGCCTTCTCATTGCCATAGATTAGGCAATGAGATGGGACCCATACAAAGGTAATCTTGAATGATCTTTCGACCAAATCACGTATCTGCTCTCTTATATTTGTAAGAAAGTAAGATAGAACTAAGACTATCCGAGAAGATGAAATAATGGTCTACGGGCTGATCGGAAATTATCCCCAAAGCGAAGTTAATTGCTGCCAGCTCAGCAACATAAACCGAACACGGTTCCTGGAGTTTTCGGAAGGTAATTGAATTTACATTAGACACCGAAGCCAGTGGATCCGTTGATGCGAGAACCATCAGTGAAATATCTGTTGTTGCAATTGACATGTTCATATTTTTCGGAAAAAATAGGGGGAATGGAAAGATTTCGAAGATGATCTGGTATTCCTTGAATAGCATGTTTCATGGACAGATCGTATTCAATGGAGGAACTGTCGTTGATGAAGCTAACTCGTGGTGGATTATAACATGGAAGACAAAGATCTGATGATATGTAGTTGAGGTAGACCCTCAGGAATCTTGACTGACGAATCAGTTCAAGCATATTATCGAAATTTTCTAAGACAAGTATGTTACTTGTTCCACATTTGATCAGTATTCTAAGTGAGAGTTCCCAGTAGCGGTGCTTTAAAGGAGTGACTCCAGCAAGCACCTCCAGGCTCATGTTATGCGTTGAATGCATACAGCCAAGAGCAATACGCAAACAACGATATTGAATTCGTTCCAATTTGATCAGGTGGCACTCAGCTGCTGAGAGGAAGCAGAAAGAGCCGTACTCTAAAACAGAGAGAATAGTCGTTCTATATAGTTTGATGAGATCTTCCGGGTGAGCGCCCCACCAAGTTCCGGAGATAGAACGTAGAAAACGAATCCTTTTTCGGTATTTCTCTATCAAATAATCAATGGGATGATGAGGTTCTGCCGCAGGAGTGGATGGAAGGTGTCGTGTGTCCCATCTACAAAAAGGGCGATAAGCTGAATTGTAGCAACTACCGCGCAATCACATTGCTGAACGCCGCCTATAAGGTACTCTTCCAAATTTTATGGTGCCGACTAACAACAATTGCAAGAGAGTTCGTGGGCAGTAGGGGTTCCATTTTTCTCGGGGAACGGGAAATAAAACGTTCACTTCCCGGGATTTCCCGGGATCCCGGGAAATGAAACAATTATGCGAAACTCAAAATCGTAACGTGAAATAATAACTTAGGACAAAAATATACTCTCGACTTCAAGGGATTGATACTTGCTACATTGTACGAAAGTGATTAAAGAGTTGTTGGAAATTTTGAAAAATTGTCTCTGTTTAGTTCGTTAAGTGTTACCTTTGTCTGCAAAACTTTCGTTATATCATGAGCATCAGATGGCGAAGTTTCAGCATCTGCTCTCGTTATAGAGTAAGATCTGCTGTGTCCAGATGATTCCTTGATATGGAGGAGAAGACGGCTTTGACAGGATTTGTTCTGTTACTGCCGGAAGGTTTCTAACATCAACCATTCTGATACTCGTCCGTATATTTTCTTAATGCAAAACATATTCTGGTCAAGTTTGATTTATAATACGAACCTTGATACGAACACTTGAGCACATTTCGCCTTTGAATTTGAAGTGTGTAAGCATTAAATGTTTTTTTTTTCAAACGCGATAAAATACTTTCAGACGAGCGTTTTATGGTCGTACCTTAAAAATCCTAACTTATCTTATCTTATTAGATGATTCTTTCTGTCAAACTTTTTTTGAAATTCTGAGCAACACAAGAAACGCATGAAATCTCATAAGTTTGGCAAGTTTTTATTATTAAACTGTTGTAATGACCTTATAGTAAAGACCTAAAATATGTTAACTTTTGTACTCTGACATAACCAGACAGTAAATTTTCAATATTTCATTATAATTTAGAAAAATAAGAAATATATCAAAACAAAAACGAGTGTTCGGAACATGAGTCTGTTTGGAACACGTATCGGGGTTTGAATCAAAAAGAATTGGAAGTCTTAAAAACAAACCTCTGACAATAAACCTACCAAACCCGTCACTGCCCTTGCTTAAATATCTGCGACTTGGAGACAATTTGTCTGCACAATTAAATCACTTTGTTCTTGCTATTGAGAAATATCATCAAATACTAGATTTTTATTTCGACTTCGCCATGCCCGGTGATTGGGCCTACTAAATAAATAAATGAACGATGGAAACAATTTATGCTCTGCTTCGCCTCACTTCAACACGCATTAGGGTTGAACCGTCCAATACTGTAGCATCTACAGATAAAAACTTATTTATAATAGGCAGTAAACTACTTTGAAAGCGAAATATGCTATTAAATAGAAATTGCATTATGGTAACAGTGAGAAGATGTTAGTCAAAAATATAATTGATACTCATAAAATTTACCTAAATAGATACCTCATAAAATTTGCAAAATAGGAAAAGGATTTCCAAATACTTTAACCATATATCGCAGTCATCTCCAAAAATTGGTAAATACCTTAAAAAATAATTTCCCGGGAAATTCGGGAAGATAAAGTGTGCATCCCGGGAATCGGGAATCCCGGGAAAATTGATTTCCCGGGAATGGAACCCCTATGGGGCAGTACCAGGCCAAGTGTTCGCCTTACGTCAGGTATTGCAGAAATGCCGCGAATACAACGTGCCCACATATCATCTATTTATCGACTTCAAAGCCGCATATGATACAATCGATCGGGACCAGATATGGCAGCTAATGCACGAACACGGATTTCCGGATAAACTGATACGGTTGGTCAAGGCGACGATGGATCGGGTGATGTGCGTAGTTCGAGTTTCAGGTGCATTCTCGAGTCCCTTCGAAACGCGCAGAGGGTTACGGCAAGGTGATGGTCTTTCGTGTCTGCTATTCAACATCGCTTTGGAGGGAGTAATACGAAGGGCAGGGATTGACACGAGTGGTAAGATTTTCACGAAGTCCGTCCAGTTATTTGGTTTCGCCGACGACATTGATATCATGGCACGTAACTTTGAGAGGATGGAGGAAGCCTACATCAGACTGAAAAGCGAAGCTAAGCGGATTGGACTAGTCATCAACACGTTGAAGACTAAGTACATGATAGGAAGAGGCTCAAGAGAGGCCAATGTAAGCCACCAACCACGAGTTTCTATCGGAGGTGACGAAATCGAGGTGGTTGAGGAATTCGTGTACTTGGGTTCACTGGTGACCGCCGATAACGATACCAGCAGAGAAATTCGGAGACGCATGGTTGCTTTAAATCGTACGTACTTTGGACTCCGCAAGACGCTCCGATCGAATAGAGTTCGCCGCCGTACCAAACTGACTATCTGCAAAACGCTTATTAGATCGGTAGTTCTCTACGGACACGAGACCTGAACGATGCTCGTGGAGGACCAACGCGCACTTGGAGTTTTCGAAAGGAAAGTGTTACGTTCCATCTATGGTGAAGTGCAGATGGCGGACGGTACGTGGAGGACGCGAATGAACCACGAGTTGCATCAGCTATTGAGAGAACCTTCCATCGTTCACACCGCGAAAATCGGAAGACTGCGGTGGGCCGGGCACGTAGCCAGAATGTCGGACAGTAATCCGGTGAAAATGGTTCTCGACAACGATCCGACGGGAACAAGAAGGCGAGGTGCACAGCGGGCAAGGTGGATCGATCAGGTGGAGGACGATTAGCGGACCCTCCGTAGACTGCGTGGTTGGCGAAGTGCAGCTCATTTCATTCATTTATTTAGTTAACATCTAAACAGATAACACTGAATCAACAATTTGACGCCACAAAGCTCGGTTCGAGGCCGCATCTCTCCATCCTCGGATACGCCCCACGCTCGCCAAGTCGTTCTGCACCTGGTCTGCCCATCTCGCTCGCTGCGCTCCACGCCGTCTCGTACCTGCCGGATCGGAAGCGAACACCATCTTTGCAGGGTTGCTGTCCGACATTCTTGCAACATGTCCTGCCCATCGTACCCTTCCGGCTTTAGCTACCTTCTGGATACTGGGTTCGCCGTAGCGTTGGGCGAGCTCATGGTTCATTCTTCGCCGCCACACACCGTCTTCTTGCACACCGCCAATAATGGTCCTAAGCACCCGTCTCTCGAATACTCCGAGTGCTTGCAAGTCCTCCTCGAGCATTGTCCATGTTTCATGTCCGTAGAGGACTACCGGTCTTATTAACGTCTTGTACATGACACATTTGGTGCGGTGGCGAATCTTTTTCGACCGCAGTTTCTTCTGGAGCCCGTAGTAGGCCCGACTTCCACAGTTGATGCGCCTTCGTATTTCACGACTAACGTTGTTGTCAGCCGTTAGCAAGGATCCGAGGTAGACGAATTCCTCGACCACCTCGAAGGTATCTCCGTCTATCGTAACACTGCTTCCCAGGCGGGCTCTGTCGCGCTCGGTTCCGCCCACAAGCATGTACTTTGTCTTTGACGCATTCACCACCAACCGCGAAGTGCAGCTATATGTGCCATTATGTGCAGCACAGGCCACCCCGGCCTTACTCTGGTAATAAATAAAAAAGTCATCAATAATCCACAATGTCATTAATAAACCACAATTTCCCTGTTAACCAACATGTTTTCTGATTTCCGATTGTAACAAAAACTAATCAAAGTGGCAATTCCGGTCTCATACAGCTAATTTTTTTAATATTTTCCATTGGAAAAACTTTTGTATTGGGATGTATTTTTTTTTCTGAACTTGATATGTTCTGATTTTTCTCTAAAATTATTTCTGATCTTCCACGGTTATATTTGATAAATTTATACATGAAAGTTTTATTAATCCTCCTGGGAATTTCTCCTTCCAAGTGTTGATTTTGATATATCATGTTACTTTTTCATTCTTATGAATTCGACCAACCGACCGGCGTGAAATATTCTATCATGAAGGCTGGCCAAATAACTGATTATAACTGTGATTATCATCCCTTGCTCGGGTAGGGTAGAGAATGTGTTACACCAAATGATGCGTATGACACAGAAGCTGGGAATCGATAGTAAAAGCAAATCCTAAGCGAAAGAGTTGTATTTTCTTTCACATGGAGATAGTCAAGCGAACTCGCAGGCAAATCGAAAACGACAAAAGAATCCATTTTCTGCTCGGAGATTTGACAGCTGACGCTGATTGAGGGTATCCTGCAATTCTGGGAAAGGCCGGACTTAATTTTTTGTAACTTCAGCGCCAAGTCCATATTGGCCGGTTTTTATGAACGCATCGCAATCCATCGGCGAACGAGACAATGAGGAGCGGTCTTCAGCGGGACGCGTTTTACCCACATTCTGTGGTTACTTGGACGAACCTACCGCAGCGCACTGTGCGTGCGACGAATTAATGCATCACGTCGTCGCTTCGACACAGAGGGAAATGCATTTTCCACCTCTATGACACTTGGCTGTCATTCCTTCCGTTACTATACGGCCGTAATGCACGATGGAAAACATACCGATTCAGATCCCTTGGCGCGTTTGGAGATTATCGGTCTCAATTACACCGTGCCATAGGTTAAGTGAAATTTTTATCCGGTACATGAAACATTTGGTTACTAAAATTAAATTTTTGGGCGTCGCTCGGTAGAAATCATGGAAGTATATCTAAGGTTTTTCTCAAAAGGCGGTATAGCTCACATCGGAATAAAAATATCACTTCTAGTGAGTAGAGCTTCTGAGGACATCAACATTGCAAAAAGTTAATTTCAACACACACAAAAAGTAAAATTTGTTTTGAATTATTTTCCAACAATAAACGAAATATAAATTTTCCGACAAAAGTGATCTGTTTTATTTTCCTTCCATCGATGCACTATCAATTGAAAAAATAGAACAATTGCGATCGACTTTAATGAAGGTAATAAAAAGTTGTGTGTAAATAAACACGACTTTCAGATTCCCACATACCGATATCGACGCAAATTACGTAAAGCGTAAGGAACCAAAATCGAATTTCAAGTCCGACCAAAAATGCGGCCATACACGCAGATGTAGACACCAGAAGATTCACACAAAGTGCCGCCCTTTTCTTTGTCGGATTTCGGCTTCACGGCAGCACAAAGCGCAATAATGTGCGCAATCGATTTTTATGATCTGCCGCTGAGAACAATAACACTTTTCCGATGACAGATTTTATGATGTTTTCAGAACATCATTTCTTGCCCGAGGGCAATCGCGCCCGGATTTGTTTCCACACTAATCAAAGGTGTTTAAACCATTTTCGAAAGCGTTTAGCAAATTAATTGTCACTGAAACGAAGCGTCAGCCCCGAACGATACACTTTGAAAGATTCACAAAATGTCTCATAACAAACAACCACGAATTGGTTGCGCTACTAAATGGTCTAAACATGCTTAGCCCCAAGACGGATGGTCTTCGAAATGGTGCATACATCGTCCAGAGACGACAAACGAGACAGCGAAATTAAAATAACACTAAAGTGTCAATCAAAATAAACGACATTTGTTTACTCTAACCGTCAGTGGAAACGAATAAAAATGGCGTGCGCGTATCTTTTTACTCCACCATTTCTTAAATCGAGCTAAACTGGTTGGAGGTGGACGGATAGAATTTGGTTTGTCGCTGCTAGCGGATTGATTTAATATGGTTGAACATTTGTGCAAGACAAATATGCACTTCACGTATGAACAATGTTTGATCTTCACTGGAGATTCTCCAGTCAACCTTTTTTTTTTAGAAATTTCCAGGTAAGCGAAGATTAAGATATGCTTTAAATTGATAAGAAATTTAAATGACAATTTAAATTGATAACTATATCTTACATGTCTGAGTAACAAAAACGAGGCATTACAACATTATGAAGATCGTTTAATGATTCAATAAATTCAAATTTGTTCATCACAACTCAAGCCAGAAAAAAAATTAAATCTCGATCAAATTTTAATGAAAACCCCACACGGAACCGCGAAACGACTCACTTCATGGTTCCTTTCACTCAAATCCGCCCTTGCGTGGACGAAGCCAAAAATAAGTAAAATGCGAAAAAATCCGGTGAGTACTTTGCTTTACTCCCGTGTTGAATTTTCACCCACTATGAAGTTTCACCAACTCAAATTTACGTTATTTTCACTCACCCGAGACTATGATGAAAACAACTCAAATTTGGCTTCTTCCACGGAACAGCAAACGTTGGGTCGATGCAGCTCTCTTTCCAAATCCAATCCAAATCCAATCCAAATCCAATCCAAATCCAATCCAAATCCAATCCAAATCCAATCCAAATCCAATTCAAATCTAATCCAAATCCAATCCAAATCCAATCAAAATCCAATCCAAATCCAATCCAATCCAAATCCAATCCAAATCCAATCCGAATCCAATCCAAATTCAATCCAAATTCAATCCAAATTCAATCCAAATCCAATCCAAATCCAATCCAAATCCAATCCAAATCCAAATCCAATCCAAATCCAATCCAATCCAATCCAAACCAATCCAAACCAATCCAATCCAAACCAATCCAAACCAAACCAAATCTAATCCAAATCTAATCCAAACCAACTGAAACCAATCCAAACCAATCCAAACCAACCAAACCAATCCAAACCAATCCAAACCAATCCAAATTCAACCAAACCAATCCACATACAATCCAAACCAACCAAACCAATCCAAACCAACCAAACCAATCCAAACCAATCCAACCAATCCAAACCAATCCAAACCAATCCAACCAATCCAAATCTAATCCAAACCAATCCAACCCAATCCAAACCAATCCAAACCAATCCAAACCAATCAAACCAATCCAAATCCAATCCAAACCAATACAAACCAATCCAAACCAATCCAAACCAATCCAAACCAATCCAAACCAATCCAAACCAACCAAACCAATCCAAACCAATCCAAACCAATCCAAACCAATCCAACCAAACCAATCCAAACCAATCCCAAACCAATCCAATCCAAACCAATCCAAACCAACCAATCCAAACCAATCCAAACCAACCAAACCAACCAAACCAATCCAAATCCAATCCAAACCAACCAAACCAACCAAACCAATCCAACCAACCAACCAAACCAACCAAACCAATCCAAACCAATCCAAACCAACCAAACCAACCAATCCAACCAATCCAAACCAATCCAAACCAATCCAAACCAATCCAAACCAATCCAAACCAATCCAAACCAATCCAAACCAATCCAAACCAATCCAAACCAACCAAACCAACCAAACCAATCCAAACCAATCCAAACCAACCAAACCAATCCAAACCAATCCAAACCAATCCAACCAATCCAAACCAACCAAACCAATCCAAATCCAATCCAAACCAATCCAAACCAACCAAACCAATCCAAATCCAACCAAACCAATCCAAATCAATCCAACCAACCAAAATCCAAATTCCAATCTAAATCCCAATCCAAACCAACCAAACCAACCAAACCAATCCAAACCAACCAAATACAATCCAAACACAATCAAAATTCAACCAAACCAATCCAAACTAATCCAAACCAAACCAATCCAAACACAATCCCAATCCAATCCAAACCAACCACATCCAACCCAAACCAAACCAATCAAACCAATCCAAACCAATCCAAACCAATCCAAACCAATCCAAACCAATCCAAACCAATCCAAACCAATCCAAATTTAATCCAAATCCAAACCAACCAAACCAAACCAAACCAATCCAAACCAAACCAAACCAATCCAAACCAATCCAAATCAAACCAAACCAATCCAACCAATCTAAACCAATCCAAATCCAATACATATCCAATCCAAATCCAATCCAAATCCAATCCAAATACAATCCAAATACAATCCAAATACAATCAAAATTCAATCCAAATCCAATCCAAATTCAATCCAAATCCAAATCCAATCCAAATCCAATCCAAATCCAATCCAAATCCAATTCATATCCAATCCAAATCCAAATTCAATCAAAATCCAATCCAAATCCAATCCAAATCCAATCCAAATTTAATCCAAATCCAAATCCAATCCAAATCCAAACCAAATCCAATCCAAATCCAAACCAAATCCAATCCAAATCCAATCCAAATCCAATCCATCATTCCGTGCCGATAGTTCGAACGAGCCAGACGTGTGTGCTGTGTCTCATCGCGGGTGTTGTTCGGTAGTGCGAGTCTATTGTGTGGTGCCTACCTACGGATCCAAGGCGATCACTGTCGGCGAGCGAAGTAGCTGCTTCTGGCGACGCCAGTGAAGCAGGCTATTGTTTCTGCTGCTACCTACAGCAGCAGCGCAGATAAGTGGCAGATTTTGTTTTATTGTTCTCCCTTTTGGAGCGGGACTGATTTAAATCAACTGAATTAGTTTTTTTTTTTCATTTTTTTTCTGATTTGGTAATAGTTTTAAGTTAGTATAAGCCAGAATTGTCCTTCCACCTTTCGGGGTGAGAATGGAAGCAGAGACTGTGGGAGGTGATGTGCCACCAAAAGAGGTTCGCATTACGATTTTACCAGGCATCTGCGCCTGGCCCTTGGGTTGTTTACTTTCGGCAGAAAGCGAAAAGCCTAGATTTTCTCGGCATCAAACGAGACTTGACGCGTCGTTTTACGAAGCTTGATTTCAATCAAATCAACAGAAACAAACTACGCATCACCGCACCTACATACCAGGTGGCGAATGAAATTGCTGGCGACAGGGCGTACAATATTGAATATTTAGTTTATGTTCCCTCGCGGGAGGTCGAAATAGAAGGTGTGATCAACGCAGCGAGCCTGACTTGCAAGGGATGTACTTGCGGGAAAAGGCCGCTTGAAGAACGCAATGGAGTCTACCGTGGATATTCTGGATTGCAAGGAATTGCATTCAGCAGCCATGGTAGACGGCAAAAGGTATATTCTAAGTCAGGCTCGCTTCGGGTGACGTTCGCCGGTCTGATGCTCCCAAAATATGTAGATATCGAGAATATGTTGTTTCCGGTGCGTTTGTTTGTACCAAGGGTATTTAATTGTACCAACTGCAAACAATTAGGTCACACTGCCGAGTTTTGTGAGACAACAAACCACTTTGTGGTAAATGCTTCCAAAGACATCGGGAGGATACCTGTCAGCAACAAGCCACAAAATGTGCTTATTGTGGTTTGGATCCTGCCCATGGTTTGCAAGATTGCCCGGTGTACAGAAAACGCACCCAAAAAGTGAAGCGCTCGTTGGTACAGAAAGCGCCCAAGCAGTCTTATGCGGAAATGGTTAAAGCGCAAGACACATCCGCCACTGCCACCGCAAAGACTGCTTTTTCAGCTACCGTTCAAGTAAGTGACTATTATGATTCCATCTCCATTGATGAATCGGACTCTGACGCAGCCGATATGGATGATTCTTCGAGGTACACGCGCCTGAAAAGAGGAAGCAACCGTCTTCCCGGGATCGCGCCGTAAGAAAACAAAAGTCATCCATAAAGGCTTGGCAAAATCTGAAGGTAATGGGATTATTTAAAATCCTGAAGCAACCAGTCTTCACTGCAGATCCCTGCTGCTCTAAGACATTCCTGCCATTGCCTAAAACCGATGTTCCTAAGAAACATCCGGCTAGGATTATCAATGAACAGGAAAATGCTACTCGCACTTCCGAAAAGAGAATCTCGTCCAAGCGAGGATTGATATCCTTTAAGGACCTCGTGGACCGCTTTTTGAATCTTTTCAATATTCCGGATTCATTGAGGCCAATCATTGACCTCTTTATTCCAACAGTAGAAAGTTATCTGAAGCAATTGACTGTTTCATGGCCCTTCTTGCGGAAATTGTATCTTTCGATGTATAATACGGCCATACAAGATACAATCACTGTGTTGCAGTGGAACTGTCATAGTCTAAAAAATAAATTGGACGTGTTCAAGTTTTTGATTCGCAATCTGATTGTGATGTATTTGCCTTGTGAAACATGGCTTTCTTCTGAAGATGAAATCAACTTCCACGATTTTAACATTATTCGCCAAGATCGGGACGACCACTATGGTGGCGTTCTTTGGGGATCAAAAATGCTACTCCTTCTACAGAATTCTATTCCGGTTGTTGATGGCTTAGAAATTGTCGCTTGCCAAGTAAATGTAAAGAATAAAGACCTTTGCATAGCTTCAGTTTATATTCCACCAAACGCATCTCTTAATCGTCGACAGCTTTGGAGCGCAGTCTCCCTTCTATCATCTCCAGTATTGATATTGGGTGATATGAACGCACATGGTATTGGATGGGGCGAAACGTATGACGATTATAGAGCGCCTATTTTCTATGATTTGTGTGACGATTTCAATTCGAATATTTTGAACACAGGTGAAGTAACTCGAATAGGACCAAATGGTCAACAAAGCCGTATTGATCTGTCTTTATGTTCAAATTCACTATCATTAGATTGCACGTGGAAGGTAATTCAAGATCCCCATGGCAGTGACCATATGCCGATAGTCACCATCACCACAATTAAGAGTGGCTATCAACAATCTGAGCCAGTTAATGTTCCTTTCGATCTCACGAAGAACATTGACTGGCAAAAATTTGCATCGGCGGTGAAAATTGGTATTGAATCAACTGATATTCTTCCGCCACTGGATGAGTATCGATTCCTTACCGAATTGATTCATCAAAGCGCACTGGAAGCTCAGAAACGACGCGTTCCAAGTACATCTGTGATAAGAAGACCAGCCACTCCTGGATGGGATGATGAATGTACTAAGTTGTATTCTGAGAAATCTGATGTTTTCAAGGCCTTCCGTAAACACGGAAGGTCAGAGCTTTTGAAGAGTATTTGAGGCTCGAAAGAAAACTCAAAAAATCTTCTCAAGGCAAAAAACGTAGCTACTGGCGACGTTCTGTCTAGGGACTATCACGAGAAACCTCAATGATAACACTTTGGAAAACGGCCCGCAACATGCGGAACCGCATTTCCACCAACGAGAGTGAAGAATATCCAATCGATGGATATTCAACTTCGCAAACAAGGTCTGTCCAGATTCCGTACCAGCAGAACCGCTATTTCGAGAATCAGTCAATGATCCCGGTTCTTTGGGTGGACCATTCTCAATGCTGGAACTTTCTATGTCTCTTCTTTCATCGAATAACTCTGCTCCGGGATGCGATAACATCAAATTCAATCTTCTGAAAAACCTCCCAGATATCGCAAAAAGACGATTACTTGACCTGTACAACTGTTTCATGGAGTACAACATTGTGCCACCTGAATGGCGACAGGTAAAAGTAATAGCTATTCAAAAGCCTGGGAAACCAGCGTCTAATTACAATTCCTACCGACCGATTGCCATGCTTTCATGCATGAGAAAATTATTGGAAAAAATTATCCTTTCAAGAATCGACCATTGGGTTGAACATAATGCATTACTCTCAAATACTCAGTTTGGATTCCGTAAGGGTAAAGGAACAAACGATTGTCTAGCGTTGCTCTCTTCAGATATACAGCTGGCCTTTGCGCACAAGGAGCAATTGGCTTCAGTATTCTTGGATATTAAGGGCGCTTTTGATTCAGTTTCCATAGAAGTACTGTCAGACAATCTGCACAGTAGTGGATTACCCGTTATTTTGAACAATTTTTTGTACAATTTGTTGTCAGAAAAACAAATGAACTTCACACTCGGCACTCTGACAACATCCAGAAATAGTTACATGGGCCTTCCCCAAGGATCATGTTTAAGTCCCTTGCTTTATAATTTCTACTAGCTTTATGTACCCGGCCTTGCTCGGAATTGCCAGTTTGGTTTTCAGTTTTTTTTTTTACAATTGGTCGACAGAGTAATTGTGTTAACTTATTGATACTTCATCATTTGATTAAAAGAAGGCTTTTGGAAACATTGACTGATCTTGAAAAAGGGATCGTTGGTTTGAATAGGCTTATTCCGCAGCAAACGTCAATTGCTGAAGAAGGAAATACATCCACCGATGCTTTATTCCGGGCAAACGCCCATTTTTAAAGAAGGGGTCACACTCACCATTGCCTTATTCCGGGCAAATGCCTACTTTTAAAAAAGCAATCACATCCACCATTCAGAAGGAAACACATTAATCATTGCTTTTCACTGGGCAAGCCATGATTGAGATGAAGGGTAACAATTATCATTGCTATATACCCAGCAAATGCATGCTTTCTATGATTTTTTTTTCTATGAAATATATTTCTGATGCTGATGCTTTGATCATAATTATTCCAAATGCCCTTCATGTCGAATAACCTTAAGCCAAATAGTGTTATGTTAATGGCCTGCTTCATTCAGGGAAATGTCATTTTCAGGGAAATGCCATATTCTGGAATATGTGTATCGGTAAGAATCATTTTTGGGAAATATCATTTTCGTTGAAGTCATTTTTGGGGAAATGTTATGTTCGAGGATTTGATATTTTTGAGAAATTCGGGAAATTTGTTTTCGGAGCATTGTACAATGTGAAAGAACCTCGAATAAACTAAATAAGAGGGATTTTAAATTAAGTCGTTTTCCAAATAATACCTAACCCCAATAACCTCCCGCATTCCAAAAGCTTCTCCCAGCCTTTCTATAGTTTTGGGCAGAGAATACGTGTTTACAAATTTGGTTTGAATTGATCCATGCGGTAAAAAGTTATACTAAACTGTTCGTTTAATAAATATACCCTCTCTCTCATTCAGCTATGACACTCCTATCCAGTCTGATATAGTCTTCCTTAAGCAGAGAATATGGGTTCCAAATTAGGTGGACATCGGTAAATGGGTTCAAAAGTTATGCTGAATTGATCGATAACTAAACAATACCCCTCTCTCACACCATCCTCATTTTTAAATGACCTACCCTCATGCACTAAAGTTGTTTCCTTAGGACATACAATATTTGATACAAATTTGGTAGAAAACGGCCAATGGGTTCAAAAATTACACTGAGTTGATCAATAACTAAGCTATACCCCTACACCCCCCCCTCCCCCTTTCCAAACAGCATCTCTAACACCCCTATCGTCGTCTCTTTAAGATAAAGAATGTGTGTTCCAAATTTAGTAGAAATCGGCCAAGGGGTTCAAAAGGTACACTGAGTTGATCAATAACTTAGCGATACTCCTCCCCCCACACCCTCCCCCTTTTCCAAAAAGCATCCCTCATGCACTAAAGTTGTTTCCTTAGGACATACAATATTTGATACGAATTTGGTAGAAAACGGCCAATGGGTTCAAAAGGTACACTGAGTTGATCAAAAACTTAGCAATACCCCTCCCCCCAAACCATCCCTCTTTTCCAAACAGCATCTCTAACTCCCCTATCGTCATCTCCTAAAGATAAAAAATGTGTGTTCCAAATTTGGTAGAAATCGGCTAAGGGGTTCAAAAGGTACACTGAGTTGATCAATAACTTAACGATACTCCTCCCCCCCACACCCTCCCCCTTTTCCAAAAAGCATCCCTCATGCACTAAAGTTGTTTCCTTAGGACATACAATATTTGATACGAATTTGGTAGAAAACGGCCAATGGGTTCAAAAGGTACACTGAGTTGATCAAAAACTTAGCAATACCCCTCCCCCTACACCCTCCCATTTTCCAAACAGCATCTCTAACTCCCCTATCGTCGTCTCTTTAAGATAAAAAATGTGTGTTCCAAATTTGGTAGAAATCGGCCAAGGGGTTCAAAAGGTACACTGAGTTGATCAAAAATTTAGCGATACCCCTCTCCCCACACCCTCCCCCTTTTCAGAAAAGCATCCCTAACCCCCTCATCGTCATCTCCTCAAGATAAAAAATGTGTGTTCCAAATTTGGTAGAAATCGGCCAAGGGGTTCAAAAGGTACACTGAGTTGATCAATGACCTAGCGATACTCCTCCCCCCACACCCTCCCCCTTTTTCCAAAAAGCATCCCTAACCCCCCTATCGTCGTTTCCTTAAGATGAAGAATGTATGTTCCAAATTTGGTTGAAATCGGCCAATGGGTTCAGAAGTTATGCTGGAACATACATACAAACATTGAGTTTTATATATATAGAAGATAGAAGATAGAAGAAGAAGATAGAAGATAGATAGATAGATAGATAGATAGAAGAAAGATAGAAGATAGATAGATATAGATATAGATATTAAAGATATTGACAATTGTTTGGAAGGACAATGCACGCTCAGACAACTTGCAGATGATGCCGTGGTCTCTCTAAGAGGTCCAAGTGCAGCTGTCTTGCAAGGATCATTGCAAAGTACCCTGGATAATCTGACTGTTTGGGCCAGACATTTAGGGATCGAGTTTTCACCGCAAAAAACTCAGTTGGTTGTGTTTACAAAGAAGCGGTATCCTGCTCAACTGAAACTCAAGCTGTTGAATGATGACATCAACCAATCTTTATCTTCTAAATACCTTGGGGTCGTGTTTGATTCTAAATGCACCTGGAGACTTCATATTGAGTATTTGATAGAGAAATGCCGGAAAAGGATCCATTTCCTACGTTCTATCTCCGGAACATGGTGGGGTGCTCACCCGGAAGACCTCATCAAACTATATAGAACGACTATTCTCTCTGTTTTAGAGTACGGCTCTTTCTGCTTCCTCTCAGCAGCTGATTGCCACCTAATTAAATTGGAACGAATTCAATATCGTTGTTTGCGTATTGCCCTTGGCTGTATGCATTCAACGCATAACATGAGCCTGGAGGTGCTTGCTGGAGTCACTCCTTTAAAGCACCGTTACTGGGAGCTCTCATTAAGAATACTAATCAAATGTGGAAACAAGTAACAAACTTGTCTTTACATAACTTCGATAATATGCTTGAACTGATTCATCGGTCAAGATTCCTAAGAGTTTATCTCAACTACATATCGTCAGATCTTTGTCTTCCATGTTATACTCCCCCTCGAGTTGACTTCACCAATGTCAGTTTCTCAATTGAATACGATCTGTCCATGAAACATGCTATTCAAGGAATACCAGATCATCTTCGAAATCTTTCAATTCCCTCCATTTTTACTGAAAAATATGAACATGTCAATTGCAACAACAGATATTTCACTGATGGTTCTCGCATCAACGGATCCACTGGCTTCGGTGTTTTCAATGTAACTTCAACCACCTTCCGAAAACTTCAGGAACCGTGCTCGGTTTATGTTGCTGAGCTGGCAGGAATTAACTTCGCTTTGGGGATAATTTCCAATCAGCCCGAAGACCATTATTTCATCTTCTCGGATAGTCTTAGTTCTATCGAGGCACTCCGGTCGATGAAACCTGTTAAGCATGCATCTTACTTTCTTACAAACATAAGAGAGCAGATGCGTGTTTTGGTCGAAAGATCATTCAAGATTACCTTTGTTTGGGTCCCTTCTCACTGCTCAATCCACGGCAATGAGAGAAGGCAGACCTGCTGGCAAAGGTGTGGGCGCACAGGAAGGTGAGGTTTATGATAGACAATACTCGAGCAACGAGTTTTTCCCATTAGTCCGTCAGAGTACTCTTCAAAGTTGGCAAAGAAATTGGACACACATCGAACTTGGACGGTGGCTATTTTGCATAGTTCCAGAAGTTTGAGGAGGACTTAAGTCGAGGCTTCATTCGCGTGATGTCGAGACTTATGTCCAATCACTATTCACTAAACGCACATCTGTGCAGAATAAACCTTGTCGATAGCAACTTCTGTAGGTGCGGAGCCGGTTATGATGACATCGATCACGTAGTTTGGTCCTGCTCGGAAAATGACGCCTCCAGAGAGCAATTATTGAATACCCTAGTGGCCCGAGGTAAACAACGCTTCCAGGAGATAAGAAGTGTTTTGGGAGATCGTGATATGGTCTATATGCAAGCCATGTATAGTTTTCTTTCTTCCTCTGACATAAAAGTCTAATACTTTTGTTTTTTTTCTTTTTCTTCACAGTTTTTTTTTGGTTTTGTCTCAGTCTTTCTGTCCCGTAAAGCGCCGTAGCTCTGGCCGTCCGGAAGATGCTCCCATTCGAACCATTCTTTGAGCCGACGACACACCACATTGTCCCCGACGACAAATGACCGGATGAGCTGCTGAAATTCCTTGATTATGATGATTTCCTGATTTCCGAATTCTAATCCCCGTCAATCCTTAAACATTGTAAACCTAACCTCGATTCACCACGAGTACGTTGGTTTATTTCCCTCTCTTACTAATTTAATAATAAGTTTATGTCGATTGTACATATCACAAAGAAACGTGACCCGTAAAGTGTTATACACGCCTGAGCCTACCAAACAAACGAACTTGGAAAAACCAATCCAAATCCAATCCAAACCAATCCAAATCCAATCCAAACCAATCCAAACCAACCAAACCAATCCAAACCAATCCAAACCAACCAAACCAATCCAAACCAATCCAAACCAATCCAAACCAACCAAACCAATCCAAACCAACCAAACCAATCCAAACCAATCCAAACCAATCCAAATCCAATCCAAACCAATCCAAACCAATCCAAACCAATCCAAACCAACCAAACCAATCCAAACCAACCAAACCAATCCAAACCAATCCAAACCAATCCAAACCAATCCAAACCAATCCAAACCAATCCAAACCAATCCAAACCAATCCAAACCAATCCAAACCAACCAAACCAATCCAAATCCAATCCAAACCAATCCAAACCAATCCAAACCAATCCCAAACCAATCCAAACCAATCCAAACCAATCCAAACCAACCAAACCAATCCAAACCAATCCAAACCAATCCAATCCAAACCAATCCAAACCAACCAAACCAATCCAAACCAATCCAAACCAACCAAACCAATCCGAACCAATCCAAACACAAACCCAACCAACACCAAACCAACCAAACCAATCCAAACCAATCCAAACCAATCCAACCAACCCAAACCAACCAAACCAATCCAAACCAATCCAAACCAACCAAACCAACCAAACCAACCAAACCAATCCAAACCAATCCAAACCAACCAAACCAATCCAAACCAATCCAAACCAATCAAAACCAATCCAAACCAACCAAACCAATCCAAACCAACCAAACCAATCCAAACCAATCCAAACCAATCCAAACCAATCCAAACCAATCCAAACCAATCCAAACCAATCCAAACCAATCCAAACCAATCCAACCAAACCAACCAAACCAATCCAAACCCAACCAAATCCAACCAAACCAATCCAATCCAAACCAATCCAAACCAATCCAAACCAATCCCCAACCAAACCAACCAAACCAACCAAACCAATCCAAACCAATCCAAACCAATCCCAAACCAATCCAAACCAATCCAAACCAATCCAAACCAATCCAAACCAATCCAAACCAACCAAACCAATCCAAACCAACCAAACCAATCCAAACCAATCCAAACCAATCCAAACCAACCAAACCAACCAAACCAATCCAAACCAACCAAACCAACCAAACCAACCAAACCAACCAAACCAACCAAACCAACCAAACCAATCCAAACCAACCAAACCAACCAAACCAACCAAACCAAATCCAATCCAAATCCAATCCAAATCCAATCCAAATCCAATCCAAATCCAATCCAAATCCAATCCAAATCCAATCCAAATTCAATCCGAATCCAATCCAAATACAATCCCAATCCAATCCAAATCCAATCCAAATCCAATTACAACAAATCCAATTACAACAAATCCAATTACAACAAATCCAATTACAACAAATCCAATCCAAATCAAATTCAAATCCAATTCAAATCCAATCCAAATCCAATCCAAATCCAATCCAAATCCAATCCAAATCCAATCCAAATCCAATCCAAATCCAATCCAAATCCAATCCAAATCCAATCCAAACCAACCAAACCAATCCAAACCAACCAAACCAATCCAAACCAATCCAAACCAATCCAAACCAATCCAAACACAATCCAAACCAATCCAAACCAACCACAAACAAACCAATCAAACAAACCAATCACAACAAACCAATCCAAACCAAATCCAAACCAACCAAACCAACCAAACCAACCAAACCAATCCAAACCAATCCAAACCAACCAAACCAATCCAAACCAACCCAAACCAACCAAACCAACCAAACCAACCAAACCAACCAAACCAATCCAAACCAACCAAACCAACCAAACCAATCCAAACCAATCCAAACCAATCCAAACCAACCAAACCAACCAAACCAACCAAACCAATCCAAACCAATCCAAACCAATCCAAACCAACCAAACCAATCCAAACCAATCCAAACCAACCAAACCAATCCAAACCAACCCAAACCAACCAAACCAACCAAACCAATCCAAACCAATCCAAACCAACCAAACCAACCAAACCAACCAAACCAACCAAACCAACCAAACCAATCCCAAACCAATCCAAACCAACTTACACCAATCCAAACCAACCAAACCAATCCAAACCAATCCAAACCAAACCAAACCAATCCAAACCAATCCAAACCAATCCAAACCAACCAAACCCAACCAAACCAATCCAAACCAATCCAAACCAACCAAACCAACCAAACCAATCCAAACCAATCCAAATCCAACCAAACCAATCCAAACCAACACAAACCAATCCAAACCAATCCAAACCAATCCAAACCAATCCAAACCAACCAAACCAATCCAAACCAATCCAAACCAATCCAAACCAATCCAACCAATCCAATCCAATCCAAACCAACCAAACCAATCCAAACCAATCCAAACCAATCCAAACCAATCCAAACCAATCCAAACCAATCCAAACCAATCCAAACCAATCCAAACCAATCCAAACCAATCCGAACCAATCCAAACACAATCCCAATCCAATCCAAACCAATCCAATCACAACAAACACAACCAAACCAACCAAACCAACCAAACCAACCAAATCCAATCCAAACCAATCCAAACCAATCCAAACCAACCAAACCAACCAAACCAACCAAACCAACCAAACCAATCCAAACCAACCAAACCAATCCAAACCAATCCAAACCAACCAAACCAACCAAACCAATCCAAACCAACCAAACCAATCCAAACCAACCAAACCAATCCAAACCAATCCAAACCAATCCAAACCAATCCAAACCAATCCAAACCAATCCAAACCAACCAAACCAATCCAATCCAAACCAATCCAAACCAACCAAACCAATCCAAACCAATCCAAACCAATCCAAATCAATCCGAACCAATCCAAACACAATCCCAATCCAATCCCAAACCAATCCAAATCCAATCACAACAAACCAACCACAACAAACCAACCACAACAAACCAATCACAACAAACCAATCCAAACCAAACCAAACCAATCCAAACCAACCAAACCAATCCAAACCAATCCAAACCAATCCAAACCAACCCAAACCAACCAAACCAATCCAAACCAACCAAACCAACCAAACCAACCAAACCAATCCAAACCAATCCAAACCAACCAAACCAATCCAAACCAACCAAACCAACCAAACCAATCCAAACCAATCCAAACCAATCCAAACCAATCCAAACCAACCAAACCAATCCAAACCAACCAAACCAATCCAAACCAATCCAAACCAACCAAACCAATCCAAACCAACCAAACCAACCAAACCAATCCAAACCAACCAAACCAATCCAAACCAACACAAACCAATCCAAACCAATCCAAACCAACACAAACCAATCCAAACCAATCCAAACCAACCAAACCAATCCAATCCAAATCCAAACCAACCAAACCAAACCAACGCAAACCAATCCAAACCAACCAAACCAACCAAACCAATCCAACCAATCCAACCAAACCAATCCAAACCAACCAAACCAATCCAAACCCAATCCAAACCAATCCAAACCAACCCAAACCAATCCAAACCAACCAAACCAACCAAACCAATCCAAACCAATCCAAACCAATCCAAACCAATCCAAACCAACCAAACCAACCAAACCAACCAAACCAATCCAAACCAATCCAAACCAACCAAACCAATCCAAACCAACCAAACCAATCCAAACCAACCAAACCAACCAAACCAATCCAAACCAATCCAAACCAATCCAAACCAACCAAACCAATCCAAACCAACCAAACCAATCCAAACCAACCAAACCAATCCAAACCAACCAAACCAACCAACCAAACCAACCAAACCAATCCAAACCAACACAAACCAACACAAACCAATCCAAACCAATCCAAACCAATCCAAATCCAATCCAAACCAATCCAAACCAATCCAAACCAATCCAAACCAACCAAACCAACCAAACCAATCCAATCCAAACCAAACCAATCCAAACCAAACCAAACCAAACCAACGCAAACCAAACCAAACCAATCCAAACCAATCCAAATCCAATCCAAACCAATCCAAACCAATCCAAACCAACCAAACCAATCCAAACCAATCCAAACCAATCCAAACCAACACAAACCAATCCAAACCAACCAAACCAATCCAAACCAATCCAAACCAACCAAACCAATCCAAACCAACCAAACCAACCAAACCAATCCAAACCAATCCAAACCAACCAAATCCAATCCAAACCAATCCAAACCAATCCAAACCAATCCAAACCAATCCAAACCAATCCAAACCAATCCAAACCAACCAAACCAACCAAACCAATCCAAACCAACCAAACCAACCAAACCAACCAAACCAATCCAAACCAATCCAAACCAACCCAAACCAATCCAAACCAACCAAACCAACCAAACCAACCAAACCAATCCAAACCAATCCAAACCAACCAAACCAACCAAACCAACCAAACCAATCCAAACCAATCCAACCAAACCAACCAAACCAATCCAAACCAATCCAAACCAATCCAAACCAACCAAACCAATCCAAACCAATCCAAACCAATCCAAACCAACCAAACCAACCAAACCAATCCAAACCAATCCAAACCAACCAAACCAATCCAAACCAATCCAAACCAACCAAACCAACCAAACCAACCAATCCAAACCAATCCAAACCAATCCAAACCAACCAAACCAACCAAATCCAATCCAAACCAACCAAACCAATCCAAACCAATCCCAAACCAATCCAAACCAATCCAAACCAACCAAACCAATCCAAACCAATCCAAACCAATCCAAACCAATCCAAACCAATCCAAACCAACCAAACCAACCAAACCAATCCAAACCAATCCAAACCAATCCAAACCAATCCAAACCAATCCAAACCAATCCAAACCAACCAAACCAATCCAAACCAACCAAACCAATACAAACCAATCCAAACCAACCAAACCAACCAAACCAACCAAACCAATCCAAACCAATCCAAACCAACCAAACCAATCCAAACCAATCCAAACCAACCAAACCAATCCAAACCAACCAAACCAATCCAAACCAACCAATCCAAACCAACCAAACCAACCAAACCAAACCAAACCAACCAAACCAACCCAAACCAATCCAAACCAATCCAAACCAACCAAACCAACCAAACCAATCCAAACCAATCCAAACCAACCAAACCAACCAAACCAATCCAAACCAATCCAAACCAATCCAAACCAATCCAAACCAATCCAAACCAACCAAACCAATCCAAACCAATCCAAACCAACCAAACCAATCCAAACCAATCCAAACCAACCAAACCAATCCAAACCAATCCAAACCAATCCAAACCAACCAAACCAATCCAAACCAATCCAAACCAATCCAAACCAATCCAAACCAATCCAAACCAATCCAACCAATCCAAACCAATCCAAACCAATCCAAACCAACCAAACCAATCCAAACCAATCCAAACCAATCCAAACCAATCCAACCAATCCAAACCAACCAAACCAATCCAAACCAACCAAACCAATCCAAACCAAATCCAAACCAATCCAAATCCAACCAAACCAAATCCAAACCAACCAAACCAATCCAAACCAACCAAACCAACCAAACCAATCCAAACCAATCCAAACCAACCAAACCAATCCAAACCAATCCAAACCAACCAAACCAATCCAAACCAACCAAACCAACCAAACCAATCCAAACCAATCCAAACCAACCAAACCAATCCAAACCAATCCAAACCAATCCAACCAAACCAACCAAACCAACCAAACCAACCAAACCAATCCAAACCAACCAAACCAACCAAACCAATCCAAACCAACCAAACCAACCAAACCAATCCAAACCAATCCAAACCAATCCAAACCAACCAAACCAATCCAAACCAATCCAAACCAATCCAAACCAATCCAAACCAATCCAAACCAATCCAAACCAATCCAAACCAACCAAACCAATCCAAACCAACCAAACCAACCAAACCAATCCAAACCAATCCAACCAATCCAAACCAATCCAAACCAATCCAAACCAATCCAAACCAATCCAAACCAATCCAAACCAATCCAAACCAACCAAACCAACCAAACCAACCAAACCAATCCAAACCAATCCAAACCAATCCAAACCAACCCAAACCAATCCAAACCAACCAATCCAAACCAATCCAAACCAACCAAACCAATCCAAACCAATCCAAACCAATCCAAACCAATCCAAACCAATCCGAATCTAATCCAAACACAATCCCAACCAACCAAACCAATCCAAACCAATCACAACAAACCAATCACAACAAACCAATTCACAACAAACCAATCACAACAAACCAACCAAACCAACCAAACCAACCAAACCAACCAAACCAACCAAACCAACCAAAACCAATCCAATCCAAACCAATCCAAACCAATCCAAACCAATCCAACCAATCCAAACCAATCCAAACCAATCCAAATCCAACCAAACCAATCCAAACCAACCAAACCAATCCAAACCAATCCAAACCAATCCAAACCAATCCAAACCAACCAAACCAATCCAAACCAATCACAACAAACCAACCAAATCCAATCCAAACCAATCCAAACCAATCCAAACCAATCCAAACCAACCAAACCAACCAAACCAACCAAACCAATCCAAACCAACCAAACCAATCCAAACCAATCCAAACCAATCCAAACCAATCCAAACCAATCCAAACCAACCAAACCAATCCAAACCAATCCAAACCAACCAAACCAACCAACCAAACCAATCCAAACCAACCAAACCAATCCAAACCAATCCAAACCAATCCAAACCAACCAAACCAATCCAAACCAACCAAACCAATCCAAACCAATCCAAACCAACCAAACCAACCAAACCAATCCAAACCAACCAAACCAATCCAAACCAACCAAACCAACCCAACCAACCAAACCAACCAATCCAAACCAAACCAACCAAACCAACCAAACCAATCCAAACCAACCAAACCAATCCAAACCAATCCAAACCAACCAAACCAACCAAACCAATCCAAACCAATCCAAACCAATCCAAACCAATCCAAACCAACCAAACCAACCAAACCAATCCAAACCAATCCAAACCAAACCAAACCAATCCAAACCAATCCAAACCAACCAAACCAACCAAACCAATCCAAACCAACCAAACCAATCCAAACCAACCAAACCAATCCAAACCAATCCAAACCAACCAAACCAATCCAAACCAATCCAAACCCAATCCAAACCAATCCAAACCAACCAAACCAATCCAAATCCAATCCAAACCAATCCAAACCAACCAAACCAATCCAAACCAACCAAACCAACCAAACCAATCCAAACCAATCCAAACCAATCCAAACCAATCCAAACCAACCAAACCAACCAAACCAACCAAACCAATCCAAACCAACCAAACCAACCAAACCAATCCAAACCAATCCAAACCAATCCAAACCAACCAAACCAATCCAAACCAACCAAACCAACCAAACCAATCCAAACCAATCCAAACCAACCAAACCAATCCAAACCAACCCAAACCAATCCAAACCAACCCAAATCCAATCCAATCACAACCAAACCAATCCAAACCAACCAAACCAATCCAAACCAATCCAAACCAATCCAAACCAATCCAAACCAATCCAAACCAACCCAAACCAATCCAAACCAATCCAAACCAATCCAAACCAACCAAACCAATCCAAACCAACCAAACCAATCCAAACCAACCAAACCAACCAAACCAATCCAAACCAATCCAAACCAATCCAAACCAACCAAACCAATCCAAACCAATCCAAACCAATCCAAACCAATCCAAACCAACCAAACCAACCAATCCAAACCAATCCAAACCAATCCAAACCAACCAAACCAATCCAAACCAACCAAACCAACCAAACCAATCCAAACCAATCCAAACCAATCCAACCAACCAAACCAACCAATCCCAACCAACCAAACCAATCCAAACCAACCAAACCAATCCAAACCAACCAAACCAATCCAAACCAACCAAACCAACCAAACCAATCCAAACCAACCAAACCAATCCAAACCAATCCAAACCAACCAAACCAACCAAACCAATCCAAACCAATCCAAACCAATCCAAACCAACCAAACCAATCCAAACCAATCCAAACCAATCCAAACCAACCAAACCAACCAAACCAACCAAACCAATCCAAACCAATCCAAACCAACCAAACCAATCCAAACCAATCCAAACCAATCCAAACCAACCAAACCAATCCAAACCAACCAAACCAACCAAACCAATCCAAACCAACCAAACCAATCCAAACCAATCCAAACCAACCAAACCAACCAAACCAATCCCAAACCAATCCAAACCAATCCAAACCAATCCAAACCAATCCAAACCAATCCCAACAAACCAACCAAACCAATCCAAACCAATCCAAACCAATCCAAACCAATCCAAACCAATCCAAACCAACCAAACCAATCCAAACCAATCCAAACCAACCAAACCAATCCAAACCAATCCAAACCAATCCAAACCAATCCAAACCAATCCAAACCAACCAAACCAATCCAAACCAATCCAAACCAAACCAAACCAATCCAAACCAATCCCAAACCAATCCAAACCAATCCAAACCAATCCAAACCAACCAAACCAATCCAAACCAACCAAACCAACCCAAACCAATCCAAACCAACCAAACCAATCCAAACCAATCCAAACCAATCCAAACCAATCCAAACCAACCAAACCAATCCAAACCAACCAAACCAATCCAAACCAATCCAAACCAATCCAAACCAACCAAACCAACCAAACCAATCCAAACCAACCAAACCAATCCAAACCAACCAAACCAATCCAAACCAACCAAACCAACCAAACCAATCCAAACCAACCAAACCAACCCAAACCAACCAAACCAATCCAAACCAATCCAAACCAATCCAAACCAACCAAACCAATCCAAACCAATCCAAATCCAATCCAAACCAACCAAACCAATCCAAACCAACCAACCAATCCAAACCAATCCAAACCAATCCAAACCAATCCAAACCAACCAAACCAATCCAAACCAATCCAAACCAATCCAAACCAATCCAAACCAATCCAAACCAATCCAAACCAATCCAAACCAATCCAAACCAACCAAACCAATCCCAAACCAATCCAAACCAACCAAACCAATCCAAACCAACCAAACCAATCCAAACCAACCAAACCAATCCAAACCAATCCAAACCAATCCAAACCAACCAAACCAATCCAAACCAATCCAACCAACCAAACCAATCCAAACCAATCCAAACCAACCAAACCAACCAAACCAATCCAAACCAACCAAACCAATCCAAACCAATCCAAACCAACCAAACCAACCAAACCAATCCAACCAACCAATCCAAACCAATCCAAACCAATCCAAACCAACCAAACCAACCAAACCAACCAAACCAACCAAACCAACCAAACCAATCCAACCAATCCAACCAATCCAAACCAATCCAACCAATCCAAACCAACCAAACCAATCCAAACCAATCCAAATCCAACCAAATCCAATCCAAACCAATCCCAAAATCCAATCCAAACCAATCCAAATCCAACCAAACCAACCAATCCAAACCAAACCAACCAAACCAACCAAACCAACCAAACCAATCCAAACCAATCCAAACCAATCCAAACCAACCAAACCAATCCAAACCAATCCAAACCAATCCAAACCAATCCAAACCAATCCAAACCAATCCAAACCAACCAAACCAATCCAAACCAACCAAACCAATCCAAACCAACCAAACCAACCAAACCAACCAAACCAACCAAACCAACCAAACCAACCAAACCAATCCAAACCAATCCAAACCAATCCAAACCAATCCAAACCAACCAAACCAATCCAAACCAATCCAAACCAATCCAAACCAACCAAACCAATCCAACCAACCAAACCAATCCAAACCAACCAAACCAATCCAAACCAATCCAACCAACCAACCAATCCAAACCAATCCAAACCAACCAAACCAATCCAAACCAATCCAAACCAATCCAAACCAATCCAAACCAATCCAAACCAACCAAACCAACCAAACCAATCCAAACCAACCAAACCAACCAAACCAATCCAAACCAATCCAAACCAATCCAAACCAATCCAAACCAATCCAAACCAATCCAAACCAACCAAACCAACCAAACCAATCCAAACCAATCCAAACCAACCAAACCAATCCAAACCAATCCAAACCAACCAAACCAACCAAACCAATCCAAACCAACCAAACCAATCCAAACCAACCAAACCAACCAAACCAACCAAACCAATCCAAACCAATCCAAACCAATCCAAACCAACCCAAACCAACCAAACCAATCCAAACCAACCAAACCAACCAAACCAATCCAAACCAACCAAACCAACCAAACCAATCCAAACCAATCCAACCAACCAAACCAATCCAAACCAACCAAACCAACCAAACCAATCCAAACCAACCAAACCAACCAAACCAACCAATCCAAACCAACCAAACCAATCCAAACCAACCAAACCAACCAAACCAACCAAACCAATCCAAACCAATCCAAACCAACCAAACCAATCCAAACCAATCCAAACCAATCCAAACCAATCCAAACCAATCCAAACCAACCAAACCAATCCAAACCAATCCAAACCAACCAAACCAAACCAAACCAACCAACCAAACCAATCCAAACCAACCAAACCAACCAAACCAACCAAACCAACCAAACCAACCAAACCAATCCAAACCAATCCAAACCAATCCAAACCAATCCAAACCAACCAAACCAACCAAACCAATCCAAACCAACCAAACCAACACAAACCAATCCAAACCAATCCAAACCAACCAAACCAATCCAAACCAACCAAACCAACCAAACCAATCCAAACCAATCCAAACCAATCCAAACCAATCCAAACCAATCCAAACCAATCCAAACCAATCCAAACCAATCCAAACCAACCAAACCAATCCAAACCAAACCAAACCAAACCAAACCAACCAAACCAATCCAAACCAATCCAAACCAACCAAACCAATCCAAACCAATCCAAACCAATCCAAACCAACCAAACCAATCCAAACCAACCAAACCAATCCAAACCAATCCAAACCAATCCAAACCAATCCAAACCAATCCAAACCAACCAAACCAATCCAAACCAATCCAAACCAACCAAACCAATCCAAACCAACCAAACCAACCAAACCAATCCAAACCAATCCAAACCAATCCAAACCAACCAAACCAATCCAAACCAATCCCAAACCAATCCAAACCAACCAAACCAATCCAAACCAACCAAACCAATCCAAACCAATCCAAACCAACCAAACCAACCAAACCAATCCAAACCAACCAAACCAATCCAAACCAATCCAAACCAATCCAAACCAATCCAAACCAACCAAACCAATCCAAACCAATCCAAACCAACCAAACCAACCAAACCAATCCAAACCAATCCAAACCAATCCAAACCAATCCAAACCAACCAAACCAACCAAACCAATCCAACCAAACCAACCAAACCAATCCAAACCAATCCAAACCAATCCAAACCAATCCAAACCAACCAAACCAATCCAAACCAATCCAAACCAATCCAAACCAATCCAAACCAACCAAACCAATCCAAACCAATCCAAACCAACCAAACCAACCAAACCAACCAAACCAATCCAAACCAATCCAAACCAATCCAAACCAATCCAAACCAACCAAACCAATCCAAACCAATCCAAACCAACCAAACCAATCCAAACCAACCAAACCAACCAAACCAATCCAAACCAATCCAAACCAATCCAAACCAACCAAACCAATCCAAACCAACCCAAACCAATCCAAACCAACCAAACCAACCAAACCAACCAACCAACCAACCAACCAAACCAATCCAAACCAACCAAACCAATCCAAACCAACCAAACCAACCAAACCAATCCAAACCAACCAAACCAACCAAACCAATCCAAACCAACCAAACCAACCAAACCAACCAAACCAATCCAAACCAATCCAAACCAATCCAAACCAACCAAACCAATCCAAACCAATCCAAACCAACCAAACCAATCCAAACCAATCCAAACCAACCAAACCAATCCAAACCAACCAAACCAACCAAACCAATCCAAACCAACCAAACCAATCCAAACCAACCAAACCAATCCAAACCAACCAAACCAATCCAAACCAATCCAAACCAATCCAAACCAACCAAACCAATCCAAACCAATCCAAACCAATCCAAACCAATCCAAACCAATCCAAACCAACCAAACCAACCAAACCAACCAAACCAATCCAAACCAATCCAAACCAATCCAAACCAATCCAAACCAATCCAACCAACCAAACCAATCCAATCCAAACCAAACCAACCAAACCAATCCAAACCAATCCAAACCAATCCAAACCAATCCAATCCAAACCAACCAAACCAATCCAAACCAATCCAAACCAACCAAACCAATCCAAACCAACCAAACCAATCCAAACCAATCCAAACCAATCCAAACCAATCCAAACCAACCAAACCAACCAAACCAATCCAAACCAACCAAACCAACCAAACCAATCCAAACCAATCCAAACCAACCAAACCAATCCAAACCAATCCAAACCAACCAAACCAACCAAACCAATCCAAACCAATCCAAACCAACCAAACCAACCAAACCAATCCAAACCAATCCAAACCAATCCAATCCAATCCAACCAATCCAATCCAACCAACCAAACCAATCCAAACCAACCAAACCAATCAAAACCAACCAATTCCAATCCAAACCAATCCAAACCAAACCAAAACCAACCGCAACCAACCAATCCAACCAAACCAATCCAAACCAACCAAACCAATCCAAACCAATCCAAATTCAACCAAACCAATCCAACCAACCAACCAAACCAACCAAATCCAATCCAAACCAATCCAAACCAAATTCAACCGAACCAACCAAACCAACCCCAACCAATCCAAACCAATCAAACCAACCACATCCAATCCAAACCAATCCAAACCAATCCAAACCAATCCGAATCCAATCCAAACCAATCCAAACCAATCCAAACCAATCCAAACCAACCAAACCAATCCAAACCAATCCAAACCAGTCCAATCCAATCCAATCCAAACCAATCCAAACCAATCCAAACCAACCAAACCAATCCAAACCAATCCAAACCAATCCAACCAATCCAAACCAAACCAATCCAAACCAACCAAAAACCAACCACAACCAACCAAACCAATCCAAACCAATCCAAACCAACCAAACCAATCCAAACCAATCCAAACCAATCCAAACCAATCCCAAACCAATCCAAACCAACCAAACCAATCCAAACCAATCCAAACCAATCCAAACCAACCAAACCAATCCAAACCAATCCAAACCAATCCAAACCAACCAAACCAATCCAAACCAATCCAAACCAATCCAAACCAATCCAAACCAATCCAAACCAACCAACACCAACCAAACCAATCCAAACCAACCAAACCAAACCAAACCAAACCAAACCAACCAAACCAATCCAAACCAATCCAAACCAACCAAACCAATCCAAACCAACCAAACCAATCCAAACCAATCCAAACCAATCCAAACCAACCAAACCAACCAAACCAATCCAAACCAACCAAACCAATCCAAACCAACCAAACCAATCCAAACCAATCCAAACCAATCCAAACCAATCCAAACCAATCCAACACCAATCCAAACCAATCCAAACCAACCAAACCAAACCAAACCAAACCAAACCAACCAAACCAATCCAAACCAATCCAAACCAACCAAACCAACCAAACCAATCCAAACCAATCCAAACCAATCCAAACCAATCCAAACCAACCAAACCAACCAAACCAACCAAACCAATCCAAACCAATCCAAACCAATCCAAACCAATCCAAACCAATCCAAACCAACCAAACCAATCCAAACCAACCAAACCAATCCAAACCAATCCAAACCAAACCAAACCAAACCAAACCAACCAAACCAATCCAAACCAATCCAAACCAATCCAAACCAACCAAACCAATCCAAACCAATCCAAACCAATCCAAACCAATCCAAACCAATCCAAACCAACCCAAACCAATCCAAACCAATCCAAACCAATCCAAACCAATCCAAACCAACCAAACCAACCAAACCAATCCAAACCAATCCAAACCAACCAAACCAACCAAACCAATCCAAACCAACCAAACCAATCCAAACCAATCCAAACCAACCAAACCAACCAAACCAACCAAACCAACCAAACCAACCAAACCAATCCAAACCAATCCAAACCAACCAAACCAACCAAACCAATCCAAACCAACCAACCAACCAATCCAAACCAATCCAAACCAATCCAAACCAATCCAAACCAATCCAAACCAACCAAACCAATCCAAACCAATCCAAACCAATCCAAACCAATCCAAACCAACCAAACCAACCAAACCAACCAAACCAATCCAAACCAATCCAATCCAATCCAATCCAAACCAACCAAACCAATCCAAACCAATCCAAACCAATCCAAACCAATCCAAACCAATCCAAACCAATCCAAACCAATCCAAACCAATCCAAACCAATCCAAACCAACCAAACCAACCAATCCAACCAACCAAACACAATCCAAACCAATCACAAACAAACACAATCCAAACCAACCAAACCAATCCAAACCAATCCAAACCAATCCAAACCAATCCAAACCAATCCAAACCAATCCAAACCAACCAAACCAATCCAAACCAACCAAACCAATCCAAACCAACCAAACCAATCCAAACCAACCAAACCAATCCAAACCAATCCAAACCAATCCAAACCAACCAAACCAACCAAACCAACCAAACCAATCCAAACCAACCAAACCAATCCAAACCAATCCAAACCAACCAAACCAATCCAAACCAATCCAAACCAATCCAAACCAATCCAAACCAATCCAAACCAATCCAAACCAATCCAAACCAACCAAACCAATCCAAACCAATCCGAACCAATCCAAACACAATCCCAATCCAACCAAACCAACCAATCACAAACAAAACAATCCAAACCAACCAAACCAACCAAACCAATCCAAACCAATCCAAACCAAACCAAACCAATCCAAACCAATCCCAAACCAATCCAAACCAATCCAAACCAATCCAAACCAATCCAAACCAATCCAAACCAACCAAACCAATCCAAACCAATCCAAACCAACCAAACCAATCCAAACCAATCCAAACCAATCCAAACCAATCCAAACCAATCCAAACCAATCCAAACCAATCCGAACCAACCAAACCAATCCAAACCAATCCAAACCAATCCAAACCAATCCAAACCAATCCAAACCCATCCAAACCAATCCAAACCAACCAATCCAATCCAACCAAACCAACCAAACCAATCCAAACCAATCCAAACCAACCAAACCAACCAAACCAACCAAACCAATCCAAACCAACCAAACCAACCAAACCAATCCAAACCAATCCAAACCAATCCAACCAATCCAAACCAATCCAAACCAATCCAAACCAATCCAAACCAATCCAAACCAATCCAAACCAATCCAAACCAATCCAAACCAATCCAAACCAACCGAACCAATCCAAATACAATCCCAATCCAATCCAAACCAATCCAATCACAACAAACACAATCCAAACCAACCAAACCAATCCAAACCAATCCAAACCAACCAAACCAACCAAACCAATCCAAACCAATCCAAACCAATCCAAACCAATCCAAACCAATCCAAACCAATCCAAACCAATCAAACCAATCCAACCAATCCAAACCAAACCAATCCAAACCAATCAAAACCAATCCAAACCAATCCAAACCAAACCAATCCAAACCAACCGAATCCAATCCAAACACAATCCCAATCCAATCCAAATCCAATCACAACAAATACAATCCAAACCAACCAAACCAATCCAAACCAATCCAAACCAACACAACCAATCCAAATCCAATCCAAATCCAATCCAAATCCAATCCAAATCCAATCCAAATCCAATCCAAATCCAATCCAAATCCAATCCAAATCCAATCCAAATCCAATCCAAATTCAATCAAAATTCAATCCAAATTCAATCCAAATCCAAATCCAATCCAAATCCAATCCAAATCCAATCCAAATCCAATCCAAATTCAATCCAATTTGTCAATCTTATTTTCAGTGATTTCCAGAGGAAGGAATCATATATTTGTACAATCCAATTTGTCGTCAGCCAAATTGTTATTCAGCACATTCGAAATCTTTTTATTCTCACCACACAACCACACATTTGATGCAACGAAGGAAACTGCCTAACAATTAAACATTTATCACCGGATCTAAACACGCACGTTGTTGGGAGGAACCAGCAAAAAGACGGCGCTTACAGTCGAAACAAATGTAGCCCGGTATCTTCTGATCTGAAGCAGTGCAATGTCTGAGCAAACTGCATCATAAACGCCTCAAAATTTTACGCGTCGTCAAAACTGCAACTGCATGTTGCACCTTCTGTTCCGATGGTGATCGGCGCGTTTAACATCAAAGGAACGCATGGTACGTCGCCGTCGGCTGATGCGCTTTCGTTGGAGGCAGAGCTACGATTCTCCTCTCAACATTTCTTCCGCTCGAATCGTTGCGAAACAAGACCTATTGGTGCGATACAGCGATCCCATAATGTGTGTGGGGGGCATCAGTCAGTCAGCATGGGAACTGCGGGCAGCAACCAACAGCACCAGTTGGAATTTGATGAGCATTTGGTTGGAATTCAAGTCAAGAGTGGTGGGAAAAAATCAATTTTTCGCTCCCTTGAATGGGCAGCGGCTTTATGGGTTTCATCGTCTGAAGAGGCGATCATCAGATAGATATTTTATTGTGGGGAATCGTGGGGAACTATCACGTTGACTCACCTGCAGCTCGCCTCAGCAGCCGTTGTTCGAATAGACGCTTCAGCTGCTAGCCCAATGGAAGATGAATAGAGGAATCTCGACAATCTCATCGCTTATGAACTCACACACGTTCGAATTGGAGGCCCCCACACCAGCTGAGTTTTGGGATTTGAGCCGAGAGGAAGCTCATCTAAAAGCACGAGTGCCACTTGATGGAAAACAATCAAATGTTTTTAATCAACGGCTCCTTCTCAGTTGAAGCTGCTCCGATTGAATAAGAGCTCATATTTCGGGGGTTTTCTGGCTGTCTGGAAGTAGGTTTTGTGGTATTTTCCCACCGAATTAGTGAAAAGGAAAATGAAACTGTGTAATGAAAACATTTGTATAGCTGAATCTTTTTTAAGGTATTTAGGGGAGTATGAATTGATTGCAAGCTTGAGCGCATATATGCAGTATTCGTATTTCTAGTGGTTTTAGGAGAAATGGGTTTGCATTGTGGTGCAGAATCTATATGAATCAGTTAGGTGTTGTCTATATCAATATTAGTGAATAATACTACTTGGACACATGGACCCATTCCCGGAACACTGTAAAGAAAATTATTTTTTGTGTTATTTAGAAGCAGGATTATGATTCATCATTTCCAAAAAGTTTCCTAACTATTTTGCACAATCCTCAATACTAATCCGCCGTTTATTCTGCACCTGATTCGTCAGTTTTTGGAAATAAAAAATCAGATTCCAATTTTTCTCACCTTTCCTAAAGGCAACTGTGCCGATGACAATCTTTTCACTTTTCCTAAACGTTTCCTGTCTGAAAATCACCTTTCTACTCCATCCATTTTTTTTAACAAACAGCACAACACAACATTATTTTAAACTTTCAAACTTTTATTCCAACCACTAGAATCCATCAAAAATAGTAAAATAGTATTTTAAAAATGTATGTTTATTCAATAAGAAATAAAAGCCACTTCGGTTGATTCTTTGCTGGCCATAACGTGATGCCAGATGTGCTTGCAATATGATAAAAAAGCGTTGAGTATATACAATACACCCAGTGGCATAATCAGAAAATTGGTCCGGGAGAGGGGGATTTGCGGATTTGCGAAAAAAAAATTTCTTATAAAAATGTTGTCTCTGGGAGGGGGTTTTATGTCCAACCGAGTTACTTGTTTTTTAGTACATGGTTAGTTTCTGTCGAAACAGACAAAACTCGTTTTCCGGAGGAAAAAGCGTCAGCAGGAAGATCGAGACCGTGAAGAGACGGAGCAACTGTACCGCGCTAATAACACACGAAAATTCTATGAGAAGTTGAACCGTTCACGTAAGGGCCACGTGCCACAGCCTGATATGTGTAAGGGCATAAACGGGAATCTTCTTACGAACGAGCGTGAGGTGATCCAAAGGTGGCGGCAGCACTACGAAGACAACCTGTATGGCGATGTGGCGGTATGGTGATGGACCTGAGGGAACGCGCGCAGGACATAATTCTACCGGCTCCGGATCTCCAGGAAATCCAGGAGGAGATTGGCCGGCTGAAGAACAACAAGCTCCTCCAGAAATTTCTCAGGAAGTTCCGCTGGAGGAACCACCGGAGGAATTTTTTGAGGAGCCACCGGAGGAACTCTTGGAGGAACAGCCGGAAGAATTCCTGGAGGAACTTCCAGAGTAATTCCTGGAGGAACTTCCGGAGGTATTCCTGGAGGAACTTCCGGAGGTATTCCTGGAGGAACTTCCAGAGGAATTCCTGGAGGAACTTCCAGAGGATTTCCTGGAGGAACTTCCAGAGGAATTCCTGGAGGAACTTCCGGAGAAATTTCTGAAGGAACTTCCGGAGGTATATCTGAAGGAGCTTCCGGAGGAATTCCTGGAGGATCTTCGGGAGGAATTCCTGGAGGAACTTCTGGAGGAATTTCTGGAGGGACTTCTAGAGGAATTCTGGAGAAAATTCCGGAGAAATTTCTGGAGGAATTTCTGAAGGAACTTTCGGAGGAATTCTTGAAGGGACTTCCGGAGGAATTTCTTGAGAGACTTCCGGAACTCCGGTACTTCCGAAGGAATTTCTGGAAGAACTTTCAGAAGAATTCTAAGACGAACTTTCGGAGAAATTCCACTTCCGAAGGAATTCTTGAAGGGCCTTGCCTTGGGGACTTCCAGAGGAATTTATGGAGGAACTTTCAAAGGAATTCCTGGAAGAACTTCCAGAGAAATTTTTGGAAGAAATTTCGTAAGAACTCTTGGGGGAATTTCCAGATGAATTTCTGGAAAAAATATGAAGGAATGCCTGAAATATTCCTCTAATGCATTCCTGGAAGAATTCGCAATGGATTGCATACAAGACTTCAATGAGGAATACCTGAAATAATTATAAGAATTCTTTGAAGAATTTTTGTATGATTTTTTGAAGAACTATTTTAATAAATAATTAATGGGGGAATTTTCAAACAAATTGCAAATGAATTATTGAAGGCCCATAATATTTCCGTTTAAGCAAATTCTCCTGGGATTACTGAAAAAGTCCTCAGGGAATATAAATATAATGCAAATGTAGACAAATATTATAGGGAATAAAAATTTCCGTAAAACGGATTTCGATGCGCATTCTTTATTGAATGCACAAACAGTTTCGTTTTTACTCCGGTTTGTATTTTCCTTCTGCTTGTTTATTCCACCCATATGGTTTTGACAGTTGAAGTGCAGTTGTATTGGTGAACCTGGTGCGAAACTGTGAAACAACACAGTGCGAACCCGACAGCTTTGGGGTTGGAACTAGTGCGAACCTAGTTCCAACCTGAGCGAATAAAAAAACACTTTGACAGCACTTAGGTTGGAACTGGTTCCAACTAGAGGCCTGAATAAGAGAAACGCGGATAGGTATGTGCCGCCAATCGAACCGTCAAAAAACAGCAGCCAATCGAGCAGGAGACCTGTCAAGCAGCCAAAATGTGGGCTCAAATACTGAAAACGGCCAAATTAGATTTTATGCCATTTTTAAATAAACAAAATTGAATGTATTTTACATTAGTTTGCAATAATATATGCAAATCATTTATATATTATGAAATGAAATTCCATTGTTTATTGGATTCTATTGTTATGTGACGTGGACCCATAAAATAGCGGATTGTGAGATTTTATCTACATAAACCATTTCTTCCTTTTCATGTGTTGTTCTTTGATGAAGAAGATTAAATGCAGTGTTCGCAGAGACATATTTTCTATCCGCGTTTCTCTTATTCAGGCCTCTAGTTCCAACCTAGGTTGGAACTTTTTTAAAACGAATTCGACATTAGTGTCTATCACTTCTTGTACCAAATATACACCCAGATAAGCATATTGGGGCCCTCCTCAGCCGTGCGGTAAGAGGCGCGGCTACAAAGCAAGACCATGCTGAGGGTGGCTGGGTTCGATTCCCGGTGCCGGTCTAGGCAATTTTCGGATTGGAAATTGTCTCGACTTCCCTGGGCATAAAAGTATCATCGTGCTAGCCTCATGATATACGAATACAAAAATGGTAACTTGGCTTAGAAACCTCGCAGTTAATAACTGTGGAAGTGCTTAATGAACACTAGACTGCGAGGCGGCTCTGTCCCAGTGTAGGGATGTAATGCCAATAAGAAGAAAAAGAAGCATATTGAGCAATAGCAAATTTATGTTCATCTTCTTGAAATTGTTCGATTAGAGTAATGTGTGTGCATTGCACAACTGTGTTACCGATAATTCAATCATCGAGCCGACTTATTCTTTCCCCATTAAGAACGAAATTGATCACTCTCATTGCTATAAATTACTATAATAATGTTTATAATTTGATGGTGATCTACAAAAGCTACACATGGCACTCTGAAATGCCCCTCCGAACCAAAGCTAGAATAGCAATAATTTCAGCATGTTTAGTACCCAAACAAAAACAAAGTGTGATGTTGTTGCACCGAAAACCGCAAAAGTAACTAATTAGAGTTAAATGACCCATAGTTGAAGCAACACGGCCAGCAGCCGGTCGGCCATCCGTCGGGGGCGTCGTCATCCCGGGCAGGTTGTATCCGAAACTCGGCACACCATCGCAAATCCCCCGCCGTCGACGGTAGAACCACACTCTCAACAACGCGCGAAAATATTTTCTCAGAAAACAAGTCGTAGCGAGCGGTTTCTGGTCTGGCCTGGCTGTTCCATGCGCCAGCAAGACATTCCGAGCCACATCGCGATAAATTATAATCAGGTCACATCACATGGCGGGGTGAGATAATGCCACTAGTAGTGGTCAATCTCGCGAATGCGAAACAAGATGGATCTCGCCTGCCTTGGCATCTTCAATTATGTTCCTCATGCCGCCCGGTTATGGCCGATAGGACAGGTGACGGAATGGCATGTGTGCCATGTGCCTGATCGCGCGCCACCCCTCGGCACTGAACCGTTTCTGCTGTAGCAGCACCGTTGATGTTGATGTTTCTTGCTGCTCGCTTACAGTACAAATAGTAAATATTTGAAATAAAAATAAGGCCCATAATGAATGCCAATATTTGCCATGACAGCGCTGAAGTTCGCATTGGTTTGCATAGTGAGTGGCTTTCTTCTAGATCTGACACGCGGGACTGCGCCACCATAGCCAACGAAGACAACGAGCGGTTATTCAAAATCGAAATTACCACAATGTGCAAGTTTGGAACAATAATGGAAGGAGAAAATCGGAGCACATAGCCACCAGACAGGCAGCAGTAGTTCCAACTCCTGGTAGTGAAAAACAAAGAAACGTATCGTGAAAAGAAAAACGTAAATACGCAAACAGAACAGTGTTGTGTAAGAAAACAAGTTGAAAATGTTGTGAAGGGTTGTGGTTATGATGCGATGACTTAGTTGGTTGACTTTTCAAGTGTATTGAGTTTTATCTAGCGTTCGACTTTGGAATTGCGCACTCGTGCTTTTATTGTAAAGAAAGCAATAATTGGCTCAATGATCTGATATACGGAATAGATTTCTATATGAAATTTGAAGAATTGCAATAAATGGAAACAAGATAGTACGGAAATATTTCCCAGAATTCGTACAATATTGTTATAGATTGCGAAAAACATATCTCACGGTATGCTACATATCGTGAGTGTATACAATCTGAAAAAGTGACTTATACGCCATTTTCCAGAAATGGTTTTAACGAGTAGTAATCATCGAGCTCTTAACAGAAAAATGCAAGACATGCATGTTATTATTTGGCGCTTACGTCACTTTCTCAGATTACGGCAGTATCTACCTATTTCAAATATAATACATACTCTTTGTGGCTCATAGAATAGATGCTAAAAATTATATACAAAAATTGGAGATATGTCATTTTATCTCAAGTTTTATCAATTTCACTAATGTCATTAATGCATCTTTTCTAGTTAATCTTGCAATAGGGTGATACTAAGAAAACGAATGAAAAGTAGTAAAACTGTAGATTTTTTATTTTTATGGCGAGCATAATATATTTGCGCTGTGTATAATTACGGCAGAGATCCTACTGACGCATGCACCAGTAGATTGCTAATGACGATATAAATCTAGTGATCTTTCAGGATTTGTTCATATATGTAAAAAAAGACATTTTCAAAATTTTCATGGAGGGGGAATGGGGTAAAACAGCTCTTCTAAAATTGATGTCAAAAAATCGACAAAACTTTTAAGAAATGCAATAGCTTTGGCGGTAGCTGACAGATTTTGTTCAAATTTTGCATGCTTTATCAATTCGAGTGTCTGTTTCTGCCCAGTCAGCAAATAGTTCGCACGGTCCGATTTTACTTCAGTTGTATGGGTTTCCTGCATCTTTACTAGCAGATGTTGAACTAAAATTACACAGTATTGATTTTTTGCCGATTTCATGCGCTTTTTTAATTTTGCATTTATAACTGGTTTTTTCGCTGTAGTTTGTTTAGAGAAGACATTAGATATGAAAAGCTCCGTATTTTGAGAAAATCTTAGAAATGATTAATCCACCTAAAATTGAGATAAAATTTCACTTATCCATCGAAACCAGATATAAACCTATCCCAAGTAACATTTTAAGTTTTATTCTGCTCTAGGAATGGTTTTCAAGATCAATTTATAAGATCTAACAATAAAACGTTAATAAAGGTTAAAAAAAAACGAATAATACCTTCTGATGACTACTATAAGAGTAAGATATTGCCAAGTGCCCTTCTTCAGATAACCACTATAAACCTATTATCAGAGCATTTAGAAACCCTTTTTAAACCACCCGCAAAAAAGAGAATTTGGCTGTGGCAGCTGTCAAAATGTTGCATTAAAAAAAGAGAAACTAATCTTTGCAGAAAAATAGTAACAGAATGGAGTGTTGATTAAAATTATGATGATGACAACAAAATAATATTTTATTTCAGGTTGTTTTTTCGATTCAGTACCATTGAAAAGAAGCTATTGTTTGATCATGGCTTTAAGTTCCCGGGAAAAGCTATTACTTTTATTTTGATTCAATGGATCTCCAACCACGGGGATGACAAGCTACGCCATCTTTGTCACATCTTTTCTGAATCACCAATACGAGTGCACTGCGAATGCAACATAAACAATTGCGAGGGTGAAAATGATATAAAACGAACAAAGGCATAGACAGTACCTTGTGCAACTAGCATTCTAAATAATTGAGCAAATAAGTTGAACACCCTGGACCGGTTCGCCTCGTAAAAGTGTAAAATTGTTTTAATTGATAATTCTTTAATTTTTTCTCTATTTTCTCAAGATTGTATCATGTTGCATTATTGAGTGGTATGGGCGTTTTGCATCATATTCTCCTGTAAAAACGTAAACATTCAAAATTCACACACATCCTATTGCAAAATAAGTCACTATTGGGGTAACTTGACACTGGGGGATAAATTTATCCCCCAAAAAAGAACGAACAGGCAAACCTGGCAAAATCCATAGTAAAAAAATTGGATGTCGCTCCTCTGTCTCCAACTATTCTAGTCGTTCCTAAATGTTTAATTGATGTGGAAGGCGAATAGTTTGAGCAAATTAATAATTGTGTGACATCAAAAATGATTCAAAAATTTTAATTAAAGCCAAAACTTGCAGTTTTTACTTGCCTTTGAGTTTTAACATACATGGGGCAAGTGGGACATATTTGAACAACATTTTCGATAGAATAATTTTAACTGCTTTTAGATATTTGTCTAGTGCAAAATAACTTTGCCATTCATATATCATATGGATCTGAATCAGGTGTGGTTTGATATTGTTAAAAAGTATTTTTTACAGTTCATTGACAGCTGGGTGGTGCGGATAGAATCGATTTGGTTGTCAAACTGAAGCCAAAATTTCACGGGGATGACAAGCTACGCCATCTTTGTCACATCTTTTCTGAATCACCAATACGAGTGCACTGCGAATGCAACATAAACCATTGCGAGGGTGAAAATGATATAAAACGAACAAAAGCATAGACAGTACCTTGTGCAACTAGCATTCTAAATAATTGAGCAAATAAGTTGAATATTCTTAAGTTTTAAGCATGGAATCGTGTGTAATATTGTTTTAATTGATAATTCGTTAATTTTTTCTCTATTTTCTCATGATTGTATCATGTTGCATTATTGAGTGGTATGGGCGTTTTGCATCATATTCTTCTGTAAAAACGTAAACATTCAAAATTCACGCACATACTATTGCAAAATAAATCAGTATTGGGGTAATTTGACACTGGGGGATAAATCAATGTAAATAAATACTAAGGTATGGAAATCCATATATTGTGTGCGTGCCTTTTGTGTATGGCGAAAAAGCTTTCACTACTACATTCGAACGAGCTCCCATAAGAAGCCGTGCAAATATGTACGTCACCATTTGCTGTTTACGTTTTTCATCATCCACTAATACACTTGCATTTGGTCTTCTTCCTCACCTTCTATTTATTCTCATTGGGGATAAATTTATCCCCCAAAAAATAACGAACAGGCAAACCTGTCAAAATCCATAGTAAAAAAATTGGATGTCGCTCCTCTGCAAAATTTTCTATTGTGCCGGAGCCAAACATTGAAGATTGTGGTTATGTTAGTTTCTGATCTAATATTGAGAAGTATTGTTATCATTTTGGGAAAAAAATAAAAATAAACTTTTTTTGAGTTTTGTATTATTTGTAACAAATATTATCACATTAGCCCAAGTCCTGGTGTTAGGTGGGACGCTAAACAGCCCTGACACGACGGCCCTCCGACGAGACAGGAGGTTTGCGCAGGCCCAATAAGCCGCCTAGAAAACCAATCATTACGAACAATATAAGAGATAATGCGACTCGATATAATCGGCAAAGACCTAGGCGACGAATACAGGATCACGATTGGAAGCTTGGAACATGGAATTGCAAGTCGCTAGGTTTCGCAGGCTGCGACAGGATGATCTACGATGAATTACATCCCCGCAACTTCGACGTCGTGGCGCTGCAGGAGATTTGCTGGACAGGACAGAAAGTGTGGAAAAGCGGGCATCGAGCGGCTACCTTCTACCAAAGCTGTGGCACCACCAACGAGCTGGGAACCGGCTTCATAGTGCTGGGTAAGATGCCCCAACGCGTGATTGGGTGGCAGCCAATCAACGCAAGGATGTGCAAGCTGAGGATTAAAGGCCGTTTCTTCAACTATAGCATCATCAACGTGCACTGCCCACACGAAGGGAGACCCGACGACGAGAAAGAAGCGTTCTACGCACAGCTGGAGCAGACATACGATGGATGCCCACTGCGGGACGTAAAAATCGTCATCGGTGACATGAACGCACAGGTAGGAAGGGAGGAAATGTATAGACCGGTCATCGGACCGGATAGTCTGCACACCGTATCGAATGACAACGGCCAACGATGCATAAACTTCGCAGCCTCCCGCGGAATGGTAGTCCGAAGCACCTTCTTTCCCCGCAAAAATATCCACAAGGCCACATGGAGATCACCTAACCAAGAAACGGAAAACCAAATCGACCACGTTCTAATCGACGGTAAATTCTTCTCCGACATCACGAACGTCCGCACTTACCGCAGTGCGAATATTGAATCCGACCACTACCTCGTTGCAGTATGCCTGCGCTCAAAACTCTCGACGGTGTACAACACGCGTCGAAGTCGGACGCCGCGGCTTAACATTGGGCGGCTACAAGACGGTAGACTAGCCCAAGAATACGCGCAGCAGCTGGAAGTGGCACTTCCAACGGAAGAGCAGCTAGGCGCAGCGTCTCTTGAAGATGGCTGGAGCGATATTCGATCCGCCATTGGTAGCACCGCAACCGCTGCACTTGGCACGGTGCCCCGGATCAGAGAAACGACTGGTATGACGGCGAATGTGAGCAGTTAGTGGAAGAGAAGAATGCAGCATGGGCGAGATTGCTGCAACACCGCACGAGGGCGAACGAGGCACGATATAAACAGGCGCGGAACAGACAAAACTCGATTTTCCGGAGGAAAAAGCGCCAGCAGGAAGATCGAGACCGTGAAGAAACGGAGCAACTGTACCGCGCTAATAACACACGAAAGTTCTATGAGAAGTTAAACCGTTCACGTAAGGGCCACGTGCTACAGCCTGATATGTGTAAGGACATAAACGGGAACCTTCTTACGAACGAGCGTGAGGTGATCCAAAGGTGGCGGCAGCACTACGAAGAACACCTGAATGGCGATGTGGCAGACGAAGATGGCGGTATGGTGATGGACCTGGGAGAACGCGCGCAGGACATAATTCTACCGGCTCCGGATCTCCAGGAAATCCATGAGGAGATTGGCCGGCTGAAGAACAACAAAGCCCCTGGGGTTGACCAACTACCAGGAGAGCTATTTAAACACGGTGGTGAGGCACTGGCTAGAGCGCTGCACTGGGTCATTACCAAGATTTGGGAGGAGGAAGTTTTGCCGCAGGAGTGGATGGAAGGTGTCGTGTCCCATCTACAAAAAGGGCGATAAGCTGGATTGTAGCAACTACCGCGCAATCACATTGCTGAACGCCGCCTACAAGGTACTCTCCCAAATTTTATGCCGTCGACTAGCACCAACTGCAAGGGAGTTCGTGGGGCAGTACCAGGCGGGTTTTATGGGCGAACGCTCCACCACGGACCAGGTGTTCGCCATTCGCCAAGTACTGCAGAAATGCCGCGAATACAACGTGCCCACACATCATCTATTCATCGACTTCAAAGCCGCATATGATACAATCGATTGGGACCAGCTATGGCAGCTAATGCACGAACACGGTTTTCCGGATAAACTGACACGGTTGATCAAAGCGACGATGGATCGGGTGATGTGCGTAGTTCGAGTTTCAGGGGCATTCTCGAGTCCCTTCGAAACCCGCAGAGGGTTACGGCAAGGTGATGGTCTTTCGTGTTTGCTATTCAACATCGCTTTGGAAGGGGTAATACGAAGAGCAGGGATTAACACGAGTGGTACAATTTTCAATAAGTCCGTCCAGCTATTTGGTTTCGCCGACGACATTGATATTATGGCACGTAACTTTGAGAAGATGGAGGAAGCCTACATCAGACTGAAGAGGGAAGCTAAGCGGATCGGACTAGTCATCAACACGTCGAAGACGAAGTACATGATAGGAAGAGGTTCAAGAGAAGACAATGTGAGCCACCCACCGCGAGTTTGCATCGGTGGTGACGAAATCGAGGTGGTAGAAGAATTCGTGTACTTGGGCTCACTGGTGACTGCCGAAAATGACACCAGCAGAGAAATTCGGAGACGCATAGTGGCTGGAAATCGTACGTACTTTGGACTCCGCAAGACGCTCCGATCGAATAGAGTTCGCCGCCGTACCAAACTAACAATCTACAAAACGCTAATTAGACCGGTAGTCCTCTACGGACACGAGACCTGGACGATGCTCGTGGAGGACCAACGCGCACTTGGAGTTTTCGAAAGGAAAGTGCTGCGTACTATCTATGGTGGGGTGCAGATGGCGGACGGTACGTGGAGGAGGCGAATGAACCACGAATTGCATCAGCTGTTGGGAGAACCATCCATCGTTCACACCGCGAAAATCGGACGACTGCGAAGGGCCGGGCACGTAGCCAGAATGTCGGACAGTAACCCGGTGAAAATGGTTCTCGACAACGATCCGACGGGCACAAGAAGGCGAGGTGCGCAGCGGGCAAGGTGGATCGATCAGGTGGAAGATGACTTGCGGACCCTCCGTAGACTGCGTGGTTGGCGACGTGTAGCCATGGACCGAGCCGAATGGAGAAGACTCTTATATACCGCACAGGCCACTTCGGCCTTAGTCTGAATAAATAAATAAATAATTATCACATTATATTTCGAGTGGAAAATTAGTGGGAATGCAACTAAAAAGCATTCGTTACGAAATTTCACGAGATTCAGCAGCTGATCGGAGCATGAATGTATGTTAATAATCGTAAAGTCATGTAGAGTCTAGCGCATTTGTGCGCTCTCATGCAGCGTAGAAAGAGAAATTCGAAGAGCGGGAAATGTTCGACAGCCAAGTAACTGCAAAATAATTTTGTATATGGGAGTGATTTCAAAATATCCCTCTGCTCGCTTGAGCGCAGAAAAGCGGCTCTATCCGCAGTACCCAGATTGACAGATGTTTATTTTACATTCTTAAAATTATCTCCTGAATGAAAAAGAGCAATGGTTATAACCTGTTATAACTATACGATATATTTCCGTTTACAGTGCAAATAATTCATTTATTCTGCAATAGGTCAGCAGGTTTTGTTTCGTGTTTTGTTATTTTTAAACTTTGCATCAGATTTACAGATTTTCAGAGAAACAAAGTGCTTAACATATGAATTGGCAATTTCGTTGAAAATGAATGAAAACTTTTCTTTTGAAGTATCTTGATTTATGTAATAATTCGTGTTCTAAACAGGGAAATATTAATTCGAATGGTGAATAAAGACTTACTTATCCTTTCCATTTTAAACATTTGGTACAAAAGTAAGCTAATATAAAGCAAGACAAGATACAATTAAACAGTGAGTCGGATGTTGTCTTGTTTTCATTATAACATTATAATCCCTTTCTTGTTGCTAAAACACAAGTCCGACAAACAACCAACCTCCATCCATGACCTGAAAATACTACGACTCAGAAATAATATTAACATAATAAATTCTTTTAATTAGTTTCATTTGATAGTATAAAGCAGAATAGGTCCCACTTGCCCCGTTTGAAGGGGTAAGTGGGTCCTACAGGTGAATTTATTTCTTTCACTACCAATATTTTTTTGTAATTGAATAAATGGCTTCCAACACGTCTACACTTCAACAACGGAAGCATATAATGATGTATCCCTGGTTAATGTTCTGAAATACCCTGATTTCTAAGTATGCGTTAACGATTTCGCTGAACTGGTGTTTTTTTAGGTCCCACTTGCCCCGGGGTACCTTATTACGTTTTTCATCACTACCATAAATCTGTTCATATGGTCAATACGCATTTGACGTTTGAAGCTTTTTCCAGAAGATTTATGAGAGGTTTATTGATAGCAATAAGAGCGCCAATAAAACTGAGCAATTAGCTTGGTGATTGCTGTCATAAGTCCACAATAAGAATTAGATAAATCCAAGAAGCATGGAAATTGTTACTTGGGTAGTGCGCTCAGGAAAGTTGTGAAGGATAGTATTTCAAGCCACTTTGCCAAAGACAACCCATACCTAAGGCTTATATAGGACGAGATATGTGACATTTTCTTTGGAAGGTCCCTAAAATCAGTTTTTTAAGCATATTTTTTTTTCTATATTTTAGGCACTTTTATCAGCTTTTAAAAATATACACGTTTTTGTAAAACTTTGCGAAGCTCTAGTTCTAAAAATTTAAAAGTTAATTGAGAAAATGTGTTTTTGACGTAGAACTACGTCTGTCTTTTCTATGTTGGGGTACACTTTACGATTGCAAGAAACTGAAAAACGTCACGAAAATATGATAGACTTAATATCTTTAATATCTCGTTAATATCTCAGCCGTTTCTCGATGGATTTTCAATTTTCTTTTACCATTCGATCAAGGAAGAGTCAACGTTTCATACCCGATGTACACTGCAATCGTATTTTATGTGGTTTGTTTTACACGAATCGCTTTTTATGCGATTTTTTTTACTTGAATTTCGGGATATACGCGGTTTTTTACGTTGTTTTAATTTACGCGGCCCATATCCTCCGCGTGAAAACCGAATCCAGTGTGTTACAATTTTTATGTATGATTATTCACTATTCAAAACTTGATAACATCCTATTTGGGCACCTTGAATTAATTTGTGCCATGTGACATCAGCAATATAAAGTCTGTGTCTGGGACTTCCTCTGTTTATAATTTTAATTGCCTATATTCAGGCCCAAACACAGAACATTCAAGAGTGGGACATACACAAATCCACTCAAACATTTGTCACTAACATGCAAGATAAAATGAACCGTAACACAGTTTAGCTATCGCTTGCGGTGAATCTCGGTAAAGCGACCGTGTGCCGCTCAAAGCGCACAAGCCCAAGTCCACAACACAAAACAGACCTGACACGACGGCCCTCCAACGAGACAGGAGGTTTGCGCAGGCCCAATAAGCCGCCTGGAAAACCCATAATTACGAGCAATATAAGAGATAATACGACTCGATATAATCGGCAACGACCTAGGCGACGAATAAAGGATCACGATTGGCAGCTTGGAACATGGAACTGCAAGTCGCTAGGTTTCGCAGGTTGCGACATGATAACTTCGACGTCGTGGCGCTGCAGGAGATTTGCTGGAAAGGACAGAAAGTGTGGAAAGCCGGACAACGAGCGGCTAACTTTTACCAAAGCTATGGCACCACCAGCCAATCAACGCAAGGATGTGCAAGCCACATCATACACTCAAAGAGTCGGTGAGAGCCCACCAGAACCAGAACTCTAAGTGGGAGTGCGCCTCTCATCATCGGCAGACTCTCTCCTCTCACCAACAACCATTAATAAGCTGGAAGAAACATAAACAACCCACAGTCAAACTCAACATTGGAGGACGGGACTCGAAACTACAAACAATTCGCGCTGTGACGTTAAACACAATCAATCAATCGAATGGCTAGGGGGACTACAGAGAAACATTTTATTGAGGCAAACACATAGCATATTTATTAACTTAATTCTAACAGGGGCACATATTGGTTCGGGGTTTGTGGTTTGTTCGTTTTAGTGTTTGTGTTCGTTCATAATTTCTGTCTACTATATTGTGTGCGGTTTCTCTTCCCTAGCTCTCTCTTTCGTTTGTGCTCTGTGCTGTATTAATGTGACGTCACTCTTTCACGCAGCGCAGCTGCTGACTAGTCTGCGCTCCTACTACTCGACGGTATTTTTGGTGGTGGCGAAAACGGGCTCACGCACGCATTTTCACGGGTCCGTGATGGCGGACCCAAGCGATAGTCGGTGGGTTTTTCGACTCGCGAAAAATTGTTTGGCTTTAGAAGCACATTCGATGGCTCTTCAGTCTACGACTGGCACAAAAAAACGTTTCCTCCGCGGCGCCCTCCTCGGACGCCGCACTCCAATAAAAAAAAAGGGTTTGATGACTCACCGGTTTGTTTGGGCTTACTGACCCAGTCGATGACCTGCCGGTGGGGTCGACGCTCCCGGCTTGTTGACGCCGGCGATGACGCTTCTTAATGAAGCTGACGAGACGTAATCGCGATGGCGGTTGCTAGCCGGTGGTTTTACGGACCGGCTGGTGGATCTCGTCCACGTGGAGGTCCCCTGGCCTTCCCTCGGTCCGATATGGCGACGGATCGGTCCGCTTCTAGCAGGTGACGATCGCCAGGAATGTTTCGTCCGTCGGGGAGAAATGTCGCGCTGGGGTACGATATGATTGCTGCGGGTGGGAAAATACACGCCAATCTGGCTGGACGAACAATTTGAGTACAAGCACTAAACATCACACTATGAGCACGTCAACTCCGCACGAGGGCGAACGAGGCCCGATTCAAACGGGCGCGGAACAGACAAAACTCGATTTTCGGAGGAAAAATCGCCAGCAGGAAGATCGAGACCGTGAAGATACGGTCCAACTGTACCGCGCTAATAACACACGAAAGTTCTATGAGAAGTTGAACCGTTCACGTAAGCGTGAGGTGATCCAAAGGTGGCGACAGCACTACGAAGAATACCTGAATGGCGATGTGGCAGAAAACGGTGGGGGTATGGAAATGAACCTAGGAGAACACGCGCAGGGCATAATTTTACCGGCTCCGGATCTCCAGGAAATCCAGGAGGAGATTGGCCGGCTGAAGAACAACAATGCCCCTGGGGTTGACCAACTACCAGGAGAGCTATTTAAACACGATAATGAGGCACTGGCCAGAGCGCTGCACGCTGCATTCGGGAGGAGGAAGTTTTGCCGCAGGGGTGGATGGAAGGTGTCGTGTGTCTCATCTACAAAAAAGGCGATAAGCTGGATTGTAGCAACTACCGCGCAATCACATTGCTGAACGCCGCCTACAAGGTACTCTCCCAAATTTTATGCCGTCGACTAGCACCAATTGCAAGAGAGTTCGTGGGGCAGTACCAGGCGGGTTTTATGGGCGAACACTCCACCACGGACCAGGTGTTCGCCATTCGCCAAGTACTGCAGAAATGCCGCGAATACAACCTGCCCACACATCATCTATTCATCGACTTCAAAGCCGCATATGATACAATCGATCGGGACCAGCTATGGCAGCTAATGCACGAACACGGATTCCCGGATAAACTGACACGGTTGATCAAAGCGACGATGGATCGGGTGATGTGCGTAGTTCGAGTTTCAGGGATATTCTCGAGTCCCTTCGAAACCCGCAGAGGATTACGGCAAGGTGATGGTCTTTCGTGTCTGCTATTCAGCATCGCTTTGGAAGGGGTAATACGAAGAGCAAGGATTAACACGAGTGGTACAATTTCCAATAAGTCCGTCCAGCTATTTGGCTTCACCGACGACATAGATATTATGGCACGTAACTTTGAGAAGTTTGAGGAAGCCTACATGAGACTGAAGCGGGAAGCCAAGCGGAACAGACTAGTCATCAACACGTCGAAGACGAAGTACATGATAGGAAGAGGTTCAAGAGAAGACAATGTGAGCCACCCACCGCGAGTTTGCATTGGTGGTGACGAAATCGAGGTGGTAGAAGAATTTGTGTACTTGGGCTCACTGGTGACTGCCGAAGTATAGAGGCTGGAAATCGTACATACTTTGGACTCCGCAAGACGCTCCGATCGAATAGAGTTCGCCGCCGTACCAAACTGACAATCTACAAAACGCTAATTAGACCGGTAGTCCTCTACGGACACGAGACCTGGACGATGCTCGTGGAGGACCAACGCGCACTTGGAGTTTTCGAAAGGAAAGTGCTGCGTACCATCTATGGTGGGGTGCAGATGGCGGACGGTACGTGGAGAAGGCGAATGAACCACGAATTGCATCAGCTGTTGGGAGAACCATCCATCGTTCACACCGCGAAAATCGGACGACTGCGATGGGCCGGGCATGTAGCCAGAATGTCGGACAGTAACCCGGTGAAAATGGTTCTCGACAACGATCCGACGGGCACAAGAAGGCGAGGTGCGCAGCGGGCAAGGTGGATCGATCAGGTGGAAGATGACTTGCGGACCCTCCGTAGACTACGTGGTTGGCGACGTGTAGCCATGGACCGAACCGAATGGAGAAGACTCTTATATACCGCACAGGCCACTTCGGCCTTAGTCTGAATAAATAATAATAATAATAAGAAACTATTTCAAGAATTCCTTGGGGACCTATTCCTTTAATCCAATGAAATTATTCAACAAAAAATACTCAGAGCAATTACCGTCTCGATTTTAATCATATAGCACTACTCATCACAATTGAAGGTCAAGATGATTTGGGTTTTCCACTTACCCCATTCCACTAGGTTAAGTGGAAAAATAAATCCCAAATTTCAAAAATATTTTTATAAATTTCAAGCGGCTAAAATGGTATGAATTACCACATAGTTGGTGCAAAATGGACTGTTTTGGGAGCCCATAATGATTGAATGCATTTAGATCATTTAAATTGGTTTTACAATAATTTGAACATTAACTATCGGTTTTTCCTTTTCCACTTCCCCCAGTGTACCTTATATTCTGAGAACACTGAGCGTAATTTCATGTATAAAAAAAATAATTCTTTGTGAATGCTTTTTTCGGTTTTCCGAACAAAAAGGAATTGCCTTCCTACTCACCCGATTTGGATTGAATTTATCATTCGGTATGGTCTATCTTGAAATCAACAGCCATCAAAACACCGAACAAATTATCGAGAGATTTGAAATCATGGCACAATCGTCAAAAATGTGTGAAAAGTATTTGTATAGAAAAGTGCGGCCACCGTGATTTTTTTCCAACACGATCGAAGGCGTAAAACTCAGGATACAGGGTTCATTTTAATGTGAACAAATTCATCTTGGTTTATGTAGTCCTATTATAATAACATGCAATGCATGCTGGTTCTTTAATTTATTACAAAAATATTTAAAAACCTGTCCTGTACGGATAATTTGCAGATACCCTGTAGATATTAATTTTAAGATTTTAAAGAACTGTTTTTTCTTTTATGTCTTTATTAGGGAGACTTTCAGCCCGAGGCTGGCTCGTCTCCGTTTTAAAGAACTGATTATAGCCCAAAAGTTATATACATTCTACAATTTGTGGATGATTTTTCTTTGCAGAGATACTTGTTCATACTTTGGTTTTCAAAATATAAAGAGTTACGCAAGTGTATTGAAGTCATCTTTCAATATGCGAAGTTTCACATCGCACTGACATAATTTCGTGATGAATACTTGTTGACAAATCAAATTGTGCAATGTATACCGGTACAGCGCTCCAGAGGAATAATCATCAAAGTGACTTTGCATCAACGTTTTCAACAGAGTTGTCCTTCTCACACTATTCACACTTCGTCGAACGGCACAGGAATCCATTGCAGTTCGTTTGAGTTTTTGTTATTTATTAATCTGCTAACGATATGACCATCAAAGCAACATTCAGCGAGCAACACAACGCGCAGCATCTGAACTGAAGCTTCCCCGCAATGACAATCCTCTTCTGCTCGACGTCACGGATCAAGTCCAGAGGCACGGACAGATTTATGACTTTGATTCCCTCAAGTTCAAGCTTCTGTCCGGACACACCCGTCTGTCTGTCGGTTCGTCTCGTCACCTCTTGTCGGATTCCGACTAGTCTCGAGTCTACTTGCTCGTCACGATAGGGATCTCCTGGGATCCGATCTCACCTCAGCATGACGTTTCATTTTTTGCAACCGTTTAGCTTTCGGTGGATATTATCCCAAAGGTCATGTCTTCAGCAGTCAAATGCCAGTAATTGTGTGGTTTTGTGCTCATTTGGGAGATTTTATTTACATGATCGATTGCAATTTAATGGGCTGGATCATAATCAGAACCATCAGCACCCTTTCAGCTAGTTTCTCACGTTTCTTAGGGATTGTTCCGCCCGCTTGGGAAAACAAACATTGATAAATATGGGCGTCCTACTGGGACTCGGTGGTCTGAGCTGCTTAGGACCTGCGATGGAAGCAATTGAAACCTGTTTCACCACATCCAGTTAGTGACAAATGATTGTCGTTGTCACGTTCGTTATGATCTGATCGTTTTCACACATTGTATCTCCTCGCGCGGGCACGGCTCGTTGGAAAATCTTGCGTCATGCACGCGTTATCAATTATTGCTTTCATCACTTGAAACGCGATGCGATGGAGGAACGGTTCCCTTTTCCGCAGTCCCAAACTAAACCATAACCGAACGAGGCAAAGCATCATAGCTAATCCGGAACACGTGTTTCTCCGGTGGTGTTTTGTTCCTTGTCGCTTCGGCTGTTCCAATATCCCATCCGAGCCGACGACGACACAGGATCTGGGCTTAGTCAAATTACTAAATTGACCATAATGTGTGCGCTCAGCGCAGTTGAGACTGTTTGCATACAAAGCCGCAGCACCAAAGTGGAGTCAAGTTGAGCAGGCGACCGTTTGTTGGGACTGTGATGAGTTACAGAAAGCTATCCCGTTTAGCCATGGTTGTTGGTTTTCGGGTCGATCCTTCCGCCTTGAAATAGGATTCTTTCTTCCTTGTAGTTGAAATTCAAGTTTTTGAATTGCGATAATTTATAGAAGAGATGGAAAATATGTTTATTCTATTCTCAGTTTCCGTGACATAATGAACGGACGAGATTATTGTGGTTTTATCAAAATTATTATATTTTCGGTGCCTTCAAACGCTCATCATTGAACCGGTAAATCATTCAAAATGCTCAGTTTTATCCCGGACGACGATTCTCATGCAAATTAGTCTAACCGCGACGGCACCACCAATACGCTAAATCCGTTTATCGTGGCCTACGCAAGCACGTGTTTAAAGCGCCGTCGCTTTGTAACAACTCTTTTCAGTTGTTATGCCTAACATGCCTCTACTACAGTTGATACACGTCTGCCACGAGGAGATAATTTCCGCGCACTACTGGACCCCATTGAATGATAGCTATACATACAAAAAGGGAATTGCGACACAAATAATTGAAATTTTATAATTATTTTCGGTAGCTGCACTCGTCAGTCGACAGCAGTGTGATTGAATTGTTATGGAAATGATTGAAAGAACGTAACAAACTGCGGACGCTGGTAGGAGTTTGATAAAAAGGATTGATTCAAACTGGGTGGCAGTTTCAGTATTCGGCAATAAATTTAGTTTTGGTGGAAACTGTTGGTCTGTCAGCTCGGTATTGAGATTCATTCAAATGCATCTTATGAATGAACTACAAGATTTTCATTCATCTTTTCCACTTATTTCTCGGTAGCAACTGCAGTCTATGGCGTCGTCTACTACTTGACCGAAATTCAGTGGAAAATCTTTTCCTAGCTCTTTGATCTCCTATCGTACATCATCATGTAAGACTGGATCCCATAACCTGATGGATTTGTATAATCTATAACCATCGTAAAACGGGAGCAACTTGAGTCACTCCATCAGAGATGCGATCGGTTTGATTACCGATTTTTCGCTTGAAAAGTCACACGCAACAAAAACAACACACACCCCGACGTATCTTAATGAGTTTATTGCTAGTGCCAATGTAAACACCGCCGCGGATGGGGATCTCGCGTTTGGTCGACAGGTTTTCCACCGGGTCGTTATGACGATTTTAGAGGCCACTAGTGGCACAGTCTGATTTCTCTATGACGATCATTCATATAATAGTTTTCGAAAAGGAATTACTATTCCTTGAAATATCTTCACCACTTATGACTATCTTTGATGTCGTTTTCGGAAGCATCAACTGTAATTCGGCTGAAGTAGTAAACGTGTGTTTCGTTCCGAACATGTAGGTATGTGGGGTTATTTAGAGACTTCCAAATGATTAGCTCTCGATTCAACTTGGTTTGCCACTTGAAGCAGATGGGTTTTTTTCTCGGGCCTTCTTGGGAGCGAAGATGTGTTTCAGACAATGTTTGATGCTTGTGTGAACTACTTGTCAGTGTTCCTAGAAGTAATAACTTATGGTTGGGGAATTATAAAAGATGTTGGTTAAGATAGAGCGGGATATAATTTTTATTATTATTATTATGTTTTATGTCATGAATTATTTTAGTGTTGACTATGATTATGAAACTATGAATATAATTTTGACAACTACTGTTGTCTTGACAATAAGACGCGCAAACGAACATGCTGAATACAGTCATACCACAATGTACGTACCCTCGATAGCACGTACATTTTATTAAGCATATGCGATATTTCGAAAAAAATCGTTTCGGTGATTCGAAACAAAATTCCGCGGAATTTGAGCATGACGAAATCTGATTTCTTAATTTAGTTTCGTTTCGTAAAACTACAAAAAAAAACGCTGGGAAAAACTTGCTTTTAATGAAATTCAACGGAATTCCGAGAAATTTTGGAACAAATTTAAACTTAAACCATATAGTCTACGGTAGAGTAACATCAAAACTTTTGGCTGCGCCACTCAACAACATCATAAAGCTGTTTTCAAAACTTAATGTTATGCAATTTTTCCTACTAACGCTACATAATCCCAATCTGAACAGACAAATAAGTATCTAGCTAGCTTCTATAAAAAGTCTTCCGTGTTTTGTTACAAATATCTAACCGAAAACGAAGGGTATCTTTAACTATTCTATCATATTTTTTCAAGAGTGATCCAACTCAATATATAAGACTTCATGCTCAAAGCGTAATTGTAATCAGATATGAATCAGATCAGTATAACCTTGTCAAAGGCAAAGCTGTGACGTGGATTCATAGGGCCTTGTGAAGTCTTTTAGAGCGCTTTTTCTTATTGAAGACTACATATTTGTACAATATGAGTGCTGAATCGACCGTGTTGCTGCTAGTCACGCGCCTGCAGCTAGCCTGGAAAAACGCGAACTACAAAAATCTGCATCGCCGAGCAGATATTTATTTTATCAGTGTGCGATCGATCGTGTTGATGCTGGTCACGCCCAGTGTTGGTAAAATCTAAAATTCTCAAATCTCATCGGCGATTCAAATCATGCGTGAGTCGAATCCCATCAGAATCATGGCCCAGAGAATCGCCAAAAAGGTATTTTGACCATAACTGTTGATCCCATAGTCCGATATGGCCAATTTTCAATAGGAAACAATGGATAAGGATACTGCGTCGAATGCAATTTGTTGCGAGCAAATCGGTTGAGCAAAAGTACCTGAAAAATTGGCAAGACTTTTTCACGCATTTTTGCTTAAAAAATGTATTTTGGTCATAATTTTTGATCCCATAGTCCGTCGCGATTTGCATCATTGCATGATTTCTATGAGTTCTTCATTGTTAAATGCATTGAATTAACATTTTTCGCTTAAAACAATGTCTAATAAATCCATATGCAGTGTTGTCCTACACTCAGTGCGAAAAAATCTGCTCTTTGATTTTACTCCATCTAAACGATTTTATAGTCTTAACTAAGTAAGGGCAACTAATAGAAGGATATTTGAATTTTCTAAATGTCATATCAAACTGTCAAAAAATGCACGTCAGAGCAACAGGAGCGCGCGCGCTGAAAATACACTCCAGTGTATTTTCAGTGCGCGCGCTCCTGTGGCTCTGGTGTGCATTTTTTCAATAGTTTGACATGACAATTAGAAAATTCAAATATCCCTCTATTAATTACACTTACTTAGCTAAGATTATAAAATCGTTTAAATGGAGTAAAATCAAAGAGCAGAATTTTTTGCACTGAGTGTAGGACAACACTGTCCATATGTAAACAAAACATACAAAAGATATTTTAGTTACTAGATAAAGATTGTCGCTGTCCGGAACATCTTTTGCTGGCGAGGATAGGGAATGTCAAAATGTCAAAGAAGAAAAATCCTTACGATTTGACAGCTTGGTACCCAACATGTTCCGGACAGCAGAACAAAGGGAACCGAAGCGACAATATTTATCTAGTAACTAAAATATCTTTTGAGCGAAGCGATGCGATTCTGTCCGAGAAACTCAAGCGCGATCAGGTATCTGGCACCCCCAATCCTAACCACTACGTTTGACAATAGCCAACATCTTTGAGTTTCCCATTGTTCTATTGAAATTGGGTTTCCCATTGACAATTCTATTTTGTAAACAAACCATTATTCCAAACCGATTTTTTTTCCAAATGGACGTAAATATTTTTCACCATTTTTCGAGAACTTGTGCGAAAGTGTGAATGCAAGGTGTGTTTGAACAAAAATATTGATACCTTTAATAAATGTTCATATTTCGATCGGCACCAAGCGCTACTTCGCCAAAATATTACGATATTTGAAACATATTTTCAATGGGAGATTTTCGATGACTATAATTACGTCTTCGTGTTAAATTAATCGATGATTTTGATGCTGGCATCAAAAACATGGCCGCTTCGCAGACCCCTGAGCGCGATGCTCTCTCTACAAAATCGTAAGCGAGTTAGGAATGGGCGTTTTTCGGAGAAATATCGATACTGCCGAATCGATGTTTTTATTTTCGAATATCGATGCCGAAAAATATCGTCGTTGAAACATCGATATTCCGATATATCGATACGCCCAAAAAATTAAAAGCACGAGCAAAAAAAAAATAGAGACTAAGATTTCCCATTTCCGATCATCGAATCATACATCGAAGATTCGCTGTTTTTAACAGATTGAGCCTAATGTGCTATATTTTTACCCTAAAAAAATCGAAATCCGATATCACCAACAAAAAATCGATACGGTCAAATGTCGAACATAAAAAAAAATCGATACAAAATATCGATTAATCGGAGCGAAAATATCGATTCCTGATATATCGTATCGGTATCGCCCATTCCTAAAGCGAGTTAGCTCGTGTATGAAGCCTCGCTGATTGAGATTTGAGTATGACTCTACCAACACTGATCACGCCAGCGAGTGCGGGAGAACACGAAGTTAAAAAAATAATGTTTGCATCGAAGAGCACAAAATCATGAAGTTCAGAATCGATCGTGTTGTAGAAGCTTATTAAACGAAGCACATTGAGATTCTCACGTCCGAATGTGTGAGTGGCGATAAAAGGAAAACAAACACTCCTAGATGGTGCTACTCAGCAAAGTTTGGGTAAAAATGAGTATATTTCCATATATTTTTTGACTCCTTCGCAACCATCGTGATGACTCGATGAATTTTGAGGTTATGAGCAGAAGGAAAACAAACATGTATTTACACATGCCGAATTGCACATCAGTGTGCGAGCGTTAAACGTCACTCATCTCTATTGTCGTACTAGTTTTCCTCTCCTTATCCTAAATTGACTTCAAGGTCACTCCTGACGGAATCCAATTTTCAAAGTACTCGCGTTTTCAAGGGCACACCGTTCGATACGGAAGCAACGCACAAATGTTATTTTTTATTTTTTTCAGCTTTGCTGCGTCGCAGCATGCGTTAAAAAATAAAAATGACAGTTGTGCGTTGCTTCCGTATCGAATGGTGTGCCCTTGAAAACGCGAGTACTTTGAAAATTGGATTCCGTCAGGAATGACCTTAAGGACGTGACCGGCTCATGCTATCCATAGCAGCTGTTTCTGTTGAGGATTAAAATTTGATAACAATTTTTGCATGCCTCATATGCACAAACACCAGACTACACCCGATTTTGTTTTTACACGGATTTTTTTACACGGCCGTGTAAAAAAAATCCCATTAAATTTTTTTCAAAGTTGCAAAAGTTTTCAGTTCAAAATTCGAAAACCCGCGTAAAAAAAGTTTCATGATTTCTCGACGAATCTTTTTCATGAGCAACTTTGAAAAAAAAATTAGTGGGATTTTTTTTACACGGCCGTGTAAAAACAAAATCGGGTGTAGTCTGGTGTTTGTGCATATGAGGCATGCAAAAATTGTTATCAAATTTTAATCCTCAACAGAAACAAATGTAAAAAAACTAGCAATGGGTAATGTTTTAACATAACCGCGAGTAGACGTAGGACTTATATAAACGCAACGTATTTGCATTTGACTTCTAACTTTTGGATCTATGAAGTTTGATTATAGGTATTGATATTGGAAACGACAACTTCCATGCTGTGTAAAATTATTAGCAATATGTTTATTCAAAGCTTCTGGAAATAAAACTAATAAATAAATACATAATTAGAATTGCTTTGTTTCTAACTATTAAGCCCTTATTTACTTAAGCAAATGTAGGGCATTTATAGATTTCTTAATGATGATAGTATTTGAAGTTTTAAAATTCTATTAATAAAATTTTCAGACTTGGGCAAAATGTGCTATTTTAGGAGAACCCGTTTACCAAACAAAGAAATACAGCACAAATTTCGTTGCTTCTTTTTGCTAACATGCGTGCTTAGACTGCCCCAAAATGCATGAAATCCTGAATTTCAAACCTTGCACCCTTAAATGACAGTTTGGGGGTCCCCGAAGCTCCCCAGAAAATTTCAGCTCATTCGGTCCAGTGGTTGGCGTGCGCAAATGGCTCAAAGTTTGTATGGGAAAAGTAATTCAAATTTATGGGAAAACGCAACCGTTTCAGTTTTTTGCTTCTAGGTGGCGCTGTAGTCGACGGATTCCCGTTGTGGACAAAATGTAGAACCTTTTTTATATAAGGAAGCGACTGGTGAAGACCGGATGTAAATCCCTTTGGAATTGGCCAAGTTATACGCATCCAAAGTCGAGGGTTTCGAGCGTGTCCCCCAGGGATTTAAAATGAGAGCAACGTACCACCGACCATTGTGGCGTCGATGCAGGCGTATTCGGTGTTGTGCGAAATTAAATGCATGATTATCACGCAATCTCGCGAATTTTTATCCGATTGGTAAATACTTTCCGTACTCTGTACAGTAGTGTAGCTAGAGAGGGAGGGGGTGAATAAGGGGGGGCAAAGGGGGGATCTTTTTTTAGTAGAAAAACACATCCGGGATATTGTTCGATGTTTAATCTCGCAATTTTCTGGCATCGTTTTATCTTCGAGCTAACACGCTAAAAAAAATTACTAAAAATTGACATAAATTAAAGAACTCAAAATTTGGTCAAGTTTGGTTTATGCTATAGTTTAGAGCAGAGCTTCCCAAACTTTTGGGTATGCGACCCACCTAGCAAAGTTCTATATGTCTCGCGACCTACCTATGAAAATTTTTCACCAAGTAGTATTAAGCATTAAGTGAATCAGACTGTCATCTGTTCCGGCAATTTTTACAAAAATATTCACGTTACCTTCATGTACAAATGCAAAAAATGACAAACATGATATTTTTTGTCAAAATGTTTTTATTTTACTTCATTAAGGGGATAGCTTTTAGGCATACAAGTTTTCTGAAATAACGTGGTGATGAATATTTAAAACAAATGCGGTTTGAATTTGAAATTATATTCATGAAAAAATGATCAAAATGTTCGGCATTCGAGCTGCAATTAATATTTGTTCTACGCGACCCACCAACAATCCGCTCGCGACCCCCCTGGGGGTCGGGACCCACAGTTTGGGAAACCATGGTTTAGAGTTCAATTTTCGAAGCGTGAATGTAAATACACGAAATAAATTAAGTACTTCTTCCATTTATTTTGTTAGCCTCAAATAAAAATATACAGCCATCCAGTTCCAACATTATTTATATGATCCCTCAAAATTACCTTATATTTGGTAGGATCGTTCGAACAACTTCACATACGTTCAAACAAAGCAGCAACCGAAGCGTTTTCTTGGGGCCGGAGTCAATGTTCGTCAAACTGCTTGACTGGTGTGTACGTTGCATAAGGCAGGAATCTAAAATCAAATACATAAAAAGAAATTTTTTGTGTCCTCATTATGGAACGTACACACGGTCAAGCAGTTTGACTAACATTAACTCCACCTCTCGTTTATTCAAACATCCATCCAGTTTTACCAACAGCGACACGAACAATCAATTTATTCGACCAACAATATCACACACGAACGACCGAAGCACCAACTCGAGTACCAACTATCAAAAAATATATGAGGGCTTGTGCAACTTCACTACAAATGCTCAAACATGTTCGGCGAACCTTGACTCCACCCCCGACAACTCAAACCAAAATCAAACCGTTTTAATTTTTTCCAACCGAGCCGCCAACTGTCAAATGGTTGTTCGAACAACTTCACACACGTTCAAACAAAGCAGCAACCGAAGCGTTTTCGTGGGGGCGGAGTCAATGTTTGTCGAACTGCTTGACTGGTGTGTACGTTGCATTAGAGAGACTTGCTGCCATCTACAGGCTCATCTCTCAACAAAGAACGTGAACGAAACTCATCAAAAAAGTGTGAAAAGTTATGTTGTTAGTGTTGCTTTTAAGGTGAATGGCGTTGGAATCAAAATTCAAAGCTACATAGTGCCCAAAAAGCAAACAACAGGCAGCAGCAAAAAGTAGTTTTTCAAGTGAGCTTGCAGCACACACGAATAAAAAAGATTTGATAATCATCTATAAATTGTCATTTGTGCGAGGAAAAACGCGAGGTGTGGGCGAAAGCGACCATTGTAGCAGAAATGTTTGGACTCCGTCGTGTTTGTCCTTGAAAGCATGTTATGCTGGTTTGTGTTTTCCATTGATAGAGTATTCTAAACAGTTTTAACAGTTATTATTACAAGAGATACGTCTCCAAGAGATTTTTAAACGGCTTGAAACAAATATTTATAAATCAACTGATCAAAATCGAGTTTAAGGCAATTTTAAACCGAGAAAAATTTGGTCGGATTTAAGCCTAGATTTAAGACCTCACGTACTTTAAGGCTAGTTTACACATCAGGAGCTTGTCTGCAAATTTTGCCCTCATCCGTGTGGAAGGGATTTATGGAATTCTGTTATGATAAATGAGAGATTCGGCCCGATTTCAAATACAATGCGGTGGATATCTCAGAGAGTTCGAACTGTAAACCAAATTATAAATTAGCCAGGATTTTTGTTACATTTCGCGACAACATTACATGATAACTGGTAAAGACTTCTTAGAAGTGAGGCTACTCTTAGCGTCATTTAAATCAATTTAGATCAAAAAAGTCTGTGAATATATGAGATTTGACGTTTATTCTCATGGCGCCAACCCTATTCATGGAAATAATTAAAATTACATTTTATTAATGTTCTTTTCTGGTTGAGATTGAGTTATACTTATCCGTAGATTTTTCCCACTTATATTCATGGAAAAGGGATTTGGTGCGGGAAATCAATAATCTCACCCTATTGCTCTTTTCGCATTTGTCTTTTGACATTTTTTCTTAGCCCTTTAATGCACAAAACCGGCCTAAGGCAAAGTACTTTGACTATTGTTTGGTTTTTAAATTATTCAAAATTGTAAAAGTCAATAACTTTTTTAATGCATGTCTAAGAGTAGATTAAAATAAATTTTCAAAATCCCATTTTTTTATGTTGGAAGATGCGTAATTTTCTGTTCCTTCGTGTTTTTGTCCGCGTCCTTCTGAAGAGTGAAAAATTTGTATTTTAGTATTTTTCCACAACTGACTTAATACAATGCAAGATTATGGTGACGAATGATTCACTTTAAAATATTTCTATTCTTTTATGAAAATGAAAGGAAAATGAAAATTAAGCCCATATATGTTGGATTTTCCATAGCTCTTGAATTTTTCCACAAGTTCTATTGACATTATTTGGTAGTCCAGGAAGACGCAAATGCATTGCCTGTGAGTAGTCATATAAAAATATTACGGATAACACGTAATAAAGCTTTTTTGAAAAGTCATGAGAAATTGAATTTTAGAAAGTGCCTGGGCAATACGCCCCACCTTAACCAAAGACGTTTCATAGCCCTTTATCAGTATTTTATCAATCCCATAATAAAGGTTACAATTATGCGCTTGGCATTAAAAACCAACATAGGTCCATTTGAGCAGCTGTGAATTACATTTCAATATTTTCCATACAATTTGGAAGCAATTGCTGCAGGCTCGCTGCGCTTGTGTCCAGTCGGTAAGAGCATATCGTCCTGCCTACACTGGGGCGTTTTGGCCAGTGAAACATGTTTTCGAAAATCGTTACATTTTTGAAGATGGAAGCGATTTTATATCATTATAACCACTGAGAAAAGTTATTTTGTTGCTCAACTGAGTGTTCCAGTGCAAGTTTTGCGGACAGTATGCTAGAGACGCTCAAGAATGTTGAACAAACAAACATGAAAAGTTACATCAAAACTGTAACTTTTTGTATTTTGCTATTATTTTCATTGTGTAATACAAAAATACTTCCACATTCACATAGTATGATGGGTTTACAAATACTTATAGGTACCAACTGATTTTGACCCTTAATTAGTTATAGTTTTCTAGAAATCAAAGGGGGGCGTTTTGGCCAGGTGGGGCGCATTATACCGTCTTACCCTCCTCAGTTATTATATTTTCTATGCCCGCCATCGCAGGCGTATGAGTCTTTCGGGTGGCAAACATTATGCCCAGGGAGTTGAGTATGTTTTTCACCCGAAAACATCCTATACCGGACCGAGACTCGAATTCGCCATCTCCGGATTAGCAATCCTACGCCTTTGCTAACTGGAAATCCCTTTTTATCATCCATTAAATTTGAAAATATTAAAATAGATATATTTACAGGTTTATTGCCGTTGAATAGCTGCTCACAGAGTGTGAAATATCATGTTCACGCATTACGACATATTGTTGCCATCAAACGAATGGAGAACACGTTGAAACGAATTACTACGCGACACCAGCAGCGCGAGTAGAAGGAGCCAGAACTCATATAATTTAATCGCTAAATGTTTTCTTAGGATTTATCAATTGAATAAATTATAACAAAAATCTCCCGTATGAAACAGATTTAAAGATGGGCGTCTTTAGCAATGTAAACAGAGCGGAGACGACCGACGTGGACTGTTGGCCAAGTGCAGCACACACGCACGCACGGTGACGCACCCCATGTGTGATGAAGGCGCGCCGTGGCGTGACTGGAGAAATGGTCCACAACTCAGCCTGGCTCCTATAGTCGCGATAGGTGCTTGACAGAAGTTCTCAATCGTCCGTTGTGATTTTATTTTATTGGAAGGGACTTCGGATAAGATTTGATTTATTAAATGCGAATTTGGTGAATATTGCTGAATTAAATTCCCGTAAATACATTGATCCCACAATAATGGGTTACACAACAATATGAGTCATCCTCATTCGAACAGTGACTAATAGTTGGGGTCAGTCTACTTGAAATTTTTGATGTTTTTTTGGTTTTCCACCTTTTGGAAAGACTTAGTTTTCCGCTAAGCAGTTCGAGAAACACTGTGCTATAGTGTCTGGCCGGCCGTGGTCGACGCAGCGACAACGACGACGGCCACCAAACGGAACGCCACACGGTCGATGATGAGGACGCTGCTGCTGGCTGCTGCTTGTGATGGGATTCTATTTCGGAGTTTTGTTTTCTTAAGGGGATTTTCTTCAGAAGCGAGAAATTAATAAGGCGAGACCCAGAAAAATCTACACACTTTCCGCGGGATCTTCCACCGATGTTTGCACCATGCGAGTAAGTTGCGATCGGGGAGACTATCTGAGCCGACTGAAAAGAGTTCAAGTTGTTAGACTGTAGGATTTATGATTGATGATCTCTTTGTCACCGAATCAACACCTCTTCCCGGGTTGGGAGTCCACCGATGCGATGATACATGTTCGTTTGTGGTTTTGTCGAGATCATCATCTTCATCGCAAGCAGAAAGCGGGATGCAGTGCAAAAGATAGTTTTCCAGCTGACTGCGGCCGCATTAGGGCATCATTCATCAGTCGAAGAACGTCGAGCCTACTGCCGCAGAGCGGTTGAAGGCGCCACACCAGGGCAGAAATAGGGGAGCAGCAGAAGCGGATCATCAAATATGTACATAATTTCATGCTACACTTGACTTGACACGGAATGAATGGGGACGGTTGATTGCTAATGCATAATTTATCGAGATTTCCACCGGGCGCAAGCAGTACTTCGATGATGCGTTGCGCCGATGACAATTGGGGGTTGTGGGTGGATCAATGTGGTGGGAAATCCAATTGAAACTCAGGAGCGAATAAATGTGCGTTCCTACGGACGATTGACATAGACTTTCGGGAGTCGTGTTGATTGAATCCGGTGAGTGGTTTGGTAATACTGGGGTGTGATTAGTTAACGGGTGTGACTGGAATACCCGAAGGGCCACTAGTGTGCCATTTGATTTCGGTCGGTGGAATATTCATTGAATGATGCATTGCCGTCGGGTAAAGAGTCTGAGCAAAAATCGTTTGAGTTAATTCACCCTTCACGATTATGTTTGTCGCGTCTCCTCCTACGACAAGGTCAGAGCACCTATTCGCATTTCCGATGCTACATGACAGTGAATGAAAAATGTGTTAAAGCAAAATTTTATCTTGCTTGTTTAAAACAAGTTACCGCAGGCAATAATGTTACAAAATTGAAACAACGAACAGGAAGATCAATGGCATCATTTTGAAGAAGGGTAATTTTGAAATAAATATCATTTCTTGAAATCAGCGTTTTTTCCTAAATCAGCCATCCGTATGATAAACATATTCGTTCGTTACTTGAAGCGTCACCTACAATCGGAACATTTTTGCCACGTAGTTTAGTATACGATGTCAACACATTACGAAAGTTAATCTGAATCTGGAACATTAGTTCTGTAATCAATCATTTTTCTGGTATATGTTCTGCCTGCCCTTCTCAAAGCTGACCGGAAAACATCACATCATCACCTAAACAAACCGACATCCAGCACTCATCAAATCGGGTTCGCCAATTTCTTCAAACGAAGACACCTCAGTCGAACCAACAAAGATCAAACGCACTAGCCGGGGCCGATGCACAATCCTTTGAAAACTGTTTGCCATCCCTTCAGAGGAGCACGGTTGATGTTCTTCACACAGCTCGCAAAAATTTATGCATTTTTAATTCACACGACTCATCTCGACGGGGTTTTCGTTCCCATTCGCTCCTCTTCTGATGTATACACAATGAATGCAGTTTATTGCATAAACAAACAATTACTGACTGATGGCGGTCGATGGTGCATCGAACGGCGAAGCGGCTGCTGGACCTCGTCAACGAATGCCCACTGACTGCAATTTCTCCGGCTAAGTTATTACGTGAATATCGTTACCGATCGAGGGATCGATGATTGCTTTATTCCAGGCCCGGAATAGATCCGTTAGACCCAAACCAGTCAACGGCGGGTAATTTGCACTAAAACTAATTGCCTGCTGAAAGGTGACTCAATCTGGGCTAGGTAAACAGCATGCTTAAAGCGAAGATCGTCTTTGAGGGTAACTTAGGATCCAATAATGACAATAATGACTTTTTTTTGGCAAACAACGATCAACCTGTAAAACAATTCAATTCGCTCCTTTAACTTTCAATTTTATCGAAATACATCACATCTGGCATGGCTGTATTGTACTTTGATTGTTTGTCTGAAGTGAGTTCAGTGAAAAAATGCACTTCCCTACCATCGTAGCCGTCGACGTTGTACACGTCAGCCATCGAGTCAAATGGCTTGATGCACATGCATTTTGATAGACTATTTTTGGAGGAAAAGTGAATTTCCTGTTTACCAAACCGCATGAAGTGCATGGTGCATTGGAATAATAAACAACATCATCGCGGGAAACGGATCGACACTCTGTCTCGCGCGGTGGTTGTCTGTATTCCGTTCGCGGTGGGCAACATAGTTGGATTTTTTTCAGCCTTGATGGAGCTGATGTTATTTCATATGAAAGCTGCTACGGAATCAGAAATAGCGAATACCATCAGTGGGACTGCAGTCTTGAAGGATAGTTCGATAGCTGTATGTACCCGGCCTTGTCTGGGGCTACCAGTTTGATTTTGCAGATGTTGCTGATAATGAATGAAGGTTACAAGATAAGAGGAAAAGATTTTTGATAACAATACCGTCAAAAAATACTTTTTAGTGTGGTAAAGATATATATTATAAGGCCAGCTCGATCCATGGCTGCAAGTCGTTAACCACGCAGTCTATGAAGGGTCCGCAAACAGTCCCCCACCTGATCGATCCGCCTTGCTCGCTGCGCACTTCGCCTTCTTGTGCCCATCGGATCGTTGTCGAGAACAATTTCCACCGAATTACTATCCGACATTCTTGCTACGTGTCCAGCCCACCGCAGTCGTCCGATTTTCGCGGTGTGAACGATGGATGATTCTCCCAATAGCTGATGCAACTCGTGGTTCATTCACCTTCTCCACGTACCACAATAGATGGTACTCAGCACTTTCATTTCGAAAAATCCAAATCCACGGTGATCCTTCACAAGCATCATCCAGGTCGTGGCTATAGAGGACTACCGGTCTAATAAACGTTTTGTAGATTGTCACGGCAAATGCTGGGTAAAGCGTACCATTGGTACTTCGCGTACCTGAAGGAATAAAATAGACCCCATCTCCTTAGTCTCTTACCCAGCAACTCCTATCCCTATATCCCCGCGGTGCTGGCCGGGATACGAGCAACCTTAGGGAAGATCGGGTAACCAACCCCGGTGGGAACTATGGTCGTATGCTGACGGGGAAGGGGGGTTTGCTTCTCTCCGGAGGTGCAAATCTTACTTAGCGTCTGTTCTCCATATCAGGATCGGCTCACAACAGCGTCTGTTCTCCATGTTAGGGGCGGCTGATCATCGTCCAAGTGCCAGCGAGGGACTCTAAGTGAAACTGTGCACCATGGTCCACCGGAAATAAGGAGGAATGGTCCTCCGGAAATTTAGGGGGTTTGGTGTCAGGCCCTGCAAGCCAGCCTTTAAAAAATCATAAGCAACGAACAATCAACAAGAGAGTACGGACCGGATCCATCGGCGAAGACCACTGCGACGAAAAGGGACTAGCGATTGGAAACTCGGTTCGTGGAACTGCAAATCTCTCAACTTCATCGGGAGCACACGCATACTCGCCGATGTGCTCAAGGACCGTGGATTCGGCATCGTAGCGCTGCAGGAGGTACACCAGGAGATCACCACTGCAGACAGAATCACAAATCGACCACGTTCTGATTTATGGACGGCACTTCTCCGACATTATCGACGTCAGGACATATCGTGGCGCTAACATCGACTCTGACCACTATCTGGTGATGGTTAAACTGCGCCCAAAACTATCCGTCATCAACAATGTTCGGTACCGACGACCGCCGCGGTACGACCTAGAGCGACTGAAGCAACCTGATGTCGCCACTGCATACGCGCAGCATCTCCAGGCGGCGTTGCTGGAAGAGGTGAGCTCGATGGGGCCCTCTTGAGGACTGCTGGAGTACAGTTAGCAGCCATTAACGACGCAGCGGAGAACATCGTCGGGTATATGGGTCGAAGTCCCAAGTAGCACACGCAACATCTCCCTAAAAGCATCTTGTTTCTATTCAGTTTCATTAAAGGCATTGGAAAAACATCAAAGCACGAAAAAGTTGCATCAAGATGTCAAAAACGTTCGAATTGTGATCAATGTTTCATTAAAATTGCAATGCAGTACGTGTTTGACATTTGGAAACAAACAAACAAAGAATACTGCACTTCATGTTGCAAACACGAAACTAAATCATAAAGTTGCATATTTTTTACCATGTAACTTCAATGCGTCTTTCAAAATTTAATTGTTTGTTTAAATTAAGTTGCAGATAAGTTGAATGTGTCTTCATGTTTAATTTAGCATCGTTCAACGTTCTGACAACTCACATTTTTTTCCTGTGATGGTGCAATCAAGTAACAGGAAACCCGAATACAAAACTTCATAATCGTATGGTTTTTATGGTGAGTCAACATGCAGTCCCTTTGAAGTGTTGAATGGTGCTGTGGTAGAGTGAAGGACTATCAATCACAAGATCCATAAATCGAATCCAGTTTTATATTTTTATTTTATTTTTTTCCGCTGTAGTATTTTGTAACATTATTGCAATTTTACTGCAATCGAAGGATGTTTCCGTGGGCTCCACCTCTTGCGCTTTTTAGATTGCAAGAGAGTTATATTTGATGGCACATACGCAAAGATTGTTTCTTTCCGAATGTTGCAACACAGTGAAATGTTCAGTAGTGAAACAATTTGTGCTGCTTGGGAGTCGACGGAACGATTGGTTCGACGAAGAGTGCAGACAGATTCTGGAGGAGAAGGACGCAGCGCGGGTGGTCGCGCTGCAGCAAGGTACCCGGCAGAACGTGGAACGTTATAGACGGAAGCGGAGACAGCAGACCCGCTTTTTTCAGGAGAAGAAACGCCGCCTGGAAGAAGCGGAGTGCGAGGAGATGGAACAGCTGTGCCGTTCTCAAGATACACGCAAGTTCTATCAGAAGCTCAACGCATCCCGCAAAGGCTTCGTGCCGCGAGCCGAAATGTGCCGGGATAAGGATGGGAGCATCTTGACGGACGAACGTGTGGTGATCGAAAGGTGGAAGCAGCACTATGAGGAACATCTGAATGGCGCTGAGAGTACAGGCAGTGAAAGTCAAGGCAGCGGAGGAGATGACTACGTCAGTTCAGCGGACGATGGAAGCCAACCAGCCCCCACCTTGAGGGAAGTTGAGGATGCCATTCAACAGCTAAAGACCAATAAAGCAGCTGGTAAGGATGGAATCGGAGCTGAGCTCATCAAGGTGGGCCCGGAAAAGCTGGCCACTTGCCTGCACAAACTGATAGTCAGAATCTGGGAAACCGAACAGCTACCGGAGGAGTGGAAGGAAGGGGTTATATGCCCCATCTACAAGAAAGGCGACAAACTGGAGTGTGAGAACTTTCGAGCGATCACCATCCTTAATGCCGCCTACAAAGTGATATCCCAGATCATCTTCCGTCGTCTGTCACCATTAGTGAACGAGTTCGTGGGAAGTTATCAAGCCGGTTTCGTTGACGGCCGCTCGACAACGGACCAGATCTTTACTGTACGGCAAATCCTTCAAAAATGCCGTGAATACCAGGTCCCAACGTACCATCTGTTCGTTGATTTAAAGGCGCCATACGACAGTATAGACCGCGTAGAGCTATGGAAAATTATGGACGAGAACAGCTTCCCTGGGAAGCTTACCAGACTGATCAAAGTAACGGTGGATGGTGTGCAAAACTGTGTGAAGATTTCGGGCGAATACTCCAGTTCGTTCGAATCACGCCGGGGACTAAGACAAGGTGATGGACTTTCGTGCCTGTTGTTCAACATTGCGCTAGAAGGTGTCATGCGGAGAGCCGGGGTACGATTTTCAACAGATCCAGTCAATTTATTTGCTTCGCAGATGACATGGACATTGTTGGCCGAACATTTGCAAAGGTGGCAGAACTGTACACCCGCCTGGAACGTAAAGCAACAAAAGTTGGACTGGTGGTGAATGCGTCAAAGACAAAGTCCATGCTTGTGGGCGGAACCGAGTGTTACAGAGCCCGCCTGGGAAGCAGTGTTACGATAGACGGGGATACCTTCGAGGTGGTCGAGGAATTCGTCTACCTCGGATCCTTGCTAACGGCTGACAACAACGTTAGTCGTGAAATACGAAGGCGCATCATCTGTGGAAGTCGGGCCTACTACGGGCTCCAGAAGAAACTGCGGTCGAAAAAGATTCGCCACCGCACCAAATGTGTCATGTACAAGACGCTTATAAAACCGGTTGTCCTCTACGGACATGAAACATGGACAATGCTCGAGGAGGACTTGCAAGCACTCGGAGTATTCGAGAGACGGGTGCTTAGGACCATCTTTGGCGGTGTGCAAGAAGACGGTGTGTGGCGGCGAAGAATGAACCATGAGCTCGCCCAACTCTACGGCGAACCCAGTATCCAGAAGTTAGCTAAAGCCGGAAGGATACGATGGACAGGACATGTTGCAAGAATGCCGGACAGCAACCCTGCAAAGATGGTGTTCGCTTCCGATCCGGCAGGTACGAGACGGCGTGGAGCGCAGCGAGCGAGAATGGGCAGACCAGGTGCAAAACGACTTGGCGAGCGAGGCGAGCAAAGTTATGCCAAAATATCAATGTCGTCGGTAGTCGCCTGGTACTGCCCCACGAGCTCTCTTGCGATTGGTGTTAGTCGGTGGCATTAAATTTGGGAGAGTACCTTGTAGGCGGCGTATAGCAATGTTCAGCACGGTAGTTGCTACAATTTAGCTTATCGCCCTTTTTGTTAGATGGGACACACGACACCTTTCATTAACTCCTGCGGCAGAACTTCATCCTCCCAAACCTTGGTAATTACCCACTGCAGCGCTCTTGCCAGTGCTTCACCACCGTGTTTAAAAAGCTCTCCTGGTAGTTGATCAACTTCAAGGGCTTTTTTATTTTCCAGCCGACCGATCTCTTTCTGGATTTCCTGAATAGGGGCCGTCCAGAAACCACGTGGTCATATTTTTGAAGATTTTCAACCCCCCCCTCCCCCCATGTGGCTTATCGTGGTCATTTGGCAGACCCCCCTCCCCCCCCCTATGACCACGTGGTTTTTTCAAAAACAAAAAAAAATTAAAAAAAGTTATATAACTAAAACATATGGTTAACCCGATCAATTTTGAAGATGGACAAAAACAGGAATTTCAACTGATTCAAAATCAAACTAAACCCAGCATGGAAATTATAAATTTTCATGAATTCTAACATTTTGATGATGTTATCATGTTGTAATCTGTATCAGGTATTAGGATATCTAGAACTTGTACACCTTCGATGCATAAGGATACAAAAAATGTGGACTCGCGAATATGTTATAAAAATTTCTAGAAAAAATTGTAATGGCTTAGAAACTTTCCAAATTATCCCTATATTTTTTTTATTTTTTGGCATTAAATGCTAGTTTTCATTTTATATCTACAGTCTTTAATATCTTTGGGTTCCTTTTGGTATTCTAGAATTTATTGTCATATTTTGGCATTTAACCCTTTCAGGACGATTTTTTTTACATGGATTTAACGTACATATTTAGGGTTTTCCACTCGATCTTGTCAAAACTTGTATACAGTATCCCCTCGCTGATCTGGACCTCGCTAATTCAGAATTTTCCGGATTTAAAAGTATCAACACCCATTTAAACACGTTATGCTGTCAGTTTTCAAATTTGTGCTGTGATTTTGTTTTAATTCATTTGTATGGATTTGACAGTCGGATTAACGAGAGAAACCTCGATAGGCTGGTTATACATTTGTCGGATCAGCGGAGGTATACTGTAGTAAGAACTGAAAAGTCGTATTTTTTTTTTCGGGTGTCATAGGCCAAGCTGTTCTGAAGTACATATCCTTGAAAGTATCAAAAACCATGCCAAGAAACAAATGAAAAATGATATTACGGAGTTTAGAAAAGACCCGATCAACCATGTTCTGAACGATGTATCCGTACATCGCTAAGCATCCAAGCAGGTCCATTGAGCCGATGCGATTTCATTTATTACTTTCACAAGCTACAATAGACCTTCCTAGGACCTAGGAAGGTGGCATATGGAATGGCATATGAGCAAGTCGAACCACCTTCCTTTTGCCAGTGGAGATATATCAGCTTCCACACTGATATTCTTCCCTCCCTCTTCATACGGGAGCTTGGCAGAAGGAAGGTCGTGTGATATGTGCCATCACAAATATTTCCCTCCGCTCGCTTTCAAATCGACTTCTATAAAAACATTCTTCATGCCTGCCGTATCCTAACGGAACTATCAATTCTATACTTTCGCCTCTAATTCTATCATGAACATGTACGTCCAAGTTTGGAAGATGATATTAGCATTTCCATATCATTGTAAATCGTTTAACTTCACGTAGAAGTAATACACACGAAATCATTAATTTAGAATAAATAATTACTAAATTTTCCACAAAATAAATATTTTTTTTTTACCAAAAATTAAAACCTTTCCACGAAAAAATCAATAAAGAGCATTAAAAAAGTGGAAATTTTCCATTAAAGAATTTAAAATAATATAAAAATTGAGCATTGTTCCATGTGATGTGGAAAATGTTATCAATTTGATTGCTTATTGGTATTTTCTCAATGTAAATTTTCTTATTTTTTTCATTGCTCTTTATTGATGTGAAAGAAACCCAGCATTGTCCAGGTGTTGCAAATGTCACAATGAACTATTTGCAGCACCGCACTCTAGATCAATTTCCGTGCGTTTGTTTTGTTTTCCTCAACAGCTGACCCAAAATTGTATTTTATTGACTTTTTACATTTCCCCGTTAAATTCGCCAACTTTTTGTATATACAAACCTTGCGGATCCCAAAACGAATCGATTAGGGAAAAATCTTGCATATCGGTCAACCCGATCGCGAGTTAAATCGTCAGGAAGGAAATCTCAACTCATTTGTATTATATAGAAGAAGATATTTTGTGGAAAAAAATATTTTTTGCGGAATAGAATTTTTTTTCTGGAAACATTTGTAATTGTTTATTGCTAATATTGATTTATTCATGAAAATTTTGTTATTTTTTTCGTGGAACATTTTGATTTCTATATAGAAAATTCTTATTTTATAATTATTCATAATTTATAATAAAACATTTTATAATCATTTTTGCTTTTACAAGTGTTAATTTATTATTGTTTTGTGGAAATTTTTCAACTGTTTACTGTTTTGCATAGAAATTCTATATTTATTCAATACTCATGCCCTAATAATTTTCCCAGGAACTTCTATTCCACATATCGAATATGCTTTAGTCAATGGTCCTTTCATAAGCGACTCATAGAGTAATGAATGTATTATAGATCAATTATTATTTTGGAGTTCGGATCATTCGATTTATACAATTAACCAACATATGAATGATGTATGATATAATATCCCAGTAGGTCCATTGGGTTGATATGACTTCAATTATTATTTATACAAGCTACTGTACACTTTTTAGCTTATACAAAACGTCCTGGAAGTCGTAATTTGAACTACTTAAACATTCAAGTCCGTGAACCCAGTGCTTCTAAGGCCCTATAAAAAAAGTTTGCGAACAAACCTCATTGTCATTCTGCAACTTGATGTTGACTAGATAATTTTGGGTACATTGTCTCTTGGATCTCATGTTGATGGAAATTAGGATCATATGCTTATTGCATCGAATTGGGTATATACCGATGATGAAGACATTGCAAATGTCTTGATTGATCTGGATATCGTGGGCTGAACTTGAAATGAGAACGTTTTGGAGTACCTTGAGCATCTCGTATTCCTGAATATTAATCACTGGCTTAACGTTCAGGATGACCCATCTTATCTGAGTATTCAGAATGATGAAACAATGTGGTTTACGATTCAAACATTTCCACTTCATTTGCATGCTCTTAGAATCGAAATCTTCCCAAGGTCTCGGATATCTGAGTTTTCATGGTCAGTCAAATTTGAGCTCCCATATTTTTTCTGTAAAGCCAGTATCTAGATGAACAATTTTGCAGAAGAAAATTGTGGACTAGCTCTCTTTTGTGATTTTATAGACAATATAAAACGCTGGGCATATATGACCCATCCGTCCTGAAAGGGTTAAGATTTGTTTTGGAATTGAATTTCAATTGTTATTATAACACTATTATTTAGCCTAGATTGTTTTAGGGATTGGAGTGTTTTTTTTTCTGGAACACTGCAGGAATATACTCTTTTATGAATTTAGAAAGCATTATTATTAATTAGAATTTCATGTTGATTTTTTAAATGTAAGCTTCTCTATGTCATAACCTTTTTCATACGCACTACTAGAATTTTGTGCATTTAGAACATTTAGGTGCATTATTAAATTTTTCGATCAATTATCCTAATTGTTCAATATCATAAAAACTAGGCTTCTTAAGCCTAAATTATTGCCTACATTTGTTGTTGGATTAATTTTAAATTCCAAGATCTTCTGAAATTTCAAGAATAATTATTCTGGAGTTGCAAGGGAAACCCTTCAGAATATTGACAAGACATTCTTCGGAGTCTCAACGGAAAAATCTTCAGAATTTCAACGACTTTTTTTTCCGAAATTCTGTGGAAGAGTTCCGAAAAATGTTCGGTAGAAATTTTGATGCATACGATGAAAATTCCAATAAACATCAAATTCCGAAGAATTTCCAGTATAAATTAGAAAAAAAATTCCAGCTGACTTTTGTTTACAGAATCTCTAAAATTTATTTTCAAAATCCTGGGCAACATTAATGAATCTACAAAGGAAATTCTTCTAAATTTCCAATGGATATTTTTTGACGTAGAATACGTCTTACGGGAAAAAAGTGGTCAGAAAGTATGAACTAATGACTCATTAAAAAAAATAAAATAAACGCACTTAACTATTGAAAAATTGAATATCGTCAGGAACTGTTGAAAACTTGTTATACAAAGTTCATTGCCTACATTTCGTAAAAACATGAACTCTCATTGTACATTTTGTAAAAACATGAACAATTTTCAAAATTGTAGTTGCAGTCCGCTGATGCAAAAGTGTCGGCGGCGTGATGTCAAAAACCATCTGCGGTGGTGGCGTGGTGCGGCGAAAATTTTTAAATATATTTTTACATTTTTCCTTTCCAATTTTTTTTGTGGAAATTAAGACTGAATCGCTTGTTTTTTCGTTATTTTTTTTATGGAAATAGGATCAAAGGCTAAGATGGTCAAATAACGCAGATATGAATCGACGTTGCGACCGACGCTTCGTTACCGGTTTTTTCCGATGCACACCTATGTCTTTTTAACGCTGAGTTGAAAAGACGCTACGTGGGCATCATCTCGCTTTGCGTTCAATGATTAAATCGAGCCGGTGTCAAGCGCGGTGTCATCATCATCAATAGACATAGCCCGCTGTCATCATTGAAGCGCAGTATGAAAAAAAAAATATAGCTCGGGACACCCTGGCTACGATCTGGCGATGGGCTAAACAATAGGATGGCAATAGCCTGGATTAAATCATTAAATTTTAATGCTTTATATTTTTTAAACCGCTGTTGTTATTCCCCAAAAATTTTTCGTCTAAAAAAAAACCACGTGGTTCGAGAGCAACACCCCCCCTCCACCCATGTGGCTTATCGTGGTCATTTTCCAACCCCCCCCCTCCCCCCATATATGACCACGTGGTTTCTGGACGGCCCCAATATCCGGAGCCGGAAGACGTATGTCCTGTGCGCGTTCATTGCCCTGCCGCCACTGCTGTCGCAATTTTCTGGCATCGTTTTATCTTCGAGCTAACACGCTAAACAAATTAACTCAAAATTTACATAAATTGAAGAACTCAAAATTTGGTCCAGTTTGGTTTATGCTTTATGCTTTAGTTTAGAGTTCAATTTTCGAAGCGTGAATGTAAATACACGAAATAAATTAAGTACTTCTTCCATTTATTTTGTTAGCCTCAAATAAAAATATACAGCCATCCAGTTCCAACATTATTGATATGATCCCTCAAAATTACCTTATATTTGGTAGGATCGTTCCTTATAGAACAATATTGGACCCATTTTATTATTTCCCCTTTATGGTGACCAATTTCACTATAGGGTATTCAGAAAAATCGATCATTTCAGGAATTTTAATTTTTCATAAAATTGTAACTCCCAAATCATTAGGCCTATTTGTTGTATTACCAAATCAAATGAAAGCTCTTTATTTCTACAGGTATACCTCGATATAACGTAACTAATTTTTCACTCTTCAAATCGTTGTATCTTCAAAACCACTGGTCCTGCAAGAAAAAATGTGCTTTTTGCTCTTGTGAAGTGATATTTGATCGTGCAAGTGGAATACATAAAATGGATTCAAAATCTAAGGAAGAATTAAGTATGGAACTTGTTGTCCCAATTGAAAGTTTTAAAGGTGTAAAGTTGCCTTCAAACGGTGATGTGCTTGGTCGGATGCGTTTTATAATGAAAAATCAACACTTGAGTATAAAACCAGCTGCTAAAACTGTAGTAACTGAACTTCACATTTTTTGGGAGAAATATAGAATTCCTCTAATGCAACACTACAATGCTGTTGTTAAGCTCCTAAAATTATTTAACAAAATGCGAGCAATTATCAAAAAATCTTCTCTCGCGGGAGATAAACAGAAAGAGCAAGAGTCTAGTTTCTTTAATAATTTGGATCGATTGTTTGACATTGCTCGGCGAAATGCATTAAATTTGATTAAAAACGATAAGGATTAACAGTTCCTTATTCTGCAAAGGGAAGTTGGAAGGCCTGGATCTGTCTTTACGAGAGTTAAAAAAGGCAAAATCGAAGAAGAACCAACAACGGAACCAGAGCCTTCCTTGGAATCTCAATCAGCTACCAGCGTTTTACCTATTGATGGAGGAGGTAAGAATATAATCAAATAAGATGGTAACTTCTACTATATGTCAATATTTTTATGTCTTGCTTCCAGATGAGCGAAGTGAATCAAAAATAATGACTCCTATACTAGCTGCCACCCTAGACCGTATTGGACTAAGCGACCGAAATGCAATGTATGTTATTTCTGCGGTTTTAACAAGTGCTGGACTAAACTTAGGTAAGTTCTCCTTAACTCCTCCTTTCTCCTTGAGTTTAATTTTATTCTATTGATAGTTTTTTGTAACTAAAACAAAATCTTTATCAACTTTATCTATTTTTCAGGCGATTTTACCGTTAGCAGACAAACAATCTCAAGGGCCCGTGCAGAATATCGCAAAGAGATTGCTCAAAATATCCAAAGCAATTTTGATCTAAATGGACCACTTGTTGTACATTGGGATGAAAAGCTGCTTCAAGATCTCACAGGTAATATATTTGAGTATTTTTTATAGCATTGAAATGTGTTATTCTGTGTTAGGATTTTTGGATATCTTCTAACTAAGCATGATTTGAAGTAATCGATAGGTTTTTTTGTTATTTGAAATTTCTTTCCTACAATTTTAGATTACATTTGGTAATATTTGTTTTTTTTAAGAAGCTATTTGTAACATATTTTTAACTTTTTTTTTAAAAGAATGTATCTGATTTTTTTTCTTTTCAGGTACTGACAAAGTAGAAAGATTGCCAGTTTTGGTATCTTTTGGAGCAAATGTTCAGCTGCTTGGAGTCCCAAAATTGTCTTCTGGAACTGGTGAAAGACAGGCAAACGAAGTTTACAAATTGATGAATGCATGGGAACTAAGCGATCGCATCTGTGCAATGGGATTTGATACAACAGCAGCAAATACAGGAATCAAAAAAGGCGCTGGTACCCTAATCGAGAAGCGGATTGGCAGAGATCTTTTATGGCTGACGTGTAGGCATCATATTGCCGAAGTTTTGATGACAGTAGCTTGGGAAAACTATTTCCTTCAAAAGGCCCTTCTTCAAGTATTTTTATAAAATTTAAATCGGCATGGCCTACTATGGATCAATCCTTTGATGAAAATATGGTAGACGAAAACATTATTGAGATCCTTGGTGATGAAACACAAAATTTGATTGAATTTTTGAAAAACCAACTCAATATTCAACAGCAACGACAAGACTATAAAGAGTTGCTAAATTTATCTTTAGCATTTCTTGGTTTGAGAAGAATTAAATTTTCGCCACTAGGAGCACATAGCAATGCCAGATGGATGGCGAAAGCAATATATTGTCTTAAAATATGGCTGTTCAAAGGCCAATTTGACATGACCGATGATGAAAGGCGAAAAATTCCAGTAATGTGTGCTTTTATTTTACGAGTTTACATTTGGTCTTGGAAAGCTCCTTTACCCTCATCAGCAGCACGAAATGATCTAAACCTGGCAAAAAAATTGATAACTTTACGAGATGCTTTCCCTGATCAATCAAGAAATGTGTATATGGCTGCGGCTTCAAGATTTGCAAATCATCTATGGTACTTGAGTGAAGAACTAGTCGCTCTGGCTTTTTTTCGACCCAGAAATATCTACTGATGAGAGAAAAGAAATGGCACACAATTTAAAATCTTGTAAGGGTGATGAAGTAAGAAAAATAAAATTGAAAGTATCTACGATCGATAAGTTGACTTCTTGTACGCTTTCGGATTTTGTTTCTCAAAATACGATGATTTTTTTGAAATTTCTGGAATATCTGCAAATTTTCTCAAAGAAGATCCTAGTATATGGGATGAATTGGAAGAATTTTTTGAAAGTAGAAATAAAATTAATTCATTTTTAGTAGTGAATGACTGTGCTGAAAGAGGAGTTAAACTAGTTCAAGATTTTTGTGGAAAACTGACAAAAAATGAAGAACAGCTTCAATATCTTCTCAAAGTTGTTCAACAGCATAGGCAAAATTTTCCAGGTTGCACTCGCTCTGTTGTAAAGGAAGGCCTAGCAGTTGAAATAAATAATTAATATAGGTATAAGTGTTGTTTGTTGATAACTTTGTAGTTTTATACAGTTAATAAATTATGCTATAAACATTAAAACTGTTGTTTGAAAAATATATAACTTATATAATATCCTAGGTCTCTCTGTCCTTCTGTCCTTCTGTCCCTCTGTCTGTAACGATTATATCATATCGTTCTAAAATTGATGCAACGGGCATCACGATGTCCGAAAACAACTCGTTACAAATATTTCATGAATTTTGTCTCCCCTTAAAAACTTCAGCTCGTTGGCTTCAGTGATAAGTCACCCCCTCCCTCTCTAGCTACACTACTGTACAGAGCACGGAAAGTATTTACCAATCGGATAAAAATTCGCGAGATTGCGTGATAATCATGCATTTAATTTCGCACGGCACCGAATACGCCTGCATCGCCGCCGCAATGGTCGGTGGTACGTTGCTCTCATTTTAAACACCCCTGGGGGACACGCTCGACACCCTCGACTTTAGATGCTTATAACTTGGCCAATTTCAAAGGGATTTACATCCGGTCTTCACCAGTCGCTTCCTTATATAAAAAAGTTCTACGTTTTGTCCACAACAGGAATCCGTCGACTACAGTGCCACCTAGAAGCAAAAAACTAAAACGGTTGCGTTTCCCCATACATTTGGATCGCTTTTCCCATACAAACTTTGGACCATTTGCGCACGCCAACCACTGGACCGAATGAGCTGAAATTTTCTGGGGAGCTTCTGGGACCCCCAAACTGTCATTTAAGAGTGCAAGGTTTGAAATTCCAGACTTTTCACTTTTTCCATATAAGCTTGGGCCACTCTACTGGACATGTGGTAGTTGTGGGGCAACAATGGCACGATTTCTGAAATCAAATGAAACTAGTTGACTGCAAAAAAAAACTTTTCGCAACAGCTAAGTATGATAATTAATCAATAGATAATAATCAGAGACAACTTTCTTTTTCGATAATCTATTCGAGCTATTAGGGATTCATTGATTTCCAAATGGCACTCACACGTTATAGCATACTCCAAGTTGAATCGAATCCGTCTCATTTTAATTAAAAATAGGATAACATCTGAGGCTTCAGAGCGGACTTTTTCAAAATTAGAATGATATTCTGCCTCCTAAGCTTCAGACTACATATGTATTAAAGGCAAAGCCGTATTAGACAAAGTTATAGGACCATTTAAGAGCTATAAGTTCGTTACACCCCATAATTTGATAGCGAGCTTCTGGAAAAAGAATTCCGGAAATTAGACAAATAAAAGCCAATTGCATTTTACAACACTGCTTGTGCCTGAGCACATTACACAGATTGATTTTTTAAATTTTTTATCGGCGTGTTTTTTTTAAATTCTACAGATTAAGTTCAACACCATTACACAAATTGAGACTTCATGGGAAATCACAGTCGGTTGCAAATCGGACGACCCACTGTTCGCGATATATGGGTGGTCAATAGACGATACAATCTCTTCGACTGGGTACTTGTATGTACATGCGGAACACATTCTATGAACAAAACATGGATCTAAATCTGTATTAAACGCTTGAATGAAGTTTTGACCGTCTTTTTTCAGAGTTGTTCCATTGTGTGGTGGCGGCTTTCCACATTGGTTCCAGCAATAGCTCGGAAACGCCAACTGTTCTTATCAAACTATATTCAAATTCATGCAATTACAGACTTCGAAACCCTTTAATTGGCTGTGAAATAGCCATCAAGTATTTGGGCTGAATTTAAAAGTCAGCTCTGCTAATACGTACAAGCATATTCACCATTTTCATCATTTAATAAAATAATGTGTCTTAATATGAATCGTCATGTACTATATTTTTAGCGAAATTTAAATCTGTTAACTTTGACATCAGAACATTATTTTACAAACGATAAAGCTTGAAGTTTGACTAGGTTATTAGTTATGCAAGAATCCATTTATTTATGAACCATGAAATTATATCTGCTTTACCATTCAAAACATTCTAGGGCGTGAAAAGCAATAGTGTTGAAGTTTTGCATTAAAACGTGTTTCTACGTGATAAGGCCATTATATTTTTGTTTGTCGCAGTTCTGTTTGTGGAGTCGCGGATCTCATTTTTTGAGTCGTGAATTTCGCGAATTGAAATTTGGTCAATTTATAACAGCCATGCATGTACGTCTAAGTTTGGAAGATGATATTAGGATTACCATATCATTGTGAAAAAAGCACTTAACTTCTCGCAAAAGTAATACACTCATCTTATTATATATAATTTTTTAAATGTTTTATACAAAAAAAAAACTTTCGCATCCCTAAGCTTTCCCTAACCGCATGAAAAGCCTCGTTTGAAGTAAATTTTATTTGCCCAGCAATTAATTCTTCCTCCTTTATCTTTAAAGTAAATTTAAACTACGTTCACCCTACCAATTGCGGTCTGACTTGACGGTCCTTCCCATTATTGGAAGGCACCACTCGTTTCCATTCAACCCTCCAAGCATTCTCATCGCCGGAAGGTACTGAACAAAGCGAGGGAAACTGCGCAGGAGAAACACAAACCCGTGTCGCACCACCAAGAAGCATAGTGTGAGAAAGGAACCTGCTGTTCGGGTCTGGAATAGGCTAATTGAAATATAGGAGCGATGGCTGACTCAATGATGATGGGAATGATGACGTCGTCGTCGACGACGACTCGTCAAGAGCAAATTGTTTTCCTTGGGATTATGAGGTTCAACTTTTGGCTGCGATGTTAGAATATCGAGGCCTGAATTTGGGGTTGGGTCGTTTACGTTCATGGTTCCTTTGGACGTTATGTGAGTGACATGCTTCCTCGGAAATCGAACCATAAAAATCAATATAACGGGTTACGGCGAATCCGGCCAGAATAAATAACCGATGCGACAAGACAAGTGGCTGCTCTCTTGGGACATATGCCGCTGAAAAGGCGCAATTTATGAATTCATAAATAAATAAATCGAATGGGCACGTTTCGAGAAGATGACACATTTCGAGCAGGAAGGGAGCTACTGGTAGACGAAAAAAGTTGAGCCAGAGATTCGATCTGATTGACGAACGTCTGACTTCTAAAGGGATGTAATTTGGTGTATGATGGAATTTAAAAGAGAAAATGGTCTTACCTTGATAGGCCTTTTACTCCATGTGTTATTCAAAAGAATCTGATTTCTTTGCGATTTAAAGATTGGCAACACCACGCCGAGTCAGATTGGAACGTCTGATCCCGATGTTTTAACAGTCAATATTGACGATCTTAATCGAATGCCAACAGTGTGCATTTTCTTAACACAATAATCACCGAAGCGAGCTTCTATCTATATTCCTCATTCCTCTGATTCTTTGCACCTGGTGACTGCTGTAGATACATGTGGAACGGAATACGATGATGCCACCACCTACCTGCATGGAATATGATGAATGTTTGTTGAGAACACAAATCACTGACTGTGAACTGAGGCGACTAACCCAAGTTTCTCCGGGGACTTGATGTGTTCCAGTTACGTTGTGTCCAAGCTACTCTCTTCCGATATTCCTATGCAAAGTTATGCCAGATTGGGGCACCTATCGGAAGAAAAACTCCGAATCAACGTTCGGCACCGGAAGCTGATGGCTTGCAAAAACATTTTGGACCTGCTTTCCGGGAAAATTAATTTCGAAATTAATCGATTTCACGCACTGCAAAAGTGCTGAACCTTGCCAGCCCGGAAGCTACGTCAAACACCTGTCTCAATAGAAGGCACATGATAGATCACGCGCGAGTTCCTGCGTTAAAACCCGGTGAGAAAGGTCAGCCGGCTGGCACGGGCGAATCCTGATGAAGCCACGCTCTTCAAAGAGGAAACACAACAAACGCTCATCATCACCGCCTGGGCCACCATGATGAGCCCGACGACGAACGGGCAGTCACGGCGACCAACAGCAGCCAACCAACCAACCATCCAGGCAGTACTACAGGAGGAATAATTTTAATTAATTGATTATTTTCTTTCCAAACAAACTCCCGCGGCAATTCAATTAAACGGATATTATAATCATAAAAATATTGTTTTTAATTAGGAGCCTCTTGCTCCGGAACAATGCGTTTTGCGAGACTGGGTGCCAAAGCCGAGAATTCGCCCCAAGTGCAGATAGAGGAGCTTTGAAATGGTGCTCCATGCGAAGTTTGGTGTTGGTTAAAAAAAAAGTGCCGCATTCTGCAAACTAGGTACATTGGGTATCGGTCAGAAGTATGACATTTTGCGTTCATCAATTATTCGTGTGAGATGTGCATTATTATGTGTGGGTTAATTGGCCACAATCTTCTCGTACAGCGGTCCTCGCAAGTTTTCCATTCAGGGATTCAACAAGTCTACACCCAACCGGCGGTTGTTAGATTTTCTATCAATTCTGTATAAGAATATACCAAAACCTGTATAAGAACTGGGCATATGCGAAATTGTTAGATTTTTATACAACAAATGTAAGAAAAGCTTACAAAATTGTTAGATTCTTATACAATATTTGTATGAGAATCTAGCAATTTCGCATATGCCAGTTCTTATACAGGTTTTGGTAGATTCTTATACAGAATTGTTGGAAAATCTAACAACTGCCGGTTGGGTGATACATCTTCAAAACGCTCATTAGACCGGTAGTTTTCCACGGATACGATACCTGGACGATGCTAGTGAAGGACCAAAGCGCACTGGGAGTTTTCGATCGGAAAGTGCTGCGTACCATCTAGGGTGCAGTGCAGATGGCGGACGGTACGTGGAGGAGGGGAAGGAACCACGAGTCAGCTGTTGGGAGAACCGTTCATCGTTCACACCGCGAAAATCGGACGACTGCGGAGGGCCGGGCACGTAGCCAGAATGTCGGACAGTAATCCGGTGAAAATGGTTCTCGACAAAGATCCGGCGGGCTCAAGAAGGCGAGGTACGCGGCGAGCAAGGTAGATCGATCAAATGAAGGACGATTTGCGGACTCTCCGAAGACTGCGGGGTTGACTACGAGGTCTGGTAAGGAGAAGAAAAAAAACGTTCCTCGTGATTCCGTGTAAGCCAAGGCAACCAGGAAGGTCCAGGATTAGCCAAGCGTTAAACGTCAGTCAAGCAACGTCGACCGGAAGCCCCAACGATTTCCGACATACGACAGGCGAGTAGGGGAAATCCACGGGACTGACACTTGTATCCCTCCACCGCAGTTTGTTTCGTAGCCATCATTGGAAGATAAGAGAAGAAGATAAGAGACTACGAAAACACAACCAAAACATCAGACCCTCGGGGAAATCGCGATTTTCCCGCTTTCGTTGGCCAGGGCTATCAACCAGCGACCATCGACCGATCGTCTATCCGTGTGCCCTTCCCATCGTTAATGCTCCTCGTCATCGTGGCGGAGATTTCCCATTGCTCAAGATCATCGTCATCGGGGCGGAGAAGTCCATCAAGGTGGCCGATAGACCATAGTTCACTCAGATGGTCGATCGGATGATATCTACCTGCTGGGTCGCAAGCCAGTAGTCAATTTAGGAGACTGATTAGAGGAGTAGAATCAGAAGAGTAGAGGGCAAACCCGAGCAAAGTCTGAAAACATAAAGAGAGCATATAGAAAACATATTTTGATATAGATATCAAATTGAAATCATAATTTGTTTTCAAATATGAATCATCATAACTGATTATATATTTTGATCTCATTCTAAATTGTATGATCTGACATCAAACTGTGTACTTATTTTGTTATCGGAATCAATATCAAAATTAGTTTTCGATTTGCTCTCATCGATAGCAGGAATAGTTTTCTATTTGATGTCACAGTAAGGTTTTTCTGCTATACATTTTGTTATTTTAACCGTTAAAACGACCAAAAAGATATCAAAATAAGTAATCATATTCGGCGATTTCACAACATCAAAACGAGTTATCGTTTTGCCTTCAAGCTTTGCTCGGGTGTGCACGCCACGGAGGTCTAACCAGAAGAGCCCACGGAGAGCTGCTGTCACAACAATTCGCTCCGGCCATTTGGGGCCACACATTTTGGCGATCCTGCCAGGTTATTTGTTGGATCCTGACGCTTATTTCAAAAAGTGAGTTGAATTCAATTTGTTAATGTGCTATAATGTGTTAAAATATTTGATGATTGAAAAAACACAAGGCAATGGGTTTGTATTGCTACAAAGCGCGTGTGGAAGAACGCTGCAAAATGGATTGTGGTTTGGAAAATCACAGAGCGCGTCTGGAAGACCGCTGGAAAATGGATTGCGGTTTGGTAAATCACAAAGCGTGTCTGGCAGACCGCTGGAAAATGGATTGTGGTATGAAAAATCACTAAGCGTGTCTGGAAGACCGCTGGAAAATGGATTGTGGTTTGCACTACCAAGGGGCGTTTGGGAGACTGCCGAGAAAAGGGCTGACAATCTACAAAATCCCAAGGTGGGTCATGGAAGCATTGATTTTGGTTAAAATAAATTTAGTTTGAAATGTATAACTTGGCGACTTTAGTGTACATGAGACTACCAGTTAAGCTAGTTCTAACGAAATCTGAGAGACATAAAATCTATCGTATGCTACTTGAAGTTTATTTTGGAATTTACTGACTTAGTAGTCGTAGTGGAATAACCCGTTGGATGAGATATCCAACATTTACGAAGCACAAAAACGTTGCCAGCATTCACAAAGTCATAAGTTCGGAGTTCTTGGCTAATAGTCTTGGTTAACATAAGTCTAAAATTTGGTATATACTTATGGAAAATATATATATATATATATATATATATATATATATATATATATAGCTCTTTTAGTGGATGTATTCAACCGTCTAAGACGATTTAAGCTTAACTGGTGGAATTAAATGGACAGTACTTAATTCGTCTTAGACGGTTGAAATACTTATGCTTTCTCATTCAAGTATGATATCTCTGCGAAATTTTAGATAAATATCATATCCTAGGCCAGATGTTCCCAAACTACTTGTACATGCGACCCAACTAGCAGAATCGCATATTGCTTGCGACCCTCCTACATTGGCTTTTAGAATTTGGATAAAAATGAGTTCGTGTTATTTTTAAAGAAAAAACATGAATTGCTTCATATTCCTCCCATCATTATATTATCTTGAATGGATTGGAAATGATTTGGAATTCGAACGGATTTAGATGGGATTTGGATTAGATTTTGGTTGAATTTGGATTGGATTTAGAATAGATTTGGATTAGATTTGAATTAGGATTGCATTTGATTGAATTTGTATTTGGAACGAATTTGGATTAGATTTTGATTTGATTGGATTTGGAATGGATGTGGAACGGATTTGGATTGAATGTAGAATGGAATTGGATTGGATTTGGATTGGATTTAGATTGGATTAGGATTGGATGTTGATTGGATTGGCTTGGTTTTTATTGGAAATGGATTGAATTTGAATTGTTTGGATTTCATTGTATTTGACAAAATCATAAAAATTATTGTTCTCCTATTGTTCTTGTGGGCGGAACCGAGCGCGACAGTGCCCGCATGGGAAGCAGTGTTACGATAGACGGGAATACCTTCGAGGTGGTCGAGGAATTCGTCTACCTTGGATCCTTGCTAACGGCTGAGAACAATGTTAGTCGTGAAATACGAAGGCGCATCATCTGTGGAAGTCGGACCTACTACGGGCTCCAGAATAAACTGCGGTCAAAAAAGATTCGCCACCGCACCAAATGTGTCATGTACAAGACGCTAATAAGACCAGTTGTCCTCTACAGACATGAAACATGGATAATGCTCGAGGAGGACCTGCAAGCACTCGGAGTATTCGAGAGACGAGTGCTAAGGACCATCTTTGGCGGTGTGCAAGAAGACGGTGTGTGGCGACGACGAATAAACCACGAGCTCGCACAGCTCTACGGCAAACCCAGTATCCAGAAGGTAGCTAAAGCCGGAAGGTTCCGATGGGCAGGACAGGTTGCAAGAATGCCAGACAGCAATCCTGCAAAGATGGTGTCCGCTTCCGATCCGGCAGGTACGAGACGGTGTGGAGCGCAGCGAGCGAGGTGTGCAGACCAGGTGCAAAACGACTTGGCGAGCGTGGGGCGTATCCGAGGATGGAGAGATGCGGCCTCGAACCGTGTGTTGTGGCGTCAAATTGTTGATTCAGTGTTATCTGTTTAGACTGACCCTGTCGAATTGTTTAGTCAGTATAGGAGTAATATACCTTCCACCCGATCTTAAGGCGGATCTGGGTAGCGTAAACGATCACATTGAATCGATAAGAAATGTTTATGGCAATCTTCGCGCTAATGATCATACGATTTTACTCGGTGATTATAACCAATCTGGCTTAGTCTGGACTATGACAGAAGACGATACACCTGTCGTGGATTGTGTGCAGTCGCATATCACTCAAGCTTGTGGGGCTCTGCTTGATGGATTTAGCTTGCACGGCTTGACTCAAATAAATTGCATTGGCAATAGTTAGTGAATGACACCGCTCTCGAAGGGTACTTAATACAAGAGGCAGCTGAACCTATGTCTAACTTAGACGTCGACCATCCCGCTCTAGAAATCAGTTTATCCATTTCCAAACCGCTTTTTATCGCGCTTCCTGAAGAGCCACGCCTGGACTTTAAAAAGCAAATTACAGCGGCTTGCTTGATGCACTTCTTCAGATTGACTGGACATTCCTAGATACTCTAAAAGATCGATTATGCTGTATCTCGTTTTACAAGCATCATGCTGGATACCATAGCTGAATTTGTTCCACCTCATCGCCCTGCTCCTAAGCCTCCTTGGGGTAATGCACGCCTTCGACAGCTCAAGCGAATACGATCAAAATCGCTCAGACAGTACTGTAAACTACGCTGCCCGTTAACCAAGCTGCAATTCAATCGTGCTAGCTATAATCATAGGATTTACAATCGTTTCTTGTACAGAAGGTACACGCAGCGAATGCAAGATAATCTGCGAAGAAACCCTATGCTATTCTGGAGTTTTGTCAACACTAAGCGAAAAGAGACTGGATTACCGTTCGAGATGTTCCTGGGAGATAAGTACGCCAATACTGCTGCAGACAAATGCAATCTTTTTGCAACACATTTTATGGATGCCTTCAACGTATGTCAAGCATCAGCGAGGCAGATTGAACGTGCTTGTCTAGACACTCCAAGCATTCTGTCTACCCTTAGACAGCTGCAGATTACTCCTCGGCAAGTTAGTTCAGCCATTAGTAAACTCAAGTATTCCTTCTCCGCCAGTCCTGATGGTATTCCGTCATGCGTTTTCAAAAAGTGTAATGAGGCATTGGTTTCACTTTTAACACTACTTTTCAACCATTCGCTAAGTCAGTGCAAGTTCCCCTCATCATGGAAATTTTCCATAATGTTTCCAGTGCATAAAAAGAAAGATAAGCAAAACATTGAAAACTATCGAGGCATCACATCCCTCTGCTCTTGTTCCAAAATTTTTGAAATCATCATGAATGACATACTGTTTGCAGCGTGTAAAGTATATATATCTCCGGATCAGCATGGATTTTATCCTAAAGGTCGACCGCAACTAATCTAACACAATTTGTATCATTATGCCTGCAAAATATGGACTCCGGTGCACAAGTCGATACAGTGTACACCGACTTCAAGTCTGCATTCGATCGAGTTGATCATGGAATACTGCTTGCCCGGCTTGAGAAACTTGGCATAGGTCAAAATATCACCTGCTGGCTTAAATCATATCTGACGAACCGACAGCTTGTGGTGAAGATAGGAACGGAAACATCCAACATTTTCAGTAACTCATCTGGCGTGCCCCAAGGCAGCAACCTTGGCCTGCTTTTATTTCTGCTCTTCATCAACGACCTCTCTACAATGCTTCCAGATGGATGCCGAATATTCTATGCTGATGACTTGAAGCTGTACATGACTGTGAAAAATTTGCAAGACTGCGAAAATCTACAGTTACTTCTCGACTGCCTGGGTGAATGGTGCTCGAACAACTTTCTGACTTTGAGTGTACAGAAATGCTACGTCATATCCTTCCACCGCAGACAACGGCCCATTAACTACGACTATTCAATCACAAATCAGACTCTCACTCGTGTTTCGCAAGTTCGTGATTTGGGTGTTACACTTAATTTGGCACTCACATTTTTCATATACACTATAACGACATGATCTATAGAGCCAATCGGCAGCTAGAGGTTTATTTTCAAAATAAATATAGAATTTCGTGACCCGCTATGCCTTCGATCTCTGTACTGTGCCTTGGAGAGGTCAATACTCGAATCGAATGCCGTTGTATGGTGTCCGTATCAATCCACTTGGATCGCTAGGATCGAAGCAATTCAACACAAATTCGTCAGATATGCCTTACGTGGTCTGCCATGGCGTGATCCTTTGAATTTGCCGCGATATGAAGATCGCTGTAGACTTCTGGGAATCAAAACACTTGAGCAAAGAAGGAAATGTTCACAAGCTGTATTCGTTGCAAAAATATTGTTAGGAGAGACCGATTCGCCAGCCATTTTGTCACAGCTGGGCCTATATGCTCCGGAGCGGATCCTTCGACAACGTGAGTTCCTAAGACTTGACGCCAGGAACACCGATTACGGATTACATGACCCAATTAGGTTTATGTCAAGGAGCTTCAATGAATTTTATGAGCTCTTTGACTTCAACACGTCTGCTGCAACCTTCAAAAATAGGCTTCAAGTCAGTCGACATGGACCAGAAGGTGAGTGAATGTCCATACACCCAAATAGTGGAGAATTTTTCTACCTTTGCTTTTTTTTTATTGCCTCGGACTTCACCAATGATGCAATGACGAGACGAGACGAGACGCGATCAATCAGATCTACATGGACTACACCCTTCCTAGGAATAACATTTTATTAATGATAAGTGAATGTTTGTATTCCGTACGTCAAATGTTTTATATTGTTTTATTTTATAATGATGTTAAAAAGATATGGAGTTTTTATGCCATATTGAGTTAGCTACATGGGAAGTCGCTCAATATGGCTTTTCTCCATCAGGCTTCATTAAGACTGTACAGTCCGATGAAGTGAATACTAAATAAAGAAATAAAGATGTTAACTAAATAAATGAATGAACCGGCGGATGTAATACACTATACAACGCCTTGCTGAAAGAAAATAGTGCCCTCTTGAAGTAAACTTCGTTGAAACCATCTTTCGCTAGACTAATCAACAGGATTGAAAATACGTATAACAATTTCATTTTGTTATATTTCACTCCAATAATAAAAATGGTGTCAAACGAGCAGAATACAAAAAAATCGTTTAGAATAAACGCCTTCACCTCCGGTTAACTCTTGGGCGGCGTTTACTCATATGTTAAAATTTGGGTAAATCTCCAAACGGAAGTGAATAATTCAGCCCTTAGAGAAATGTATGAAATGTAACCTTTATTTTAGTTTGCGCAGATGTCGATATTTGATAGACTAACGCAAAATGAACTCCCGAAGAAATTATGACGTTTGAGAGATTGGCCGGTTGAAGAACAGCAAGGCCCCTGGGGTTGACCAACTACCAGGAGAGCTATTTAAACACGGTGGTGAGGCACTGGCTAGAGCGATGCACTGGGTCATGATCAAGATTTGGGAGGAGGACGTTTTGCCGCAGGCGTGGTTGCAAGGTGTCGTGTGTCCTATCTACAAAATGGCGTTAAGCTGGATTGTAGCAACAACTAGCAACTCTCCCAAATTTTATGCCGTCGACTAGCACCAATTTCAAGGGAGTTCGTGGGGCAGTACCAGGCGGGTTTTATGGGCGAACGCTCCACCACGGACCAGGTGTTCGCCATTCGCCAAGTACTGCAGAAATGCCGCGAATACAACGTGCCCAGCCCACACATCATCTATTTATCGACTTCAAAGCATATAATACAATCGATCGGGACCAGATATGGCAGCTAATGCACGAACACGGATTTCCGGATAAACTGACACGGTTGATCAAAGAGACGATAGATCTGGTGATGTGCGTAGTTCGAATTTCAGGGGCACTCTCGAGTCCCTTCGAAACGCGCAGAGGCTTACGGCAAGGTGATGGTCTTTCGTGTCTGCTTTTCAACATCGCTTGGGAAGGGGTAAAACGAAGAGCAGGGATTAACACGAGTGGTACAATTTTCAATAGGTCCGTTCAGCTATTTGGCTTCGCCGACGACATAGATATTATGGCACGTAACTTTGAGAAGATGGAGGAAGCCTACATCAGACTGAAAAGGGAAGCCAAGCGGATCGGACTAGTCATCAACACGTCGAAGACGAAGTACATGATAGGAAGAGGTTCAAGAGAAGACAACGTAAGCCACCCACCGCGAGTTTGCATCGGTGGTGACGAAATCGAGGTGGTGATGGTGGGCTCACTGGTGTGGTGACTGCCGAAAATAATACCAGCAGAGAAAATCGGAGACGCATAGTGGCTGGAAATCGTACGTACTTTGGACTCCGCAAGACGCTTCGATTGAATAGAGTTCGCCGCCGTACCAAACTGACAATCTACAAAACGCTCATTAGACCGGTAGTCCTCTACGGATACGAGACCTGGACGATGCTCGTGGAGGACCAACGCGCACTGGGAGTTTTTGAAAGGAAAGTGTTGCGTACCATCTATGGTGGGGTGCAGATGGCGGACGGTACGTGGGGGAGGCAAATGAATCACGAGTTGCTTCAGCGAAAATCGGACGACTGCGGTGGACCGGACATGTAGCCAGAATGTCGGACAATAATCCGGTGAAAATGGTTCTCGACAACGATCCGACGGGCACAAGAAGGCGAGGTGCGCAGCGGGCAAGGTGGATCGATCAGGTGGAAGATGACTTGCGGACCCTCCGTAGACTGCGTGGTTGGCGACGTGTAACCATGGACCGAGCCGAATGGAGAAGACTCTTATATACCGCACAGGCCACTTCAGCCTTAGTCTGAATAAATAAATAAATACATAAAACTGAATGAATCATGTAACAACATTCATATAAACAAAACACATCAAAACAGGAAAATTGCGATTTTTTGGTAAAGGGTGGATATTCTTTTTTTCCTACTGTACGTTGATTTGGTTCTTGAACATTTTATTACTACCTAGAATTGTCTCTTGTATAGGAAAAAAAATAAAAATATTTTACTCCATCAACTTTGGAGAAAATGTATGGCCCTTCTCCAAAACGAAACTTATCTTGACATATTAATACACCATAGCCAAGCTGTCTGTGGATGGCTCCACGCCCTACCAACAAGTACCCTTCTGCCCAGAGGACACTTTCTCGATGAACATTTTCCCCAGAGGCACTTGAGTGAAGTACCGCAGCAAGTAAAAGTTCAACTGCTGCTGACTGTCGTTCCGCTGCTCGTTGGCCTCATCCTACGACATTATCAGCCGCCCATCCACCCTTCTCGAAACGAGCGCGCAGCACATGCCAAAATTTATCTCACCACGCGGCGCGCGCGAACAAGCCAATCTCCAGGGTCTCTGCAGATACACCTATAGAAAGTATTCTGTTTTCGATGTTCACACCCACCCACAAATCCATACGATTCGGAGTTTTTCACGGTACACACGATTCAACGTTTCCAAATTCAACTTTGCCATCTGCTCGCTCTCGGCAGGACTACCGACCGCCCTACTGGCAGTACAAATGGCAACAGACAGGCAAAAGTGCAAAAGTGATTAGGATGCGGCGAAGGGAGCGACATTTTCGGAAGCCCGAACTCATTCGCTGTGGCAGCGTTATCCGTACAGCCGCCTGAGGGTCCTACCCTATATTAGATGAAGTACGTTCTGCTGGCGGTTCAACTACGATGATGGCAGTTGTGCCACCATCGCCGCAGCAGTAGTCGTGTGGCACGCAGTCTGTGAAAACAATTTCTGCTACTTAAAAGTTTCTGTTATTTTAGATGAGAAATTTTGCGGCTTTGTTATTTTTGGCAACTTTGCCTCATTTCGATGTTCGGCATGGCAATGCCCTACATGAGCCATTTGGACGTTGACTGACGAATGTAGTTTGATGAAAAAATTCGATCCGAAAATGAACTTTTTCGGAGTGACATATGGTCAGTAGTTTCTTCTGGGAATGAAATAGATCCTACTAAACAAGTCATTGCAACTTTTAAACACAATTTTAAAAATGTGTGCGCTGTTATATAAAAAAAAATGTTTTAGAAGTAATCTGAAACAAGTCACTTTTCCGAGAGAACATATTTCTTGATAAGACCGCCGGGAGCGGCCAATGTTACAAAGAGCTCTCAAAAATTCATTTATCTTGCAATTTCATAAAGTTTGCTACAGCGGAAGGTTGTTTTCCGAATCCATTATGTACATTTGGTCACATACTCACTTGATACTTGATGGGCTACAGCTCTTCGATGAACCTACGCCGAATGGAGTATCCTTCTCCACTGGACTCGATCCTGGGCCAATCGCTTCCAGTCGCCCTGAACATTGAGCGCCCTCAGGTCCTCTTCAACTGCAAAAAGCCATCGTGTACGCGGCCTTCCATGAAGCCTGCGGCCTCTTCCTCTAAATATTATCTTCGCTTGACGTTCTTCCGGCATACGAACAACGTGACCAGCCCACCGTAGTCTGCCGTGTTGTATAAGCTTAATAATATCCAGCCCTTTATACACCTGGTACAATTCGTGATTCATGCGACGCCGCCAGATACCGTTCTCCTGTTTACCGCCGAGTATTGTCCGCAGCACCTTACGCTCAAACACTCCGAGAGCTCTCCGATCAACCTCCTTTAACGTCCATGTCTCATGGCCGTATAAAGCCACCGGAAGAATCAGAGTAGTATACAGCGCGAGTTTTGTTTTCGTTTGCAGACTACGGGACTTAAGCTGGTTACGAAGTCCGTAATAAGCCCTATTTGCAGCTGCAATACGCCTTTTCACCTCGCGGGTAACATCATTATCGCACGTCACTAATTTTCCAAGATACACAAATTCTTCTACCACTTCAAATTTTTCACCATTCAGCACTATTTCGCTACCACCACCACTAATGAACCCACGTTGATTGCCAGCGACCATGTACTTCGTTTTGCTGGTATTGATCGTGAGTCAATCCTCGCTGTCTCCCTCTTAAAAGGCGCAAAAGCCTTTTTCACGGCACAACGATCAATTCCGATAATATCGATATCGTCCGCAAATCCCAGGAGCATATGCGATTTTGTGATAATGGTACCGCTTCTTTGCACACCAGCTCTCCTAATCGTTCCCTCGAGCGCTATATTGAACAGTAGATTCGAGAGTGCATCACTCTGCTTTAATCCATCTAAGGTAACAAATGACGTAGATATTTCATCCGCAACCCTTACACTTGATTTCGATCCGTCCAACGTTATACGAATCAGCCGTATCAGTTTCGCCGGAAAACCATGTTCAAGCATAATTTGCCATAATTCATTGCGTTTCACTGAATCGTACGCCGCCTTGAAATCAATAAACAGATGATGTGTCTGCAAGTTGTACTCCCGGAAATTATCAAGGATTTGTCTCAGGGTAAACATTTGATCCGTCGTTGATCGGCCCTCACGAAAACCTTCTTGGTATTCGCCGACGAAGGCCTCTTCAAGCGGTCTCAATCTGTTGAACAGAATACGGGACATAATTTTGTACGCCGAATTGAGGAGGGTTATTCCTCGGTAATTGGCGCACTCCAGTCTGTGCCCTTTCTTAAAGAGAGGGCAAATGAGGCCGTCCAACCAGCTAGCTGGCATTTCCTCGTCTTCCCATATTTTCAACATAATATGGTGCAGAACTTCATAAAGCTGCTCACTGCCATGTTTGAGAAGTTCAGCCGGGAGCTGGTCCTTCCCGCAGCCTTATTGTTTTCAGCTCTTTGACAGCTTTTTAACCTCATCTAGTGTAGGTGACTCCACAGCTTGTCCATCGTCGCTAATATCTATTCTGTTCACCGATGCACCGTCACTTCCACTATTCAACGAAGTCTCGAAGTGTTGCTTCCACCTGGCAGCCACTTCGGTTTTATCTGTCAGCAAATTCCCTTGTTGGTCGTTGCACATGACGGGAGATGGCGCTATCTTTCTCCGGACGCCATTGACAGACTCATAGAACCTCCGCATATCGTTCTTCTCCATTTTTCCTGCGCCTCACTAATGGGCGGTGGGTTCGTTTGTCAGCTGCTCTTGCTTCCTTGTACCGATCTCTATTCGATCGGGTACCCGACACCAACATCCGGCTTCTGGCAACGTTCTTCTCGTCTGTCACTCTCTGACACTCCACATCGAACCAACCCGTCCTGGGTCGCCTCTGTGCAGTGCCTACCACTTCTCGTGCTGTTGTGCTCACCGCTCCATGGATCGACTCCCATAGATCGTTGATGTTGTCGCTAACGTTGATTGCACTTATCCGTTCGTCGAGCTTCTGGCGGTACTCAGCCGATACTCCTTCCGCCGACAATCGCTGGATATTGCAACGCATCGTTCGCTGTGATCTTTCATTCGATACAGTTGACAACCGTGATCGAATTTTACTGACAACGAGGTAGTGATCAGAGTCAATGTTCGGACCTCTGAATGCCCGCACATCGATAGCATCCGAGAAATGGCGCCCATCCATCAGAACATGGTCTATCTGGTTGCAAGTTTCACAATTTGGGTGTCTCCAGGTGTGCTTTCGGATGTTCTTTTGTGCAAAGTAGGTGCTACTGATGGCCATCCCTCTGGCAGCAGCAAAATTTACTAGCCGTAGGCCGTTGTCATTGGTAGCGGAGTGAAGGCTCTCCCTACCGATTATGGGACGGAAAAAGTCCTCTCTACCGACCTGAGCGTTAGCGTCTCCGATAACAATTTTCACGTCATGCTTTGGGCACTCTCCATAGGCTTTATCAAGACATTCATAAAACGTGTCCTTCACGTCGTCGGATTTATCGTTTGTCGGTGCGTACACGTTGATTAGGCTGTAATTGAAGAATTTGCCCCGTATCCTCAACGCACAGATTCGTTCGCTAATGGGTTTCCACCGCATCACTCGCTTCATCTGCTTGCCCATCACTACGAAACCAACTCCATGCTCTGCTTTTTCATCGCCGCTGTGATAGATGTTATACTTGAATGCAGTATTGGTCGTGGGATCCACGGCTTGAAATTCACGTTCTCCGGATCTAGGCCATCGGACTTCTTGAATAGCAGCCACGTTCACTCCAACCTTCTGCAGTTCACGAGCCAGAAGGCTCACTCGTCCAGGTTCATTTAGGGTCCTGACATTCCAGGTACCAAGTTTCCAATCATAGTCCTTATTTCGTTGCCGGGTCGGTTGCCAAAAATAACGTTCTCTTTTTCTTCTATCTCCATTTTTCGTGGTATTTGAGAGGCTTCAGTAAGCTACCTTACCCGGGTCGCGTTACCTTCATCGCGATGATGGGGCTGCCACCTTAGGTATAGCTGACGCGATACAGCATTTCGTTAATCAGCCGCTGGGTACCAGGCAGAGGCTGTTTGAGCCGCATCTCCTGGTGAACAGACGCTCGAGGCGTACCTTTTCACTCTAGCTGATGTCAGAAGGACAACAGTGCCCAGGCTGCACTACCAGCTAAGTACACAACCCTTGGCTGGCGGTCTTTTGTCATCGGACGACCCGTGGAAGCGTGAGATAGGGACTTGTGGGGACCAGAGCTCTGTTGGGCGCTCCTTCCTTGATGTCAACCCACCATTTTGCAGCCTTGGTCACATACTTTATGCAAAATTTGAATTGAATTCTAACTAATATTTTCTAACAATTTTGTATAAAGACCTACTAAAGCCTGGACAAGAACTGGGAATATCCGAAATTGTTAGATTCTTATACAAAACTTGTAAGCTAACAAACAAATATTGTAAGAAAAGCTTGCACATTTTTGATGCTTCCAGGGAGCATTTTGCTCTTTGAAGGAAGCACCACACTAGACAACGGACCAGCATGCAACGCCCATTGGCTCTGTTGAACACTTTCTTTCTTACGGAAGGTTATGCGACCGAGGTAGGAATCGAACCCACACTCCACAGCACTATGCAATTGAATGCATATCGACACTAACCCCATGGTGACGAGGTCCAAAAGTTTAGATAAGACTAGTTAACTGAGCAACGAAGTCGCTCGAACGAAAAGAGACTTACAAATGTTCAACTTTTGGCAGACCAATTGAGTTCATCTGAACTACTTAGTCAAAAATTATAAAATCACCCGATAATAAGAACGGCTGGTGCTACCCAGTAATCCAATTTTCCGCGAGCGGTAATGGCCGCCAACTCGCCTGTGAGTACTTTCTGATTTTAAATAGCAGCCACTGTTCTGAATATACTGACCAATGCAAATATATAATAATTAGTTCAATAGATCCACACCTTCTTATTTACTACATTGGCCATGAATCATAATTTGCGAGCGTCTTAGGGGGAAATGTTACACGGTTTAAATAACTGTTGTCTTCCTTTTACTTCCACTAATTCGTTTTTTGGTATTGGCCAGATTGCTCGACGCAGTGGATTCCACAAGCCCAAGCGCCAAATCAGAAACTACCCACAGGCAAGTTGGCGGCCATATCGATCGCAGAAAATGGGATACCAAGGGGCCCCTTAAGATATCGATCAAAAGTTATTCGATATCTGTAAAAAGAAATCTTGCTCTGCGAGTTATTCGATAATTATCCAGTTTTTTACGCTAGCCATATATCGTCGGTACTAACATTTAGCAGCTACTTCAAGCTGCTCATCCGAAAGCACTACTAACTAAATAATAACTAGTGTCAATATTGAACAACCGTAATTAATATCGGCACCAATAATTCAAAAGGGCGAAACTGCTTTTGTAAACAAGAGCTTCTCTCGTCTCTGGTGTGTTAATTTATGTTCACCCACGCAATCCATCACAATTAATTAAAGAAGAGGATTCGCTGCTTCCATCAGTGGCGTTGGATTGCGTGGATTGGCTCAAATTAACACCCCAGAGACGTGAGAAGCTGTTGTTCACAAAGGCAGTTTCGCCCTTTTGAATTATTGGTGCCGATATTAATTACGGTTGTTCAATATTGACACTAGTTATTTTTTTTTTTGTTCGGGGTGAACCACTGCGTCCATTTCATTGAACTTTTGTAGTATACCCGTGTCATTTGTTTAGTGCATGTCTTTCTGCTTCATTTTTATTGAGAAGAAATGAAGTAGTCGTTTTTTATTCAGATATTTTCTCAATCTTATTGTAAGGCCTCTTTAGATTAGGGTACCGCTATTTATACCCTTCCAGAAACGGCTTATACCAACTCTCAAAGGCGCGCCCCTCAATCAGTTTCGGATCAACAATAAGTGGGATAATACTGATTTTGGCCATGCATCGGTACTGAAGTTCAAACATATTTTTGCGTCTTCTTATAAGTTCCGGGTTCGTTTTTGTACAGAGATCTGATTTCATTGCGTTTGGCATTTCTGAATCTCACCTTTACACAGATCTCTAATCAGTCAGAGGGTTCAGCAGATCCACCAAATTCGTATCCGCTTCTTTCCTAATTAATCAGCGCTCTGGAGCTTTGAGATTCATGTCATCGGCTTTAAAACCAGCCTAAGATTGAGTTGCGTTTTTATAATTTACTCCATTGACTCCATCCAGAAGTGCAAAAGGTGGGTCATCTAAAAGCAGATTATAGTCGTTCCATAAACTCTTCCGACCATCACTCATAAGTATTAACAAGAATAGTAAGAACTAGAGCACAGTGTGACAGATCTTTCTCCTTAATGCACCACGAAAAAAGGTGTCTACCCAGCATTACAGGCTCCGTTAACTGTCTGGCTAATTGTTTCACCCCCAGGCCATTCATCCCCTCGGCATGGGTCGCCTGTCACCTTGGGATTCGGGGTTAGGGACGTCATATTGTCAGTTTCAGTGTTTAACCGAGCCTGGCGATATGACCAGATTTACACCGTTACGCAATACTTCAGAGTATCCATATCCCAGCGTAACGGGAATAGTTTTTAGTTAGTAGTAGGGTAGAATACGGCTTTGGCAGGGTGCGACATTTGTTGGCACCCTAAACAATATTTGCGTTTTCCAGCAAACATACACTATTTATGAACATAAATTTGATTCAATCACACAATTTCAAGTCTAGGCTTTCATTTGAATAAGTTGTTTGTGTAAAAGTAGCAAGATTTGACGAATTAATCACCGAAACAAATTTGCACCTACGAAATCCTTGCCATTATTGCATCGCCCAAGAAAGCAGCAGACGAAAAGCAAACTGTTACTTACTTTTTTGGATCGCCTGTTTCTTCTCTTTATCGTGTATGATACGACAAATTAGGTACGTAAACTATTTTTTACACTTTATTACCACTTGATTATCACCACAAATAGCAAATTTATCTAATATTTAATCTATGTTTCACTAAATAAAATTGGGACTGTTCGTTTTCTTTGGCAGCAGCGCACTTCGGAATAGAGCGGGAGAATGTGTTTGTGAGCATATCAAACACACGCTAAAAAAATACCACGCACAATTCCATGTGATTTGATTTTAGCAAAACTACGAACAAAATATCCGGCGTTGGCATTTATTTTAAAAAATTGTTAGAATACAAATGCTTCTATTCAGATTTTTACTCAGACCATGAATTATATCAAAAGTGATAGCCACACCGTAGTATTTTAAGCCTTATGTGGCTGACAGAACCGTTTTCCTTTTGCAACTTTAATACCTACTTTCCAAGCTTATCAAAAAAAAATCATAACCATTCCCGTTCCTACATAGCGCATTTCAACCATAAATAATTGCCTACTTTTAGGGTATTATCAATTATTCAACTGTGAAACGTAGTGTACGAATGAGGTGGCTCCAGCTCAATCTTATGTGTATAGATTTGGTTTTACATAGTTTACGTCATTGTACACAACCCCCATGATTATTTTGATGAAGCAAACATATCATGTAAGGACCTTCAAATCTAAGGACCGTAAAGAGCAAGTTGTATATTTGAAACTGGTTGATAGACTTTTGCTTACGCTTAGACTCTAAGGCATTACAAAAGACAAAAGATGTAAATCTTGGCAGCGGACGAAAAGTATGTAAGTTCCCTTCTCCAAAATGGCCAACATTATTCAAATAGGTTAAAAATGGTAAAAGTTATGAAATTGTCAATATCTGGGTACACGGGTACCCTATCTGCCATTCACGTCTGTTTTTTTGTTGGCCGCATAAGGGGTAAAATTTGTTTTACAATGTGTTTAAATGTTTTTGCCTATCTTCCACGTGACATAAAATTGATGCCAAGGCTAAAATTCATGTTTTGTTTTAAGCCAGTTTTGATAATTAATAAAATTTCTTCCAAAATTGAGTGAAGCGAGATGAGCGTGCGGCCGATTATTATGAATGAATTTTACTACTAGAGGATATAGACGAATCCAAGTAAAAATAAGAAGAAGACACACGACGGTGTTAACTTTGACAGATCCTACAGCGCAGCATAGGAAGATCATTTTAAAATGCTTATAATAAATTCTAGACAAAATGTAATTAAAATCTGATTGATGTACGATACGGAAAAAGTTCTGAATTACATATTTGGAAGCTTATCTCAATTTTTTGTAAATTTTACAAAAATGTATCTATCATACAGTTCGGAACTTTTTCCGTATCATACATCAATCAGATTTTAATTACATTTTGTCTAGAATTTATTATAAGCATTTTAAAATGATCTTCCTATGCTGCGCTGTAGGATCTGTCAAAGTTAACACCGTCGTGTGTCTTCTTCTTATTTTTACTTGGATTCGTCTATAAACAACCAGCATCTGGCACCAATACATTACTAGTTTTCTACTTCCATGTCTAGTTGCTGAAGGGAGCAAAATCATTGCTGATAATAAAAATTGCTATGCCAGTAGAAGAAACGTTCACCTGTTACTTTATATTAAATTTACTAAGTTTGTGGTGAAAGATATTATATTAAGTGAACACCAATCATCAAAGGAAGAGCATACGAATGTATACCAGTTGAACTATACCTGTGTTTTAGTGTAATTATTCATTATTTTTATCATTCAATTTGGCGAATGTCTTAGACTGTCAAGAATAGGTATTTTCCCCTATTAGAATAGTATTTAGTTAGTAGTGCTTTCGGATGAGCAGCTTGAAGTAGCTTAAAGTTATTCCCATCCCGCTCATGTAGTAGTAGTAAAATTCTTCTTTATTGTTTCATTTTCTGTTCTACAATTATTTTTTTTACCAGAACCGGATTTAGCCGGAATGGGGCCCGGGGCCGACGGTATGTGGGGGCCCCAAAATATACAAAAAAGGTTGGTTTTGGTACATAAGATTTGTGGGGGCCACGGCCCCCCCGGCCCCCCCATAAATCCGGCCCTGTGTACAGTGTTCGGCCGGCTTGGCCCTCCAACTTCAATTTTAAATTTTTATGTTTACATTGTTATTTAAGTGTTAATATGATATATCATGACGGCCTTTAGGAGGCGCTGGTGTGTTTTTTTAAATTTGATAACCTAACTACTATGTACACTAATATTTACAATAAGAGATTTGATAACCTAGATTGGAACTAGCGCCCTAATTGGAGCCTGATCCGAATGCAAGCAACGGACCCTAAACTTTTCTTTACACTCACCAAAGCGTTCATGTAAGGTTTTTATTCCGGCCAGACGGTGGACCTCGGATGTTCTTGTCCTGGGGGGGGGGTTGAGGATCATCCTCAGGAATTTGTTTTGGACCCGTTGAAGTTTGAGGTGGTGGGTTTTAGCGCAGCTCTCCCAGACCGGCATGCCATATTCGATCACAGGGAGGATGATTTGCTTGTAGACAGCAAGCTTATTTTTCAGGGACAATGACGACCGGCGGTTGATCAAAGGGTACAGTAGTTTCAACAAGACGTTACACTTTGTCACCGTTTTGTCAACCTGTTGCCTGAAAATAAGCTTGCTGTCGAGGGTCAAGCCAAGGTAGCCGGCCTCATTGGCCCATTCCACGGTCGTGCCATTGAGGATGATTTTACAGTCCCCAGGCGGAACAAGTTTAGGGGATTTGGAGTGGGGAAAATGATGACCTGGGTCTTCGCCGCGTTGATACAGGTCTTCCAGCTGGTGAGGTACTCTGTCAGGACATCCAGGACTCGTTGGAGTTAGCCACTAGCGCTCTGATCACTCTACCGTTGTAGACGATGGACGGTCATCAGCGAACAAAGACAAAATGCCGCCTTCTGGAGGTTCTGGCATGTCGTAGGTGAACAGATTGAAAAGCAGGGGCCCGAGGATACTGCCCTGGGGAACGCCTGCGACGATGTTGTGCGCATTGGAACTCGCTCCGCTGATTGAGACCCGGAATGTCCTTGCCGACAGGTAATTGTTGATGATTTTCACCAGGTAGCTGGGAAGATTGTAGCGTTGTAGTTTGTACACCAGGCCATCATGCCATACATTGTCAAATGCCTTCTCGACATCGAGTAAGGCCATGGCGGATGTTTTCGAGACAAACTTGTTCCGTCTGAGGACGTTGGTAACTCGGGTCAGTTGGTGTACAGTTGAGCGACCGCGTCGGAAACCAAACTGTTCCTCGAGCAAGATGTTGAGATTTTCGGCAGACTCAAGTAACCGATGATGAATAGCTTTTCGAATAGCTTGGATAACCCTGAGAGAAGGCTGATGGGTCGATAACTTTTGGGGAGAAAGGATCCTTCCCAGGCTTCCGGATGGGATGACTTTCGCTGACTTCCAGGACGATGGGAAGTAGCTAAGCCGGAGACACTGATTAAAGATCAGCGAGAGGTGCTCAAAGAACGGAGCACTCATGTGTTTGAGCTCGAGATTCAGGATGCTGTCGAAGCCTGGGGCCTTCATGTTCTTCGACGATTTGATATAGGCCGTCAATTCGTCAGCTGAGATCTCCAACTCCTCCGAGAAGTCGTTGGGAATCAAATGGATGTTGTTAGCATGCTCGTTGACGGCTGCTTCGTGTGGACTGACGATGTTCTGCCCAAGATTGTGTGAGCTGACGAAGTGACGACCTATTTCAGCGACCTTCTCTGCAGGAGTTATCAAGCGATCCTTAGAGCCATTATTGTCTAGTGGGATCAAAGGTGGAATGGGCCGAGGCTTGGATTTTAGAATTCTGGTCATTTTCCAGAACGGCTTAGCATAATCTGGGAGAGTGCGGATCTTATTCGAGAAGTCGTTATTTTGAGGTCCACCATTCTGGCCTTGATAATTTTGTGCTTCGATTGCCGCGTGCCTTAAGCTCAGGCAGTCCAGTACGCTGAAACTGCCTGCGAGTGACATTCCGCAATCGAATCAATTCTTTGGTGAGTGTATCGATGTTTAAGGAGTTGCTTACCTGCCGAGCCGTCGGTACGTGTTGCTCTCAGGCCGCCGTGATCGCCTCCTCGATAGCGCACAGCTGGCGGTCGATACTTTCCGGCGTCTCCGGACGCACCTCGTAGTCGACGGTGTTATCGACGCACTGCTGGAAAAGCTGCCAGTTCACTCGGTGGTAGTTCCGCCGTAACTGCTGGTGCCGATTGACCGAGGAGCCCAGTTCCGCCACCACCGGATAGTGATCCGAACTGAGCTCCTGGTATACAACCGGCTGCGAGACGTGGTCACTCAGGTTTGTTACGTAGAGGTCGAGCGTTGCGTGGGCACCGGACCGACTCAGCCGGGTGGGGAATCCGGGCTCAGGATCGTGTAGTGGCCTTCCTCCATGTCGTTGCTCCAGATGGTGCCGTTTCGATTGCCGCGACTGTTGCCCCAGGCTTGATGTTTGGCATTCAGGTCGCCGGCAATGATATACTGGCCTTGCCTCCGCGTCAGCTTGACGATGTCCCTCCGAAGGGTAGCCGATGATCCATCGCCGGCTTTGGCTTGCGTTGGACAGTACGCCGCGATGAGCGCGATTGTGCCGACCGAAGTGGTGATTTCGACACCGATGGCCTCGATGACACTGAGCTGGAAGCTTGGAAGCAGACGACAGTTGATATTGTAGCGAAGAGCGATGGCCACACCACCTCCCCTGGTCGGCCGGTCGAGTCGCACGATGCGGAAGTCCGGGATGTTGATGTTCACCTCCGGTTTTAGGTGCGTTTCGGTGATGAACGCCACGTCTATTTCCTTCTCCTCAAGGAAATCCTTCAGCTCGATTGTTTTGCTCTTTAGCGAGCAAGCGTTCCAGTTGACCAGGCCCACCCTAGCAGCCATTTTCAATGATGAACATGCCAAGTGTGAAGACCTGGTCGAATCGGGTTTTGCAGCCGCGCAGTCGAGTGGCGAGCTGCGCGAAGATCGGCATCAGCTGCTCCGGAGTGTACAGCGGGGCAGATTCTTCCGGTGGGACGGCTTCGTTCTCCGACTGCCGACGGAACCCAGGAGGAGGAAGCGGGGCCATTCGCTGGTGGATGGTGCCGACGATGCTGGAGCTTGGACCGATGCAGCTGCCGCTGCCAGTCGCTTGTGCGGCTGTAGCGGTGGGAGTATTGGAATCACACGACGGGGAGCCGGGATAACTGGAAAGTTCACCTCGTTGATTACAGGAACACGGTTCTTCTTCGGAATGGTCCTGGTGGAAGCCTTCTTCCGGATTTCCAGGAACTCGGCTCGCTTTGGGCAGCCCTTTGTGGTGGCCCGATGTTTGTCGCCACAGTTGGCGCACTTGGGATCGGCCACCTCCATTTTGTCGCACTCGTCAGTCGGATGGGGTTCGCCACACTTGTTGCAGCGCGGCTTCATGCGGCAGTTTCTGGTGCCGTGCCCGAAATTGAAGCAGTTGGTGCATTGCGTGACATCGCGGTGCACTGGCCGATATCGCTCCCAGTCAACGACGGTGTAATTTATAACGCCAACCAGCTTCAGGTCCTTCCAGGTAGTGGAGCCATGCTCCAGATGGATCAGGTAAAGCTGGTCGCGATATTTCCTCGCCTTGTCGTGACGAGCGATCTTGTGGACGGCTACTGGCTTCAGTCCGCAACTTTCAAGCTCTGCTTGGAGCTCTTCCTCCTTCATGTCGTGAAGTCCTCGCAGCAAAGCCTTGAGCGGCTTCGTGCCGGGGTGGTCATGAGTGTAGTACTCATACTTGTGGACCTCGAGGAACTCCACGACGGATTGATGATGGTCCCTGTTGGCCGGCATCACTTTCACGCCCTCGCTGCAGAGCCGAAAAGTACATTTCAGCCCCTTAGCGATCAGCTGGCGAATTTTTGGGCGTAAATCCGGCGGATCGCCCTTCACAAACACGGGCGGGCACTTCTCCTTCCGCTCCGGTTGCACCTGCGGCAGCTGCGATTGCTGCTTCTTCCTCTTTTTCGGCGGATTGCCGGCGTCATCAAGCGGCAACGGCGAGAACACGTTGCTCTGCAAAAGCTGCTTGGAGGGGTTACCCGCGCCTCCAAGAGCAGTGCGCTTAGGCACTTTTCCAGCGACCGAATCGGCCACCGAGTCTCCCATGACGGGTCCAGGAGAAAATAACGCCAACGCGACAAGCGAAAACGTAAACAGCGAAAGAACGAGAAAAAACACTTCGAAAAAATGCGCGAGCAAAAAACACGTCCGTACGACCCGCTCATGTTCAAACTGTTTACAAGTTCAAAGTTTTTATCTTGTTTGTTCTAAAACGTAATCGAACGGGGGTGTTCATAGTTTAGAATTAGGTTTTATGATTAGATGGACCAACATTGAGGCATTTATTGGCACAATTCTCATTTAGAGTTCCTGTCGATGTTGCCGTTAGATCTTAAGTTATTGATTCCCCCTCCGCAAATATGCGATAGTTATGTTTATGTCTAGACATAGTGTAGACATAGACATAGTCTGGCATAGTCCGGTGTCTCGCCCCACTTCTGGTACTCAAAATACGATAAGCCTGTGAGTGAGTATGACGAATAACAAAACCGTTGGCGCAACTCGGAGAAGATCCCATCATCATTCAACCAAAGATTAATTAATCTGTGATTCAACTCCCTAAATTTTTAATACAATATGGATAAAAATGAAAATAAAATGGTGTTATGCTATCCTATATTTATTTTCTGGAAGAGGGTCCTAGATGTTTTGAGTTGGTTCACTTACGTTTTGAGCTTTTGATATTTTGTGTTTAGGGGAAGAGGCCCCAATTCCGTCCAACAAATTGTACAAAAACGCCTCCAATGAACATATACCTACCTGGATACCTGGTTGGCTACAGCGTCGATACACCTATGCCTAGCGTATTGTAGAGCTCCATAATCGTCGGTCTTGGGCGATGTTCCTTCAGTTTCCCCGATCGTTCAGGGTCCCCAGGTCCGATTCCACCGCGTGCAGCCAGCGTGTTCGTGGGCTTCCACGAAGTCAGCGGCCCCTATCTGGTTCTCTGTTGAATATTGTTTTCACTATTCTTTCTTCCGACATTCACACTAAGTGACCAGCCCACTGAAGTCTGCCGTATGTTATACGATTCACAATATTTTCTTTTTTGTAAACTTGATACAGCTCATGATTCATACGTCTGCACCACACACCATTTTTCAGTTGTCCTCCGAGTATTGTACGCATCACTTTTCGCTCGAAAGCCCCGAAAGCTCCCCGGTCGGCCTCTTTTAACGTCCATGCTTCATGTCCATAAAGGGCCACTGCACTGGTAGAATCAGAGTTTTATATAGAGCAAATTTCGTTTCCGTCTGCATGCTGCGGGACCTAACATGGTTACGTAATCCGTAAAAGGCCCTATTCGCAGCAGCAATATGCCTTTACACTTCACGGGAAAAGTTATTGTCACATGTCACAAGCGTTCCAAGGTAAACAAATTCTTCAACAACTTCAAACACATCCCCATCAAGCACTACCTCAGCACCAACACCACTAGGTCTACGTTCATCTCTTCCCCCAACCATGTACTTGGAGGTGAATCTAAGGGTTAAAGATCTGGACGAGATCACCGAAGTCGAAGAGCTCGTCACGGCACGTCAGTTGAGACGCCCACCGCAGCCGTTCGGCTACGGAAAGGTCCGACAGGGACACAGGTAGCACGGGTGCAGACACGGGTTCGGCTATCTGCAGCGGACGCCTCCAAGGTAGTCAAGTTAGGGAGCGTCAAGGTGGGATGGTCGGTATGCCCTGTGGGCATATACGAGCAACCCGAAGTTAGCTTCAAGTGCCTGGAACCGGGGCACAAGCAATGGGACTGCAAAGGCCCTGACAGAAGCAATCTCTGCCGACGCTGCGGGTTGGAGGGACATAAGGCACAATGCTGCACGAGCTAATGAGAGAATGAACATATATCTAAAATCACTCTGAAAATTTCAGATATTTACTATATTACTTAAATTATAGAATATGCGATAGTAAATTGGGAACTGGAAAACAAAACTAACAATTTTGACGTGTCTTTTGTAAGAAAATGTTCAAGGTACTAGGATTGTATTCACTATAAAATTAAAATATGTACATTAGACTGGCCCAGCTTAATATGGGGAGAGAAAAAAGTTGTCAAATTCCACGGGGCCCCAGAATTGTGTCTTTGGGTGAGAAAATCAATCTCTCAAAATTTCAGCTCAATCGCTTGTTGCATAAGCTGGCGCATTTGATTTGAAGTTTGTATGGGGATTTCATCCTAAATGTATAGGAATATACACCTCAGTCACTCATTCGATCTGGAGATTGGTTCTGATTGCTCGATTGACCTCAGAATTGCAAAAACGGCAGTTGATATGCTACAGAACAATTTGTTTCCTGGGCCAGTCTAAAGTAGTGAATGAGTTAGTGATAGTGAATGAGTTGGAGTTAGTGAGAGAGTGAGTGAGAGTTAGTAAGTAAGTTAGTGAGTGAGAGTGATAGTATGAGAATGAGAGAGCCAGTGAGTAAAACCCATTTCTCACTATTAATTTTTCACTTCTCGCTTCTCATTAGTAACTTTTCTTTTCTCTTTGCACTCCTAATAACTCACTTCTTACGGGGAACGCAAATCCCGATCATATTTAAATTACATGGGAGACCAATTCCCGAGACACGTTTTCTGAACTTTAAACCAGCCAGTTTTCCGCGAGCGGTAATGGCCGCCAGCATTTTTTGTTTGTTTGTTTCCAATACAGCATGCATAAAATAGCATACAATCATATTTCCAGTAATAATGTTGTTTATTTTCTAATCATTAAGAGGTATAGAGAATAAAAACCAAAATTTTCAAGAACACTTTGATTGCAGCATTCTAAGCGTAAAAGCGCAAATATGCGCAAGCAAATCAATCACTACAAGGTGGTACTAGGGATAAATTGCATTCCCCAATTTACAGATGAGGAGACATTTGGGGGCATTAGGTTTGCGGACCATTTTATAGAGAAGAATTATTATAATGAAAGTTTTTCTTCTACAACTTTTTGATATTAATCTACCCGTTGCAAAATAATCCAAACTATCAAAAACCTAAGGTTTTAAGCTTTGAAATGGTATATAAAAAGTTATATTTGGAGAAAAATTGACTTCATAGCTTACAAATCAAATGATTGTTTATATTCATCAGAAAAAATATTTTAAGCTCTTTTTAGTGGAATGTATTCAACCGTCTATGACGAGTTTAGTACTTTCCATTTAATTCCACTAATTATCTGGGTGGTGCGGATAGAATCGATTTGGTTGTCAAACTGAAGCCAAAATTTTCTATTGTGCAGGAGCCAAACATTGAAGATTGTGGTTATGTTCGTTTCTGATCTAATATTGAGAAGTATTGTTATTATTTTGGGAGAAAATAAAAATAAACTTTGTTTGAGTTTTGTATTCTTTGTAACAAATATTCTCACATTGTATTTCGAGTGGAAAATTAGTGGGAATGCAATTAAAAAGCACTCGTTACGAAATTTCACGAGATTCAGCAGCTGATTGGAGCATGAATGTATGTAAACAATCGTAAAGTCATGTAGAGTCTAGCTCATTTGTGTGCCCTCATGCAGCGTGGAAAGAGAAATTCGAAGAGCGGGAAATGTTTGACAGCCAAGTAACTGCAAAATAATTTTGTTTATGGGAGTGATTTCAAAATATCCCTCTGCTCGCTTGAGCGCAGAAAAGCGGCTCTATCCGCAGCACCCAGCTAATTATAGGTGGAATTAAATGGAGAGTACTAAACTCGTCCTAGACGATTGTTTATTTTTATCAGTTTTTTCACTTTGTCAGCCCATATCTTTTGACTGAATGAACATAACTCTCCAATAATTTCCGATTCTCTTATCTAGGGTAGCTCTAGGGTCCTCTACTTTCATCTTCTATATAATAAAAATGAAATGGTTCGTATCCGCATAACTCGAAAACGGCTGGATGGATTTTATCCGTTCCTTCAGCAGATACAGTCACTCTCAAAATTCAGCGTACAGTATGGATTAGTTGACTACATTCGAAAATTTCAAAGGAAATTTAATGGTTGGCTCGGATGTTTTCAATGCATTTCAATATTCATCCCTTCCTTCAATGTATGCGTACATAAAATGGTTGAATTTTTTTCTCTAAAGTTCATTTATTTGAAAATAATCTCAAAATACGCCTATTAGATGTGACAAAATTGAGCGTACAGCGAATTTTTTTCTTTAAAATTTCTTATTATAAACACGATTAATGTATTTTAATATTGTTTTTTCATGATTATATTTATAATAATAAACATCCGCTACTTAAACATTCAATGTTTTGGAATTAAAACATGATTTAATCAAAATGGCGAACAAGTGAGAGGTAAGAACCTTGCTATTTAACAATTCAATGCCGTTGGGCAAAATAGATGCTTTATTTTGTATGTTTCACCGGCATCGTATCTTATATATGGTAGATAATCGAAATCGAGCGAGACATACGAATAATTTGGGAAAATTCAGTCGGTAAATGATGAAAACAGATGGAAACATACAGAGAAAACGACAAATGTTGGGAATGACATTATTCAAATTTAGTATGTCTTTAACTTAAATTTGTTTTAAAGCTCGATTATTGTCTCAGGTCTATCATTAATATTATTGAATTGAGTAATATTATTGAATCCAATCATTCACAGTCAAATTCTAAAAGTACCAGGTGCATGTTAAGGTACCGAACATAAAAACAGCTTTTCAATCTCGTAGAGCACTTCTGATTGAATATTAAAAAGATAGCTTAAAATCGTAATTTCATAATTAAATTTGCATTAAACTCCACGATCTGTTACCATATGGGATACAATTGGGTGATTTCCATGTGGCGAGTAAAAATAAACTTTTTTAAGAGTTCGGCAGCTTATTTAATGATATCTTGGTGAATTTAAATGATTCAACAAAATTTGTTCCTACGGTGACTGAGTCTTCAAATATAAAATGCCATCTTATAATATATCCGTGTGCTGCTCTTTTATTAATATTATTATTAATGAGTGTCCTGAGCTTATAAGCTACCTATACATCGACTCTTACATAAAGTTATACTTAACTTGAAATATGCCATTCCCAACATTTGTCGTTTTCTCTGTATGTTTACATCTGCTTTCATCATTTACCGACTGAATTTTCCCAAATTAATCGTGTGTCTCGCTCGATTTCGATTATCTATCACATATAAGACACGATGCCGGTGAAATCCATATCTTAAAGCATATGTTTTGCCCAGTAGCATTAAATTGTTAAATAGCAAGGTTCTTACCTCTCACTTGTTCGCCATTTTGATTAAATCATGGTTTAATTCCAAAACATTGAATGTTTAAGTAGCGAATATATCATGAAAAAACAACATTAAAATACATTAATCGTGTTTATAATAAGAAATTTTATAGTAAAAAATTCGCTGTACGCTCAATTTTGTCACATCTAATAGGCGTATTTTGAGATTATTTTCAAATAAATGAACTTTAGAAAAAAAAAATCAACCATTTTATGGACGCATACATTGAAGGAAGGGATGAATATTAAAATGCATTAAAAACATTCGAGCCAACAATTAAATTTCCTTTGGTATTTTCGAATATATTCATCTAATCCATGCTGTACGCTCAATTTTGAGAGTGACTGTATGTTCATTATCATTTCCGACGGGTTTATATGATATTTACTCATGCGAAAATCATTAGTGAAGTTGAGTAAATCGTTAAAGACTAGAATTAAGATTCGTATGGAAACTTTGCATAGGCAGTTCACAACGCGCATTTTCGCCTACTATGCAGGACAACGTCTGCCGGGTCAACTAGTATGATATATAAATTAGACCAATTGGAGATACCGTGCAAACTCAAACTTCGGACGCTTAAGCACTTTCTGATATACAATCATCCTGTTAACTCGCATTTTAAATCACACCGTTTAAATCACCATTGTAATCAATGAGTACAGTATTCATCTTTGAACTACGTATTTAATACGTGCAGAATATTGCAAAGAATGTTTGCAATTTATGAAAATGTCCGGCTTCTGTTTGATTCAAACCTCGGACACCGGCGGGGTTGGATTCATATTTCGGACACAAAGATTCAAACTTCGGACACCTGATTACACAGTACCGAGAAGAATTATTGAAAACAATTCTAACTGCACAGCTCAGACTGTCTTTTAAATATTTCGTCGCATGGTTTTAACATGTCTTATTAAAATGTAACTATACTAAAACAAGCAAAAACTATTAGTCCTTCCGTTCCAGCTTTACGAAACATTTCAATGAAATATTTCAGAAAATTTCCCATACGAATTCAAGCGTCCGAAGTTTGAGTGTGTTCGAATTTTGATTATCCACGGTAGTAAATTTTTCGATTAATGGCCACCCTTTCCCCATAGCGCATTGGTCAGAATGCTCGAGACGGTGCGTGGGTGTAGTTGACCAACACAAACGTCAAATCAGAGACTAACCCACAGGCCAGCTGGCTGCCTTTTCGACCAAAAGACGGCCTTACTGTTGAGGTCGAAATACGTATCTGTCAAGGGTACAATAACGTAGTGGAATTAAGTGGAATACAGTCAAACCTCCATGAATCGATGTTCTATGACTCGATGTTGACTCATGGAAGCAAATTATTCCATAGGGCACTGCACGGAAAAATCTCTTTCTCTTTCGTTCTTTATAAATTTTGACATTTACTGGCCTTGTTGTTTTCTAATTTCTTTGCAGCGAGAAATAGACAAAGCAGCCCGTGCACTGCCCTATATATATAAAAATATTTTCTGGATTACTGTGATGGTCTCTTCAAACAGCTTCCCAGGGATTTCCTATTCCACATCTCGATATTTCCTTGAGTCGACGGTCCCTTCATAATCGACTCATGGAGGTTTGACGGGTTTGACTACCTATAGTACAAACTCGTCTCATGACTTACTTTTTACTTATGGATCCTGTACACCTCCGGTGGTGCAAAGGGCCGACTTGAAAGATCTCCATCCTGAGCGTTGCCCGGCTATCGCTTTAACCTGTTGCCAGGTTAGATTTCGGTCGACTTCTTTTATTTCTTTATTGAGGCTTCGCCGCCAGCCCCACTTCCGATCCCGAATTTCTGTTGCTATCGGCCACTGGTGACAACGACGATGGAGCTCGTTGTTTGAGATCCAGTTGTGAGACCACCAGGCCCGAATTATATACCGCAGACGTCTGTTAATGAACACCTGCAGCCGTTGTTTCACTAGCGTATAACAGCACAGATTTCACGTTAGAGTTGAAAATTCGTATTTTGGTGCGTTCACTTATCTGCCTGTTTTTCCAGATATTTCTTAAACTCGCAAAGGCAGCCCTTGCTTTCTTGATCCGTGCGCCTATGTCGATCTTGGTACCGCCGTCTGAAGCCATTTGGCTACCAAGATATTAGAAGCTTTCAACATTCTCCACTGGTTCCCCGGCTACTGTGAAACTGGAAGGAGTCACCGTGTCTACATCCAACGATTTGGTTTTGTTGACGTTGATGACTAAACCTGCCGAAGAGGAGCGCTCGGCAAGGTCGTTGAGCTTACTCTGCATATCAAAGCGCCGTTGCGCGAGGAGTGCAACATCATCCGTCAATTCGAAGTCATTTAGGTGCTCCATGGTTATAGGCTGCCATAACAGCCCGCGGTTTGGTTCACGGTCAATCGCATCTACCAATATCTCGTCGATTACGATGAGGAACAGTAACGGCGATAGAATACATCCTTGCCTCACACCAGCTACGACCCGGATAGGGTCGGACAAGACCCCATTGTGCAGCACTCTACACGAGAAGGCCTCGTACTGTGCCTCGATGAGGCCGATGATTTTCTCAGGAACTCCCTTGCGTCTCAGGGCGCCCCACATATTCTCGTGATTGAGACGGTCGAAAGCTTTTTCGTAGTCAATGAATATCAAGTAAAGGGACTCTTGGAATTCGTTGACCTGCTTCAGAATGATGCGGAGCGTGACAATATGGTCCACACAGGATCTTCCGGCACGGAATCCGGCTTGCTGCCGCTGGAGAGTCGCATCGGTCTTCTCCTGAATCCGGGCTAGGATAATTTTGCACAGAACTTTGAGAACGGTACACAGCAACATAATGCCTCGCCAGTTATCGCATACAGTCAGGTCACCCTTTTTGGGCACCTTCACTAAGATACCTTGCATCCAGTCGACCGGGAAAGTTGCGGTGTCCCAGATATTACGAAATAAACGATGCAGTAGTTGAGCGGATGTCATGGGGTCAGCTTTGAGCATCTCGGCTGATATGCGGTCGACCCCTGGGGCTTTATTCGATTTCATGCTTTGGTTGGCTATTTGAATCTCTAGCAGTGATGGAGCTTCGGTATTGACGCGTGTTATACGTCGGATCCTGGGCAGATCATGCCGAGGTGGTGATGGCCTGGCTGGCACTTGAAAAAGTTGTTCGAAGTGCTCGAACCAGCGTTTCAGCTGGTCAGTTGGGTCGGTCAATAACTGATCATTCGCGTCTTTCACAGGCATCGTTGCATTCATCTTCGCCCCGCTTAAGCGTCGTGAGATATCGTAGGAGGAGGCGAATGTCCCCGGTTGCGGCGGCTCTCTCTCCTTCGTCGGCCAGAGAGTCTGCCCACGCTCGCTTGTCCCGTCGACATGAGCGTTTTACTTCCTTCTCAAGAGCCGAGTATCGTTGACGGGCTAAGACGTTGGCTCCTCTGGTTTTTGATCGCTCTCTCGTGGCTTTGGTTTCTTTTAGCTCCTCTATCTTCCTCCAGGTCTCACTGGTGATCAATTTATTTTTTTCTGGGAGCGCTGTTCGCCCAGATTATTCTCGCTGGTGGTGATGGTGATGAAGGCATTCTTTATGGCGGTCCATTGGTCATCCACGCTGCGCTTCCGGAATATCTGCAGCACGCGTCTCCAGTACTTTAACGAAGGACTGTTCGCCGTGACATCTTCCAGTCGGCGTGTGTTGAATCGTCGTCCAACTCTTTCCTCCTGCCGACGAATCCGCGCAATGCGTAGGCGTATTTCGCCGATGAGGAGGTGATGATCAGACGCGATATCGGCACTACGTTTATTCCGTACATCAAGAAGGCTCCGTTTCCATTTTCGGCTGATGCAGATGTGGTCGATTTGATTTTCTGTAAAGCCGTCACGGGAGACCCACGTGACCTTGTGAACCGGTCGATGAGGGAAAAGCGATCCCCCGATCACCATGTCGTTATTACCACAAAATTCTGCGAACAGCTCTCCGTTTTCGCTCATTTCTCCGAGACCATGGCGTCCCATAATGCGCTCATGGTTCGAGTTGTCGGATCCGATCTTCGCATTGAAGTCGCAGTGTTCTAAATCTGGCAACGATTATCCTTTCACTTATAGGTTCCCACTTCATAAGCGCAGAGTGTGCCTGAGCGCTTAGTAGGAAGCCAACTCCGCGATGCCGGGGAGCGTGTTCACCTCGTAAACCAGAGTATAGCAGAACTTCTTCGTCTCATGACATTCCACTAAAAGCTTAAAATAATTTTACTTATCAACAATAATCAAAGTACCCTGCCTAAAACTGATTTTAAGGCAGCATAAGGCTAGGAAAAAATACTTTGAAGAAAAATGTCAAAAGACAAATGCGGAAAGAGCAATAGGATGGAATTATTGATTTCTCGTGGCAAGTCCTTTTTGATCGAAATTGATTTAAATGACGCTAAAAGTAATGTTGGCTACTTGGGAATAATGTCCATTGATGTACTCCCAAAAAAATAAAAAAAAGTAAGAAAATCCTGGCGAATTAATAGTCTGGTTTACAGTTCGGACTCTTGGAGATCTACGCCGGATTGTATTTTGAATCGGGCCGAATTGCTAGTTTTTCATCCCATATCTCATAAATCCCACATACATGGGAGAGAAATTTGCAGACAAGCTCTTGATGTGTAAACTTGCCTTTAAGTACGTGAGGACCTCAAATCTATCCTTTAACCCGACCAAGCTTTCCCTCTGTTTGAAACTGCCCGAAACTCGTTTTGTTCAGTTGATTTATAAATTATTTTCGTGGATGATTTCGAAATATTCAGAAAGGCTTTGAATGATTCTTAATGTTTCGCAAAGAATCAAATAATTGACGAATAAATGGTAAAGAAGATTCGAAAAAATATGAATTACCCACTTTCGAAGGTTCAAAAAGAATAATCGAAAATGAACTTAAGCTGAAAATTAGAATGTCTGTCCCTGCGCTTCATTTTATTGACGTTGAGGCGTGACCTGATTTTCAGGAAATACTTGCCTGCCAAGTTTCTAATCTAATCTAATCCACTGATAAAATTGGCCAAATTGAATATCTCCGTTATAGGCAGAAAAAAACACAACAACAAAAAATCTCCCGGAGAAGCACCTGTTGTCATTAACTGTTAAAAAAACTTTAGGAAAGTCGATATAGTCGATCTCGAATATACAAAATGGCATGGATAGAATTATTTTAAAAGCAACGCTAATAACATTACATCTCAAAATTTTTTGATGGGTTTCTTCCACTTTCTTTGTTAAGAGATGAGCCATCCGAAGACTACAAATCGCTCTAATAGAGACACAAAAAGCACATTCTATGTATTTGATTTTAGATTCCTGCCTAAAATATTGAATTTGTTTGAATAATATTTTGGAGCTCTTTGAAAAAATCAATGAAAAAACGGGACAAATTGAGGATTTTTTAGATTACGACGGGACAGCAAAACGGGACTATACGTTAAAAACGGTACGTATGGTCAGCATACTAATAAAAGGCCAAGTTTCGCTTATTAAATCTCATTCTGGAAAAATACAATTAATGGCTACAGCAGCACTAGCATTCTAGAGCTTATGATGATTTGTATGCTCCAAATATGTGCAAATACGTTTAATAAACCCCCCAACCTCCCCCTAATTTGACAAAAAGCAATAATTTCACAATCAGATTCACTATTCCCAATGGCAAATGAATCCGTATCAGCAATATTAGTTATCTACCTATCAACCCATCATAGTTTTAACTGCTTATGCTGAAATTACTTCAAATTTGATTTATTTGAAAAAATATGATTTGATGACAATATTTTCCCACAGTTATGGAACAGTTCAGTCTTTCCTGTATAAATCGCTTCTTAATCATTCCAATCCAATCAGCAATTGCATTGGCGGTATGAACAAGTTTGTAACAAATCAATACCAAATTTTCAAAACGCCATCAACAGGTTGCCGAAACCTTCACCTACGTGTTGATGGTGCTGGTTTGCGTGGGTAGGTTTGAATCTTTGTTTACGAAAGCAGATACGTCGTTATATAAATTTGGTATTGAAATATTTGCATAAAAACTGCATTGTTCACATTCGCCGCTTTCTTGAACACAAAATGTTCCATAATATGGTTATTTGCCATTGATTGAAAATTAATTTTAGATTGGATGTCACATAGTGGATCGAAAGCTTAGATCCTAACGATCGATTGGTTGATTTTGTGGCATTCGAGAAGCAATTGAATGTTCTGAACATTATTGTTAAACGTTCCATAACTGTGGTGGGAGTGTATTACAAAATATTTGTTCTCTGTAGCATGGTTCTGAGACATTGAATCGTGCTGCAAGTTCAGTACCAATCCTGTAAATAGACGAGGTGGAGCTTCTTTCCAGAAATTTTAATTTAAATCTTTCTTCAAAGTCAGCGCACTGATTACATGAATTTAAATTTCGAACCCATATTTATAATGAATCATTTATAAAGTTGTCTGACAGGACATTGCTCTTAATATGCAATCCGAGGTATCAAAGCCTAAATGCATCGAAAATTACTCGTGAAATCTTCACCGATTCGCTAATTCGATTCATGAATATGCATTTATAAAAGCCGTATTTGTAAAATTTTAAAAAGGACAATTTCCACACTTTTTCTTATATTGATCCCACGGAACCATCATTGCCGACGGAACGTGGGAAATTTGCGCATAAAAATGCAAATGACCAAATCCGAAAGGATTATTCAAAACAGTCGTCATTTCTTCCATTCTTTTGCCTTTTTTGCTCGTTCCAGCCTACCTACTGGACACTACTGGAGAAGAGTCATCCGCACTGGGCCCCAGCGGATTCCAGAAGGATAACTATAATGAGCAGAAAACCGAGTGAATGCATTAACTCGTTTTGTTGGCGAAACAAAGGGATTAACTTTTGAGGAGAAATCCCAGAAACGTCTTCCTACCGGCGGAGGTACTTAGCGTGGATGGAACTGCGGGTGTCCGGTCCCGACGTGTCCGATGCAGTATCCATCGTCATTATCGTTAGCGTTGGGACCTCCTCCAAACTTTGCGCTCTGTCTGCTAGTCTCCTTCTGGTCACGACGGGCGACAAGCGACGAGATTTGACGGCTGTTGAGGTAACCACGCTCCTCTCGCCTCTGACCGACCGGGACTGTGGAGATCGATCAGATCGGGGTCGGCCAGTCTGCTGCCTGAATGTGTATAGACAAAGGATCTTTGCGGTTAGGATTAGGATTAAAAGATTGACTTTTGGCCTTCGGGATTTTTATGTCACGTACAAATAGGGCAATCGCTAGTTTCCATGTGGTTTTTCCGCTAGTCAGAAAAAAACGATGTCAGGATGCAAATTTGATTGAACCCAGCGTGTGACAATCTTTTTACTTGAGGTAAAAGAATTCACACCAAGTGTGAGAGTACAGAATCGAGGACGCTGTAAATAGTTGAACTTTTTACAGAACTGACTACCCAGAGTATATGTAATTAAGGGGGAATGAAGATTGGCAGCACACCACTACATAAATCCGAGATCCAAACGAGCAGGAGAGCTGTGAAATGCGGCACATGTCACCACTCTTAGGCTTTGGTCCGATTCGCGAATTAAAATCAAATTAAACTTAAAAGTTACATTTCAAAAATTTCAAAATCCGAAAATCCCCCGGTTATAATAATAACTGGTGCTACCCAGCAATACCAATAAAACAAATATCAAAAATAATTTAATATCTTTCAAAAGTAATTTTGCTCTGCGAGCAGGGTTATTTGAAAATTATTGAATTGTTACTTTTAAGATTAATTTGATTTTATTTCGCGAATCGGACCAAAGCCTTAATAACATACACTCTGTGACTACCGAGTGCTTAGCTATTGAGAAAACAGTCATTTATTTACAGAGGCCGTTAAATAGTTTGTGCATTTGGTCCAATATTTTTTATACTCAAATGAAGACCACGTTCACGGTATACCATTTAGACTGGATAATCTGAAAAGCACAGTCAGAAGACTGCGTGACGAAAGCATAAAGTTCCAGAACATGTGCTTTTTGTTACTGAACTGCGCGAATAGTCACAAAGCTTTCGATTGTTTAACTTGAAAGTCCCTTTTTTCGTGCTTCTGTGCACTCTGCTCGGATAAGCTTTGCTCCATATGAGAATGATGTGTATGCTGTCAGCAGCTGAGCAGGTTTGAGTTGTATATTTACGCTCATAATTCATCTACTCAGTGATTGAGTAAAATTGTATTGCCATCTCTTTTTTTTCCCACGCAAATTTTACTCAATTTTCGTCAAAAGCAGGACTACTCTTTTAGTCCCAAGAGAGGGGCAATACAATTTTACTCAGTCACTGAGTAGATGGAAGTTAGCGTGTAAAAATACACGATTTGCTCGCCTTTGCGATGAAACGTTTGCAACTTGAAAGCACAGCATGAGAAAAAGGAAATAGATTGCCTACATCTCAGGAGGATCGAATAGAGATAAAGAAAAATGGAATACCGTGGAACAGTGAATCAGTTAAATTCATGTCTATTTCGACATTTTTGTTTATAAGGCCGTTACAAATATTTAATTAACTTTTTGTCCTACAGGGGGCCTGTAGCATAATCGAAATTTTACTAATAATATTAGTAGAGTAGCTTGTAACTTGAAGTTTTTCGTTGCATAATGAATCTATAAGTATCAATTTACAAGTCTAATATTACAAGTAAAGCGCACTAATAATATTAGCAGAATTTACAAGTAACAGTTGCATAAAGAAAATACAAGTACAAATTATTAGCGTTGGCTTGTAGTTTTGTAGTAGTATGAATGGTGCTGTAATTTAATTTACAAGCAGCTTTTATTTCATTATTTCAGCTGTGCAAAGTAAATATACATCGTTTTATTGTTTTTAACGACTCAACAGAGGAAGAAAATATTATTAATAGTAGTTTGTGCAACTAGTTGCAAAAAGATGATTTTTTCAGCACGAGTTGTACGTTTATCCAACGAGGCTTGCCGAGTTGGATAAATACGAGTGCTGAAAAAATCGAGTTTTGCAACGAGTTGCACACGCTATTTTTTGCAATGACGAAAAATGGGCTTTAATATGATAAATCTATACCAAAATTGTACAATCGAGTTTACTCCACATGATCATTCATGTCAATAAATTATGTTGCGGCAGAGAACAATAAGATTCCATCTTATCATGCCAAATTCCATAGCTTGAAAAGCTATGAAGCGATGGATGCAATTGCCTTTGGAAAATTGTGATGTTATGTCCAACAAACCATTTCATTTATTACGAGACGCTTAGAGTACACTATTTAAACACTCACCCAAACTAATTCAGCTAAATGTAGTCAAGTAACTTCTGTCCCAATGTAGGTTTTCATTATAGCACTTAAATGAGTGCTATAATGAAAATTATGCAACCCATTTGAGTTGCATAATGGTCATTAAAGCACCCATTCTGTTGGTATGGAAAAGTAGGCCGTTTTATCACTCAAATGACAACTGTAAACCAGGTATTATGATCAGGAATTGCAAAAAAGTGCTTTAAATTACTATACAGTGAAATACAGTATAAATTTCTCGGTCCAATACAAAACTGAGAATTATTAATTTTTTTCAAATAACTCAGAAAGCAGAAATACTGTATAGTGCTGACATCAAGCATTCAAATGGTGAGGCGCTAACTACTCAAAAGAGGTTTGTTTTCGCTTAAAACCGTACTTTGGCCTAATAACCCAATTTAGCGTAAAATGACTCTTCTAACACTATGTAGTTTACCTCAATCCATGTAAAAACATATTACCCAAAGCAGAGTCTAGTAACTTTAGTTTACCTAAAGTTGACTTTATTTAACTCAATGCATGGGCCATGCATCTTGCCCTATTTTTGACAACAAGACAGGAAAAACTACTTAAACTTTTTATGTTTTTTTTTAAATAAAATCGCCTAAATTTCATAATTGGACTAAAAACAAAATACAAACCCACATAAGTCCCGCATTACACATAAATTAAAATCCGCGTCAAACAAGTTTAGCGAGATTAGAATTTTCATGAAAGATAAATACGTTCAAGTAATGTACAAATCGCCCAAATTAAAACCCATGTCTATCCCAAAATCATATAAAAACCAAGTAATAAACCACTTCAGTGTGCATTACTTTCTCTTTGTAAAATATGTCAACACCACGAAACCGGATTGAACCGCGAAATCAATAAATTACCAGAGAGAAGGATAATAAATTCGTGTTCTGTGTATTCCTATCGCAGTATTCTATGCACGAACTTGCAGAAAAACATAAACAAATCATTTATCTCAGCAATGGCAGTGAACTGTCGAATGAATTTTGACAGTTAAATGAACCTGACAGACTTGTCATTTCAACCTTACTAATAATACAAGTACTATTATTATTAGTTTGCGAATAACTTTTATGCAACACAAATTACAAGTACTTGTAATTTTTCGACTTGTAACTTGTAACTTGTAGCTAATATTATTAGTCTGATTATGCTACAGGCCCCGGTCTCCGAAAAGTCAGGGGGGGGGGATAATAAAAATAATATTAAATGAAAAAATCAAAACTCCTCAGATTTGTTAAATAATGTTTTGAAAATCCTCAAATTTATCCGAATTTTTTTTTATTTCCCTCTCAAATAATTATTTTTTGGCAAAAAAAATCCGAGGGGGGGGGGACAAAATAGATTTTAAATATTTGTATCGGGCTAATTATGGCTTTATTGTAGTTTTAGGTTTGGTCCGATTCACGAATTAAAATCAAATAATTTGACATAATAATGACATCTCAATAATTTCCAAATAACCCTGCTCGAATCATTTTTGATAGATGTTTTGTCGGTTATGCTGGGAAGCACCAGCCATTCTTACGATCGGGTGATTTCACAATTTCCGAGCTGTTACTTTTAAATAAGTTTAATTTGATTTTAATTCGCGAATCGGACCAAAACCTAAGCATTAAGGGCCTGTCT